>NC_092133.1:57899620-58208274 GCF_043159975.1 Macaca nemestrina | reverse complement strand
CAACCTGCCAACTCTTTCTCCCTTTTATTATTATTTTTTTTAAACACTAAGGCAGATAATTTTATATTTACAAAGTCTAAAATCCTCCAGGGCCTTGCCTCTCTTTCTCAACAAAAAGCAGTAGCCTTGCATTAGAGAAGTGTATATCATACATGTCCTCATCATTTGCATTTTGTACAAAAGAAGAAAAGACCCTTCATCTTTATTACACAACATTCCCTTCCCTCCCCTCAGAAGCAGAGGAAAAATAATGTCAAACCTCATCTGAACAAGTAACCACTAATGTCTCCTGTACTGATTAATGCTTGCATGGAATGACCGAACTTTTGGGTCAAAATATTTAGCAAACAGTACTTAATAGGAAAAATGAGAATCCATCTATTTACAGAGCTTGAAAAGTGGTATTACAATAATGTCTGGAACTGACTGAATCCAGAGAGTGGGGGCAAGAAGTGATGAACCTTCAGGGTTGTATTTGAATCCCAAAGTCACCCCAGTTACTACATAGGCACTTTCATGGTATCAAATCAGTGAGAAATTCCAGACCTAAAGGTTTGCTGGTGTCCTTGGAGCAGAATATTTTCTAGGGGCAGAGGGAAATAACACTGGCGCATGTCAGGTCAAAGATGCCACTACTGGCCAGGTGTGGTGGCTCATGCCTGTAATCCCAGCACTTTGGGCAGGCCGAGGCAGGTGGATCACTTGGGGTCAGGAGTTCGAGACCAGCCCATCTCTACTAAAAATACAATAATTAGCCAGGCATGGTGGTGCGTGCCTGTAATCCCAGCCACTCGGGAGGCTGAGGAAGGAGAATCACTTGAACCCTAGTGGCAGAGGTAAAAGTGAGCCGAGATCGTGCCACTGCACTCCAGCCTCGGTGACAGACTAAGACTCTGTCTCAAAAAAAAAAAAAGGGGTACTACTACTCTAGTACTATTAGGCTTTTTTTGTAGTAACAACAAAATGACATATTGGTTCAACTGGGACTTCAGACCTGATCTCACCCCAAATGGAGTCATTACACCTCTGAGTTGATTCCAGGCTTTATAAATTTCTATGACTTGGCCAGACATTTCCCTTTGGAGCCAGAAATTGAAAATACAACCTCACTGTGAAGTATGGGAAGGAATCTTTCACCAAATATGGAGCCAATAGAAGGTGTGTTTTTCCTTTCGGAAGATGAGGTACACATGCTTGTTACAGTTCCAATAAGCATAGAGAGTTTTTCTAATCTCACATACTGTTCACCTCTCAGGTGCTAGACCATGATAATAAAAGTGGAAGAAGAGCTTTTGGGGGTAGGGAACCAAACCAACAGCCAAAGACACAAATGTGCTATGTAAATGAGCAGAGAAATGAGAATGTTTCCTTGGTGGGCATAACCCTGGTTGAGCACACTAGCTACAGTGATGCTTTGTTCCTGTTCTTTTAACAGCTAAGCTCCATCTGAGAGAGACGTGAGCCACAGATGAAGATCTCCATTTTATAGTGCGAACTTCAGTGGAGCAGAAAAAATAGCGTGCCGAGTGTGACAAGCTCTCCCCATAACCAAGAGAGCTGAGAAAGAGGCCTCCAGTGTCACCTCCCCACAGGCAAGCATGTGAACTCAAAGTCTTGGGGCTCCAAACCACGGACTAAGAAGCCACCCTGACATGAAGAACGAACCTATAGCGGGGCCCATCTGAGCCAACAAAATGGCAGCAGAGTGCAACACAGAGTCTGTGTGAAAGACTCACCCTGCCCAAGAGCCACCAAAGCCAAACTGCCCCACAGACTTTAAAAATGAAGTAGGTCTAACTAGCATCACCTGTATTCTATGCTAAGACACCTAAAATGTATGGAGTCCACTATTAACAACGATGAAATATATCCATGTGTCACCACAAAATGTCTCTTTTCTGGGAAAATGATCTGCTCACAGGGGCTTCATTACCTACTCAACAGGCAGCAGATGGACAAGAAAACTTTTTGAAGGCTTTAATGCTTTCTCCATTGGCCCCTGGAAGCGGTGGGAGAGTTGTTTCTTAGGCCCACTGATAGGATTCTGATACCTCCCTCTGTGGTCCCAGAGTGTGTATGACCCTAAATGAAAAGAAGAAAGGAAGGTACGTGGTACCGAACACAGCAAGGTGATGGCTCGGCTCCCATAAAGGTGTGTCAGTGTGAGAGAGTCAGCTCAAAGATGACAGCTTTCCTGAACTGGAGTTACATGGATTTCAGGGGACTGCGTTAGAAGCAAGGTGGGAAGGTAGAGAAACCTCATTCGGGTCATTCATATATATTGATTAGGCATTATAATATTAACAGCCACCACCATGCATTACGTTCTTATTAATACCAGGCACTCTGAATGCTTTAATTTCAACCATTACAATAAAATAAATATCTACAGATATATTATTTTATCTCATTTTATGGATGACAAAACTGACGTTCAGAGCTAAATGATTAAGTGACTCGTCAATGGCACACAGCTGTTTAGTGTCACAATTTGAGTTCAGCCACCAAACTGCCTGCCTCTGCTAGTCCAGCTGTCTTCATCTCAACAAGCTGGCTGTGCACCTTCATACACAGATGTATCAACACAGAGACGTACCAACACGGAGGAGATACTGAAAGATCACTCCTGCCTGGGTTAAGTGAATTCCTAGCTCCTAAGGAGTCACCTGAGAAACTGGAGTAAGCATTCTCCTTTTCTCAGAGGCAACAGGCCTATAAAATACATATGTGGCCATTCCACTCAAAGGGTCAACCTCCTACACGAGAAGAAGCCCTATGGCTTGGGCACTGGGCAACTACGCTTACAATATGCTACAATAACCATGCCATAGCTCTTCAGAAGGTAGTGATACTAGTTGGATCATGCCCAATTTAATATTGGATGGTAAAAGAAATTCGAGAATCATATCCTCCATGAATTCCACCCTCTAGGACTTAGTCCTACCAAGCCCAAGCTTCCCATGGTCTCCCTAATAAAGCTCCTTTGGGGCTTTCTATAATGTCTCCATGCCACATGTTAGAGTGTCTAGACTGGTGTTATTCCTATGCCTTTCAAATGACAACCACATTGAAGAAAGTTGGAATGAGCTTAAGGAAGGCTGATGTTATGTTCCCAGCGATTAAAATGCATGCTTGTAACAGTGAACACAGACCATGCATGGTGCCTCGCCCACTACAATGCCAGCCAGCAATGATTGCAGCAATTACTCTTCTCAATGAAAAAAACCCAGTGACTTCAGAATTGAGTTGTATGGATCCATTTCAAGGGCAGATGAACATTATTTCAAGAATAATAAACCCAATACTGTTTTGTTTTGAGACAGAGTCTCATGCAATCACGGCTTACTGCAGCTTTGACTTCCCGGACTCAGATGATCTTCCCACCTCAACCTCCTGTATAGATGGGACTACAGGTGTGCATCACCGCACCTGGCTATTTTTTTCTATTTTTAGTAGAGATAGTGTATCACCATGTTGCCCAGGCTGGTCTCAAACTCCTAGGTACAAGCAATCTGCCCACCTCAGCCTCCCAAAGTGCTGGGATTACAGGGTAAGCCACTAGGCCCAGCCAACATGGCAGTGTTTTCAATGGGATGTGCACCCCACAAATGATGGAAGGCAGTGTCAAAATGTAAAAACAGGCAAACAACTATTCATTTAAGCCCCATGCATGTTAGATCCTACTGGTTCCAGAACTTCTGAAATGTTCAACAATTCTCCCACAACATTTATTATTTTGGTGAAACTCTGTAGTAACTTACACAAAAACAAAATGTTCCAAGAGGGTTTCAGTGCAAGAGTTAAGAATATACTTTAATGGTAAACAATTACATTCTTCCGTCATATGATACTTTTTTTCCCTTTTCTTTTTTGGAAGCATGCTTTCTGAATTTTCAATAGTTTCTTTGTGAAGGCATCTGTTACTCACATAATTGAAATGATGTTTGTGCAGTGGCATGCTTGAGAGTACAGTTATTTAATCTTAATGATAAAACCCTGAGGACAGAAAATCCTAAGTAGAAACCTTTTGCTATTTATCAAAAAGAAAAGGGCTAAGACACCTAATCTATTCTCAAATTTAAATTCACGCTTGATGAAAACTATCAATAAAACATGGAACTTGCAAGATTTCTTAAATACTATAGTTAGGTTCAAAGGGTGGGATGGAGGAAGTAGGATAAAAACAAAAATGAGACAATAAAGGAGCTCAACAAAGAAAAACTGCTGTTTGGCAAGCTTTTTTTGGGGGGGAGGGCGGGGTCAAACAAAGAACTCGCTGTAGTTTACAGCATGACATACACACTTGATTAGTTTGTGCCTGAGGGTGTTTTTACACTCAACAGTGTAAACTCTAACTTCTATTAATTACAACTTGCATTTAGAGGCAAATTTAAGAATTTTTAAGTAGAGATTTTTTTCAAAGGCTGTTGTTTATTTTTTTAAAATAGAAACCAGTTTTTCTACTCCAGGGTCTGGCTAGAGTTTTGTTTTCCTTTTTAAAAGTTTCTTGAAATATCCAGGCATTGGAAAGTTATCAGAGCATTTTAGGCATGCTGAGTGATACAGAGTATGAGGCTCTTGCGTATGAAATTACCTGACTGTCCTTGGGAGAGAAATTCTTTACAGATGACAAGAAGCAGCTACTCTGGGTGTAGGGTGTTTGCACTGACCTGATTCAGAGCCCTGTGAGAACAAGCTTGGTGGGGTGTAGATGGAAGAGAAGCTGTACAACTTCAGTCAACCTAACTCTGGGCAACTTGTTTTCAGTTTCCTGGGCTTCTGGTTGTTGATAAGGGCTAGGATGCCTTCTGTGGGTTTAGGGAGATGAGAGTGGCAGGGTGGCTGTGTTGCAGAGGTAAGCCCAATAGGGGCCACAGGTCAGGACTGCCATGAGAAAGACCGTGTTGGGAAAAGAAATGCAAGTCCATTGACTGGGTAACCTTACCACGGATGAGGATGGGCAGAGTCTGCCCACTGCACCTTAGGATAATAGTTCATAGACACTAAGAGGATAAACTGCACTACCTGCCTGTGGGGTATGTGACTTGGAAATTCAGCCTTAGGACTTTCCTGACAGCCCCTTTTACCATCTCATTCCCTATCTTTTTATACACATTTTCCAGGGCGGGGACTTTGCTCATTTCAGTTGAAAATTCTCTCTTCCTTCTTTGATCCCTGTTGAACTTATTTTTTTAAATTACATAACTAGTTTTTATGGGTGTAGTTTTTTTATTTTTTTGAGACAGAGTCTCACTCTGTAGCCTAGACTGGAGTGCAGTGGCATGATCTCGGCTCACTGCCACCTCCGCATCCCATGTTCAGCCATCCTGTGATTCTCGTGCCTCAGACATCTGAGTAGCCAGGATTACAGGCATGCGCCACCAGCCCCAGCTAATTGCTGTATTTTTTAGTAGAGACAGGGTTTTACCGTGTTGGCCAGGCTGGTCTCAAACTCCTGGGTCTCAAGTCATCTGCCCGCCTCAGCCTCCCAAAGTGCAGGGATTATAGGCATGAGCCACCATGCCCAGTCTATAGACATAGATATAACTCTCTTCCATGTGTGTACAGCCTTTGAGTCAGATCTTGTGATAGGCTGGATAAACCAAGGATCACGGCATCTTCCAGTTCTAATGAGTCGTGGTGGCTCCCTGGGGATGCCATACTAAGAAGGATTCTGAGGCTGAACCTGGGCTCACGGGAAGCAGCATCCTGTTCCTTTAGCAATCTCCGCTGTGAATGTGTGACAAGGGTACCTCCTCATTGTTTGCCAGCCAATTCTCAACTCTTTGCTTTACATGTTCTCATTACCCCTGAGAGTGCTCTGCACATAGCAGATGTCCAAAAAACACCGATTGGGTTTTGAGGGCAGCAGTAAATGAAAAAGAAGTAAATCAAACGGCAAATCTATCCTATCCAAGAAAAAGCAACAGGCCATTAGGAGAGGGCTTCTTGCCCATTTCAAATGTAATCTTAGGCTGTGTTGATAGACTGACACTGCCCACATCCTGAGAAGTACTACATGCCACATCTGGAGTAGCTTTGGGTATTCTGAGTGACACAAACTGGAGGTGCCTGCATGAGAGCAAGCCGAGCTGGTGAAGGTCCATTACTGGCACTCTGAGGCTTGGTTGAATGGAACAGGAAGACCTGAAGTGAAAGAGGAGCTTTGACAAGTTCCTGGAAGCTGATCAGAGCAAAAGGAGAAGACATGTGGGAGCCTCCGAAGGCAAGGCAGGGTCAATGGGAAGCCACAGAGGGCGTTTTGCTCAGCACACGGAAGAGTGCGTAGAGCAGAGTAAGAGCGCCTTGAACCCTGACGCTTCCTTCAGGCCCTCCCACTGCAGGGCGCTGAATCAGAGGCTGGATAGCCTAGCGTCAAGCACAGTTCAGTCTTCGTGGAACTTGGCATCCGTATTTTGCCCCTGGACATGTTTGATCTAGCTTATATAAAATATTTTTTAAAATATAGGCGCCAATGCTTATAAGCTAGGTTATTTCACATTTTAAAATATCTTGAAAACATGGAAGGTCAGGAAGGACACAGATGGCATCTACCTACAGCAACAGTGTGGGCTGGCCCCTTTGGGCTTTCTGGCCCGGGCTGTACATGCCAGTTTCACACTTTGCAGCCATGGCCCCTACACTCATCTATGCTACCTGCCTCCATAAGCATCTGAGTTTGTGGCCAAGACGTAGGAGCAGAGCTTCTCCACTGACCTGGGTGAAGGACTAGTTTTCTGAATTTCCCATCTGATGCTGACTGATGCTTTTGTAAACAACCATAAAAATGAATCACTAGAAAATGAAATTCAAAAGGAGGCATACAAAACACAAGCCTCAATTTTTTATTAGCTTCAACGGACATAATGTTATTCTGGCATATTTCAGTGTAAGTCTATCAATGCTTATTTGCAATTGCTGTGCTTAGCTTGTTATGGACTAGTAGCAAACAGTTCATGGACAAGTTAGAAAATCTCATTTGAGTAGCACTGGTCTAGGCAGTTGCTAGGGGTCCTCTTAAATATACAATTCTGAGATGTTGCCTGTGACTTTCTGAATTGTGTATTTATTAACTCCAAGGGTGTCCAAATGAGCAAGAATACATGGAATCATATCCTTGATGTGCACAGAACTGTAACTCACCTTTCCTTCCCCGACTTTTAGCCATGGTATGATTAGGTGGGTTCCTTAGAACCTGATATATTTTTGGTCCTTAACTTAAAGTACATGCTTTTCTTATTCAAAACATGAAGCCTCCCACACTCTGCCGTATACCTTCAGAGAAAAAAGGCAGAGGCTCCAGCTATCACTCAGTATCTGCCCAAGTACATCTGGCTTGGGTACAGCTCACCTTAAGTCCCTGCAAAGAAAGCTGCCTCAGCCATGCAGGGTGACAATCTTGTCCAAGGAATGCTTATGGCAAAAGCAAAAGGTTGGATTTGACATTAGGCATTACGTATGCAAGAAGATGAAGAGTAATTGCTAATTTCCCTCACAAACGAATACATTTGTTTATGATTTTGATTTTCTAAATACTCAAAAATGCACATCACAAAGTACTTTTGCTTTAATGCTCCTTTTTAAAATCCCTAATAACAACTTCATGTGCTCCACAGAAACAGACCACGTAATGTATTCAGGAAAATTAAAACCAGTAATCTAGCATTCTGAGTAAAAATTTTGTTCCCCCTGCATGTACTTTAAAAACATTTTTTAAAAAGGGAAATCTGCATGTGAAAACAAAGCCTTTAAAGTGACTTACTATTCCAGAAAATCAAGCTAAGAAAATTCCATAAAAGTAGCCATTTTCCTTTTTGTTCCTTTACTGATAAAAATAAAGTGAACTGGTTACTTTTAGTTAGACAAGAAAGAAAATGTTCCACTTAGAAAGAATGAGGTGGGTATTTTTCTTTGCATCAAAAGCTACAGTAACTTTATCTATAAATCCTGAGCAAGAAATGTCCAGAATAACCATATTTCATAAGCTTTGCTTAGTTGGAGACATCTACATAGCAACAGCCTTGCGATGGGAAAACATTAATGCTTTTTATATTGGTAATCATCTATAACACGAGCAATTAAGTACAGTACTAATGGACTATGGCCAGGAGCCTGGTACTAATATTAAAAACTGACAGAGATGAATAGGTTTGGAAGCAAAACCAGGCTGACAAAGACATTTTTATGAAGTGCTTGGACCTATTTGATTTAAACCAATCAGAGGCAAGTTTGTACGAGTCAGGCCTTCAGCGACAATGATGTATTCACGAGCATTGTACCATTTCTGCTTTGCCTTAAATAAAAACACCCATTGATTCTTTTCAACAACCCACACTTTCATTATTGCACTCATTAATAAACCAAAAGTGCTCAACTAATATACAAGTAACATTTTACTGAGGAACTGGCTACATTTTTCTTGTTGTAAAATGAAAACGTTTACTGGAAACATGAACCACAGTGCATGAAAAATAAATCAGTGGATAATGCATAGTAGATCACTCACTTCCTCATCTTCTAGGAAAGCAAAGCTGGTGGCAGGGAAATAGGAAAAGGAGCAGTTCTCTTTATCAGAGTGAAAGGAATGAGAGAACAGAAGAACCCACAGCCTAGTAGGAAGAGCTCTCATCATCCTGATTTGGTTTGGAAGGCTTTACAAAATTCCAAGGGCATTTCCAGACTAGATATTTGCCCACAAAGTCCTGACCATTCTCAACTCACTGGCCCTTCTTGAAAACAGTGTTCCTTCACCAATCCAGTCATCTGTTTTATCTGTTCATGCAACCTGTGACTAGCAAGAATGAATGAAATCCACCATAATCATGAAGTTTTAGCCCAGAGCTTCAGTCTCTTCTTGGACATATGTGCATGTCCTCTGCCTTTCTTTGATAGAACCAATTAAAAAGAAGACATCTAGAATGGTAATCCTAGCCTTTTCTCCCTATCACAACACATAGGATTATGGGTGATTCCTTTTGGAGAATGATTGATTCAAGAGTGGGAGAGGCACTATTGTAAATAAAATCAATGATCTTCAAATTTTGGTAGTTAGTGATTGCATCTGATCACAAGGACGTGAGAGGAGTCTGGACGGCAAAAAGGAAATACCAAGGAAAGGTAAAGGACCTTGCTAATCACCCTGGGACAGCTATGCTCCAACAACGTGGTTGGAGGCTCCACACTGCCATTTTTGGTGTCTCCACATATAAAACAGGCTCTGCTTATGGGGTTCCCACTTGGCGGATGGCCTGTTGTCTCTCAACTCCAAATTCACCCTTCTGTACTCTGCTTGCTGATGCTAGGAATGGAATTCTGTAAATTATACATCCCTTTTGTCATCTATCTTCCTGTTACTGTTCTGCAAACAGCGGGTGCTGGGAGGCAGGGAGAGAAAAGAAATCTCCTTTCTATTTCACTTGTTCATATCAGTGTCAACTCAACAATGCCTTAACAGCAGCAGTGGGTTGTGGCCTCTAGTTTCAACAGTCCCCCAACAGTTTCAGCGCGTGTCCTCTGAGGTCTGGCAGCAGCCAGGGAGCACCACCTCCTCAGGTTTCAGCCCAGCTCTGCAGTGCTCCTCCTCTGAGCTCCTGAAGCACCAGTGCTGGCTGGGTGACTCCTTCTTACCAGGGACCCGAACCCCAGCTCTGAGGCACATTCTCCAAACTTCTGGGTGGTGACAACCAACCTCTCCTCTCTAATCTCTCACCCTAGAGAACCTACAGTCATTGCCCCTGTGTTAACTCAGTGCCTCACACCAACCCCTGTTTAAGCAACTGCCTATGGTGAAGTCTCTGTTGAATATCCAGTGTGGTTTCCATTTTCCTTACTGCATCCTGACTGATACACTGACCAAACAAATTCTGGATTTGGAAAAGTGACAGCACTCTTCAAAAAGTTTAAGATATCTTTAGTCATGTTTCTTAATTGCTAAAGTTTGTGGTATCTCTACTAAAATTTTCTAATGTGATTGAAAGCTTTCAGGAATCTCCTACTCCAGCAAGAAGTAAATAATCAAAAGTACACAATCTTACAAAGAATCCTATTTTTATTCACATAACTGCTCAACTACACACACACACACACACACACACACACACACACACACACACACACACAACTATGGGTTCAATCCTTCTCTCCATGCCAAACCTTATCTTTTTTTTTTTTTTTTTTACCATGCGATACTTTGTAATTAATTTGATGGATGTTTTCATTCTTTAGATGAGCTAACAGCTGAGATACAATCCTTTTTCAAGCTTTAATTGCTATGTGCTCCTTTAAGTTTGATGGTTCGGGTGTTGAGGGCATTTGCATATAAAGGAAAGGGATGTCCATTCTCAGAACAGAATCTATTTGAAGACAGGGACGGAGTTTCTAATAAAAATGTTCTGGCCAGGGCGAGGTGGCTCATGCCTGTAATCCCAGCACTTTGGGGGGCCGAAGTGGGAGGATCATGAGGTCAATAGATTGAGACCATCCTCACCAACATGGTGAAACCCCATCTCTACTAAAAATACAAAAATTAGCTGGGCGTGGTAGCACGTGCCTGTAGTCCCAGTTACTCCGGAGGCTGAGGCAGGAGAATCGCTTGAACCTGGGAGGCAGAGGTTGCAGTGAGCCGAGATCATGCCACTGTACTGCAGCCTGGCGGCAGAGTAAGACCGCGTCTCAAAATAAAAACGTTCTGAATGAAGCCTTGACTCCTTGACTCATAAGTCAAAAACAAGTAGCCTGTGGTTCCTCAGATATTATCTTTGGAACACTCACCTGAGATATCAGTGCTACTTTGTATTAGGACATCAGTCACCGGTGTACCTTTTACATACAGTGGGAATGGGTGAGTTTTTGTATTAAACACTGACAGAAATAACATATTTCAAAAATTGATGTGTTGTATTGAAAAACAATGCTATAAAGAGTAATAATTTCAACATCTATTATCAATTTTTAAAAATCCTTCTGCATTACAACCCTGCCAAGTAAGGCAATCCTTTGGGAATACTTTGTGGCAATTTTTCATGGTGTACTAAACCCAATTCAATTTATTATTACAAAAACATTCTTGTTGAACGGCCATACTAAAGCTGAGTTAAATGCAATACAGATAAAAGTACAATTGAATTTGGAAAAAAAAAAAAGACTAAGAATTGATGAGTTAAATGGTACTGCTTGAGGATGTATGTATAAGACCCAAAGGGAAGTGCCAGTTATAAAGAAGTTGGTAATGACCTAAACAAATTAAGTATGGGCTTGAAGCATAGAGGGATAATGCATTAATCTGCTAACTGGTCTTTAACGGTGTGAATAACGGAGTCCTAATGCAAAGCGGAAATCTACTTCTGTGGATGCAACATAGTAGGCTAATTTTGTATTACTTCTTGTTTGCATCATCATCATCTTTCTGAAATAGGCTGAAATTATTAGAAAACCAAGCCACACAGAGCTTGGTAAGAAGATTCCGTAGAAGAAAAACACCAGGATGAAATAAAACAACAGATTTGATCTGGGGCCATTTCTCTTACTATAAGAAATCCTTACTTTTCAATGCTAATATTAGGAGAAGTGCTTACTTTTCAATGTCAACCTCAGAGTAGCATTGCAGATTTTTCAGAAGCTAAAGGTTCTCATGTTAAGTGAGCCTAAAGAGAACATACTGAGTAATCTATGCTTGTGGGGGGAAAAAAAAGGCATTGTCAGGCAGGTGGTCACATGACAGAACCAAACTAAAAGAACATCTAATTTTAGCCCCGGTAACCAGAGAAAGCCATGTTCCCTAAAAATCACAAGGCGGTATGCAAAGTAAAATGCCAGAGGGAAATTTTCAGTTTCCCAAAAGGTCTTTTAGACTTCCTCAGTCTTATCCTTGACCAGAAGCTCCTTTCAATTAACACACTTTTAACTAAGCAATTCCATGAAATGATTTCTTACCTTTCATAATGTCTGCGGGTACAAGTGGCAGCACTGGTGCTCCCAGGATTACCGCCTAATTCATCATAAATATGTTTCCATTGACGGCGGGCTGTTATCTGAAAAAATGGCAATGGGAAATTCAATCTTACATCGTAAGAGATTCACAGTGCCAGGCTTCAATACATATGCAACAGTCAGAAGAGAACAGTCTGTTCTGGAAACCCAGAAACAGAGAAGTCCAAAAGAGTATATGGGGTGATTTATGGTTTCATAGTGAGATCTCGCTTTCAGCACTTTTCTTTACAATAAAAATGGAATTCTACTTTTGGATGTGTGTTTTGTCATCCTAAGTGCATTTCATTTAAGATACCTCCCTGGATATCCATGTGGATTTGTCAGGGTCTCATACTTATACCCTGTTCCTTTATGTCATTTGATAGAGCATCAAAATAAAATCAGGTTTTAGCTTAACTACATCTTAGTTTAACAGTTTAGATGAATCAATATTCACATTGATTGCCTGAGGCATGTGGAAATGGGGAACCGGGTATAGAGGTAAAAAGAGTCTTTTCACCAAACATGCTTTTGTATCTTCTGATTTTTGATCCATGTGATGTGTTGCCAATTTAAAAAATAAATAAAATTACTACACAGATTAAATTAAATGATCAAATTGGTTGTGGAATTTATAGTCATCTCAGGCTATAGTTTTATGCCAGCTTCTCTAACCACCAAAACAAAACCAAAATCTGAAACTGTATATGTTGCAAGCTGTTTATTTTTATTCCTTTAGGTCAAGAAAATGGGATATTGATCAAATCATATGAAAACTAACATATTCCACAGTTAAAATGCTAGCTATGTACATTATTGACTTGAGGGAATAAAAACAAACAGCTTGTAATATCCTGAGCTGCACACTATGGTCTTGTTTTATTTTTTCCTTTAATTTTATTTTTGTACATAAATAAAGATTTTACAAAATAACAGATGCAAGATCTGGCAAATGATTAATTTGGGGAAACCATGTCATTTACTACATCCAAGTAAGTCTAGTATTTCCTTGAAATTTGGAAGACAGAACAAGTTCTGAGGTCCTCATGAACATTTCTCAACAGGGTTATGGGAAAACTCTGTTGTTTGAATGTGTAGGGGACAGGGCGTGGCAAAGGTGCCAGCGGAATTTAATACAATCAAGCAGGAGGCTTCTTTTGAAAAATACCCACGAGGCTGCCAGCAGAGTTCACCAAGGGGCTAAAGGCAGCAATCAAAGAAAAAAAAAAATTAAGAAACCTCAACTTGCAACTGGGGCTCTGTAATTGTAAATGTGAGGAGGAGGAGATGGGTGGTTAAATATTATGGGGTAAATGGTACCTTTTCTATTTCAAATAAAAAGAACCCCTTCATTTCCATAGACCCTTCTCAACAGGCCCAAGTAGGACCTCGAGACAATGTTAGGTGTGCATTATTCAATTTCCCATGAAGCATTCTTGAACCAATCAGTTTCAACAGTTCTCACTAGACAGAACCACCTACCAGCAGGTGCAACTGAAAATAAAATCTTCTTTATTTACAGTTTGTTTTAGATTATAAGAAATGGTTTCAACACCTTTCAAAACACTCAAAATATGTATTTTGGTGATTATTTTATACGTAGTTACAATCTGCCTCCAACCTTTAAATGATACAATCTTGGGCTAACCTATTTGAGGCCCACATATCAAGGGAGAAGAAACAGGACACCTCCAAGTGCCTGCACGATTCCTCAAAGACCCTAGAATACTGAGGCCCCTTGAAACACACCGCCAGATTCCCCTCACTCAGATGAGACCTATGGGCCCTGGGGGACACAACAGAGTTAGAAAACAGCCTGTGTGTGTCCCTGCAGTCACTTAAGAAACCATCACTCTGATCATCCTTTTGCCTCTTGTGTACACTGTCTATTTTATAAAGGATTTTCACATCCACGACATCATATAATCCTCCCATAGCCTGTGAGGCAGGTTATAGGAATCTCATTCACAGAAGAAGGGAGATTCAGAGAGGCTGCACACTTGCCCAATGACACACAGCAGCAGAGTGCCAAAACTAGGACCCACATGGTTGTCTTCTGGTCTCAAGAGTGGACTTCTTTTCACTGTATAAAGCAGCTTCCACATCAGAATGACCTGAGAATAGCCCATGCTTGTAGCAAGTTGGTAACACAGAACACTGGGAGCCTTTTCCTTCAAATGAGGCAGGTAACTACGGGAATCACAGTTACTGCTATGAGTTCTCAACCTTTAGCTTTCAGTCTTTCCCAGTGAGGAAATCTAGCCAAGAGGACAGCATCAATCTAAGGTGGTGGGTTGAATTAAGTGTTCTGTGGTTTTATTCTCAAAGCATAAAGTTCACCCTGACCACTTGTATCTCTAGTTAGAACAGAAGTTCTGGCCGGGTGCGGTGGCTCATGCCTGTAATCCCAGCACTTTGGGAGGCCGAGGCAGGTGGATCCCCTGAGGTCGGGAGTTCAAGACCAGCCTGACCAACATGGAGAAACCCCATCTCTACTAAAAATACAAAATTAGCCGGGCGTGGTGGTCAATGCCTGTAATCCCAGCTACTCGGGAGGCTGAGGCAGGAGAATCGCTTGAACCTGGGAGGTGGAGGTTGCCGTGAGCCAAGATCGCGCCATTGCACTCCAGCCTGGGCGACAAGAACAAAACTCCATCTCAAAAAAAAAAAAAAAAAAAAGAAGTTCTATATTAACTTCACCACTGAGTCACAAATCAGTCTCAATTATATCAGAATCCAACCACTCACTCATCCGTTAATTCACCAAAAATTTATTGGACATCGCCCATTTATTAGGCATTGTGCTAACAAATGTTACAGCTGGGATGCAGCAATGAAAAGTAGAGCCAGCATGCAACACCACTGTATTCTAGTGGGGGATACCCACAACTGAGTGAACACATATATCAATGAAATAATACAAATTGTGAAAACTGATGAGCAAGAGAGCCGGGGATATTTTACGGTGTGAAACTGACCGTGCCTCCCTCCCCTTCCTACCATCTAAACGAGGGAATGCCCTGCGACACACTTGTCTATCAGAGAAAAGAAAAGGCCCTTTAGGAATAAATAATGCATTATCACAGGAGGGAAAAATAATCTGTCTCACACTAGGTTTGAAACTGTAGCCATAGGAAGCCAACATCAAGCACCGCTGGGCATTAATAAGCTGTCTGCAGTAGGCCAGGGGTCTGTGTCAGCCCCTAGCACTTAGTAAGTTCTGGTGTTTAAATAGTTTATATCAGGGAGGGTCATCTGGAGTGAAGACAAGTCTGGGCCTTCGAGGAAGTGGTTCCTCTGTTTACTGAGCTTCCACTGAATGGCCTGGATGAACTGGGCCATTTTGAGATATTTTCTTTCCACGGGAAAGTCATAAAATGTGCTCTTCGCAACTGTTAAATGCTGTTAAGTACACAGGTCTCCTGGGCACACATCTCTGTTTTGTTGGTCTCTAGATGTAAATCAAACACTAGCCATGGACTCTATAGGAAGAAAGGTCTAAATTCCCCCATTGTCCAAACACATGATGGGTCTCAGAGCCCAATAAGGAGAGAGAACAGGGCATGGTAACATCTCCCAGCTTCATGTAAATCTGCCTTCTGTAGAAACATGCTTCAATGGTGCCTAATTATGCATTTGCTTAAAGTTTTTATTCTGTTATCCAATGTCCTCTCTGGATGTGGGTAAGCTTTAAAATTCCATCTGGAATAAAACCAACATCTGCCTCCTAGTGTCTAATACCGAACCCCATTCAGCTGGAAAATTTGATCTAATCAAGGGGCTAGTTTGATCAACTCTCTCACTAAGCCTCAGGCCTCCTGGTTATAATTCGTGTTTCAACCTGACCTTCTATTATATTTGGTTTTTAGGGGAACAGAGAACTTCTGGCTCCTTAGTTTTTTTTTTTTTTTTAAATTTTTTTGGCTTGTTTTGTTTTTTTGAGACAGAGTCCCACTCTGTCGCCCAGGCTGCAGTGCAGTGATACGATCTTGGCTCACTAGAAGCTCTGCCTCCCAGGTTCACACCATTCTCCCGCCTCAGCCTCCCAAGTAGCTGGGACTACAGGCGCCCGCCACCACGCCCGGCTAATTTTTTTGTATTTTTAGTAGAGACGGGGCTTCACCACGTTAGCCAGGATGGGCTCGATCTCCTGACCTCATGATCTGCCCATCTCAGCCTCCCAAAGTGTTGGGATTACAGGCGTGAGCCACCCCGCCCACCCTGGCTCTTTGTTTTCTAAAGAAAATAGCCAAATTCATCCACACAGTTATTTCTTTTGGACTGTGCCTCCTCTTCAAGGTCCTCAATTAGATGACAGATTCATAACATCACCATCCACCACTGCTTACCATTTTCAGGCACTATGCCTGTGCAGAGGTATGAAGGTAAAAGGAAGGGATGGAGGGTAGAGTGTGAGATGGTGTCACGAAAAGAAAGAGATGTCACTACTTTCAAGGGTTCATAGTTTAGTGGGAAGCATAACTTCATACAATTAACCATAACACAAGATGAAAAACTGAGCAGACTACATCCAAGTAAAACAAACCAATCTAGGTACATGTGAGATTTAATCTCGCTTCAAAGACATTTGAAAGTTATTTCTCCCTAGTGTAGGTAAGACCCAAGAGATTCTGTGAAAAGCACTGCACCCTACTATGTTCATAACATTTTCATTGCTTATAAATATAGAGGTTTTCAAACTCTCTTTAGAGGTGGCGTGCGGTGACTCATGCCTGTAATTCCAGCACTTTGGGAGGCTGAGATGGGTGGGTAATCAGAGGTCAGGAGTTCGAGATCAGCCTGGCCAACATGGTGAAACGTTGTCTCTGGGTGCCTGTAAGCCCAGCTACTCAGGAGGCTAAGGCAGGAGAATCACTGGAACACGGGAGGCGGAGGTTGCAGTGAGCCAAGATCATGCCATTGCACTCCAGCCTGAGCAACACAGAGAAGGACTCTGCCTCAAACAAAACAAAACAAAAACAAACAAAAAACCTGTCTTTAGAACCCAGGTAGCATTTTAAAGGTAGCCTGAAAGTAACTTTCCACACTGCCCACCTGGCCAAGAAGACTGATCTGGTGAGTGGAAAAAGAATCTGTCCCTTCCACAGTTTTATTGGATGAAAATATCCTGTCACTTAAAAAAAGTAGAAAATCACTATTTTAACTCAAGACATGCTCTTGGAGCCTTGATTTCTCTATCTTTGAGGCTGCAGGAATGCAATAATACTGGTATTTTTGCAGTCTGGTGAGGAAATAGGTATCAGAAATCTTTTCAGACTTCAACTCTTGCAATGGCTTAAGAATGTGTAGGAAATACTAAGTCAAGAGAAGAGTTTGCCTGAAAGCAATGTTGCCCGGGCTGTTCTGAGAAACAGCTTCTTTCTCAGGACACCTTGAGGGTGGACTGAATTCAAGGAAGATGACTTTCTTTTCCTGGTAGTACTCCAGGAACTGGAGTCTTTCAAAAGTACATGACATCATCTTTGGCCTGGAGAATTTTGAATTTAAGCAAGAGGCTTTGCCTGTCCAGAAAACTAGGGTTAGATTCAGATGTCTTAAAAATGATGTCAAAGCCAGAATTTGATGTCAAAGCCTAATCCTTTCAGCAAGGAAAGAGGCTTCTTCTTCCAGATGAAAAATAATGGCCCTGTCCCACTGGTGGGAAGAGAAAGGGTTGCTAACTGACATTCTTAGAAGGTACCACTGTGTATCACTGTGCCTCCAGGGTAAGATATACTCAAGACCCGTTTCTCAGCTCTACCTTCTCTCCAGATATTGCCTCTGGCTTGCCATCAAGTGGTTAGCCAAATGGAAATCACTTTAGCAAACCACCGCCATATGCTGCATCCTGGTAATACCCCAAGCTACTCTTCCAGCATTAATTGCTTCACCAGACACTGAAGTGAAGGCCTCTTTAGTTCATCAGCAAAGATTTATCCAGCTCTGCCTCTTCAATTGTAGGTGATCCATATTCTAACGTTTGGAAGGAAAAGCTAGATACATTGCAAAGGAAGGTTCCTTGTTGTCAATTAATCAAAATGCCAGAATATTGTTTTGTAGGAAATCAAATCCATTCAATATATTTATGTTCTCTCAACCAAAGGATGAAGAGACACTCTATACATTTCCAGCAAAGGCAGAAGAGATGGAGAGAATTGCATACAGCCATTAGTCAAATGCTATAAAGGCTTACAATGAAACTTCTGCTCCTCTTTTTTTTTTTTTTTTAAAAATTCAATTTGATGGTTGTAGAGGACTGAAATGAAATAATCCATAATCCGCAATTCAAACCAGAAGGTTTGGAATAGTTTATAACCACAAACAAAAACAAGCCAATTAAGATGACCTCTTTTCATAACCAGAAGGGATTCCAGAGAGATGCCTTTATCCAATCACGAGTTAACTGCAGAAGCAATACATCTACAGCTTTTCTACTTGCAGTGTTTTACTAGTATTGAATATTTACATTATCCATACTTCTTGACTCATCTCCTGAATTCACACATTTTGTTCTCCAGAATCAGATAAAAATCTCAGCTAGTAATTAGTACATCTGGTAAAGCTCATTTTAGATACAAAGAACAGACTAAAAGATGCTACAAATGTTAGACAAAAAACAGACTAAAAGATGCTACAAAATAGACTAAAAGATGCTACAAAAGGCAGGTGATCGGATTCTTTCCCCAAAACATTGCCCCAAATATGCAGGAAGCATTTTAGATTAGAGATTGCTAGGAATGGAAAGCACAAAGAACAATCATTTATAAATCTCTTCCAGTAACGCTACAGAGTCGTGAGACAACTGTGTACCAAATCTTCAGCAAGTCAGAATTTGAAGAAAGCCATGATGAACCCATGCAACTCATTTCATCTCCCAGTGCCTCAGTTTTCTCACTTGTAAAATGAGGCTATGAACTGGGGCACAGCAGGCATTTTTTTTTTTGGTACAAAGGCCAATTCGAGAAAAATTAATTTGAGAGTACTACAGTTCTACACTTCCCCTCATTAAAAATAAAAATAGTTTACTGAGTTCCAACTTAGACTACCATTTTACCAAATGCCAAAATACTTGTCAGGAACTCTTTGCTGCTCTTGAGCCGAGGAAATATGAGTATTCTAGCCTGCTTCTGTAGTAACGGCACGAAGAAAAGTCTTTGATACTTGACTTAGATAGGGGTCACATGCTGAAGCTAAGAGCCATGGGAAATACTCGGCTAAGTGTTACGAATCACTGTTATCACTGGATTTGAATTAACATCACCTGGGCAGCTTAAAAGAAAAGGATTCTCTACGTCTTGGGCCCATGCCCCAACTCAGAGTTTATATCTTGGGGTGGGGGTCTAAACAACCACTTAAAGTTCCCCATTATAAACATGAGCCCTGTTCTTGAGTAGCTTTTAGGAGCTACTGAGCTAGAAGACTCTAAGATCTCTTTTGAGTTCTCAATGACTACAGGTCTACACTCGTTTCTGATACCAGATCATGTCAAAGATAAGTGTCCTCTAGTAACTCTGTGATGACAACTTAAGCCTTCAGACTTTGGATATTATTTGTACATCTCCTGGACTGACTTCAAAATTCAATGCCCATTGAACATCTCACAGTTTTATTAGTCAAAATATGCTAAGAGAAAAATGTATTCTGTACTTATAAGAGGTTCCGAAGCTTAAATGTAGAACGGTGGTGGCAAACTTAAGTATCTGCGGGGCCAATCTACAGCATGAAACATTTAAAAAGAAAGAAAGAAAAAGGAAGAAGGAAGGAAGGAAAGAAGGAAGGGATGAAGCAGAAATGTCTTTTAAAATTCTGTTCATGACCAGATGGAGAGCAGATGCCAATTTGATCTTCCATATTCCCCAGCTCCAGTGAAGGGGATCAGAATATGTCACCCCTAAATTATGCCACATTGGCATAAAGATTATTTTGAGATGAGGGCAACAGAGAACAACAGATTCAGGAAGAGTTCTCTGCCTTCCCTTTATCTGCCTATCTGCCTAAAAGGAGGGCATAAATTTCCCACTGAGAAGGCACCCACACAGTACCAGAAAGAGGAGTGACTCTTTATCACCAGAGATGGGGAGCTGGCAACTTTCCGTAGTTTCTGCAGCCTAACGAATAACTTTGGGGCATGGCATGGAAGGGCATAGCATCCGGGGCCCAGCATGAAAGGGCCTAGCATCTGAAGGCCTAACATCAGGGACCTAGCATCGGAAGACTTTCCTTACTTGGTTCCATCTTCTCTCCATCCTTCTCTCTAGAAACTTCCCTTCAGGGCCACTTGTCCCAGCCACCTCGTCACTCTAGTTTATGTTTTTCAAACTCTCCACCATGCCCAACTTTATTCTGCCTCCACATATTTTCCCTTATTTGATTCATTCTCTCTTTCTGGAAGGCATAATCCATCATTCATGTCTAAATTCTATCCATTCCCCAGAATTCTTCCCAAATGGCCTCAGAGCCATCAAGCCTTCCTTCTCTCATCTCTACATGAGTAAGTACTTTACCTGTGTAGGGCACTGACCTTTTTCCACCTTGTTTGATCTTTATTGCCTCTCTTGGATGGTAAGCAACTTAAGGGCTGAAATTACTGGCCTGACTGAAACCTTGCATCTAACAGAGTCTAAAACAATGCCTTGTACACATAAGGTACTCAGTAAATACGTGGTCAGGTGTGTTGCTGATTGTGTGGTCATTCATTCATCCAACAAAAGGATAAATGCTATTTGTTCAAAGAACAATGAAATTTATCAGAAGTTTCTTCTGTACATTCTACATCAATTTGCTGTTGCATGGAAAAAAAATATTTGTGAAGATACAGAAGACACAAAAGCAGGAAAAACTGATTCTGTGAAATTGTTGGCACTCTCCCTATCAGTGAATAACAAAAAGTTCCTGAGTGTGAAAAGACATTTCATAATATTGTTCAATATCATATAGCTATCTGTAGTCACAGTTCATATAAAAATGTGTATTCCTATTCTAAACATTAAAAGCTAGACTTGAAAGTCTAGCCTGTGGGGTTGACTTCTACATTTATGAGACTAACCCTGAATATGTTACCATTTTTTTTACATGAATGAGGGCTATAATTAGCTCAAGATTTTGCCAAAAACTATGAGCTACGGTGGCAAGGAGTTCATATCATGATCCTATCAACAGACTCAACTAAGTGAAAAATTATAATTTTTACGTAGGGCACTTGATAAATATTTCAAGTAAAATTATGTATATGAAAGGCACATTTTATATGTAGTCCATGTATATTTCTTTATAAACATGTGTACATACCCCATATATGAAACATATTACAAGCACATATTACTCATATCAAAGAATTTTTAGTCAGAATTCATAGCAGATAGCTCAACAAGTAAATACCAGATTATCTGAACCACATAATGCTTGTCTCCTCTTTCGCCATCCCAAGACCCACACATCAAACCATTATATCAGTCTGTGGAACAATGTGCTTTATCTGGCAAGAAGCACTGGTTATTGCGTTTGGGCTAAAATGAATTTCATTTTCTTGACTTTGTGTGTCTTACTGTCATTTTACTATGGTACAGAGATATCCCAGATTACTTCTTAGGCAATGAAAAAATAATTTCTTATTCAATTGCAAGAAGAAACTACACAACTTAATCTGATCATTGTGTGGAGGAGAGAATATTCCCAATGACGACATCTTCCTATGTCAATTGATTTTATTACAGATGTCATCTCTGTGGGCTATATTTATGCAGCTCTTTCTTATTTAAAGATTTTAATCTCAGTTTGTTGCTCTAACGTTTCATTGGTTCAAAATATATGCTGTAAAAATCCTCGGCCATCAAATTTTCCTGTAGGCTAAAAATAACCCATTGCTGTCAGTTAGAATTAGCTGATAAAGAGTGTCACAGCCTGTTCTGAATAAGTTTGATAACTTCCTGTTTATGCAGCACTGACCCTTGTCTAATAAAGCTTCTTTGCCCTAGAATGAGAGGAGATCCTGCTGCATTCTATTCCTTAATGGCCAATACTGATTACTTTTGAAAGCCTTTAATACATTTCCCATATTAGACATGAACAGATGTCAGGTATGTTGCCAAGGGAAATTTCTTTTATGCAATCTTGGCTTGTTGTACAATAATAGCCCTTTCTCAACATGGGAAAAAATTACAGACCCAACTAATTTCCCTGACAGGGGAGAGTTACATATGTTTTCCACTTGTAGTTTTTACGACAAGTTTACAATTTTGCCAAACCTGGAACTAATTGGGACTGTTTCCAAAGTGGCCCAATAAACCCCCAGAAGTGTAGAGCCATTTGAAAAGGCAGTCAGTGATGGTTTGCCCTTGCATGTTCTCCATTTTGGTCAAAGAGAGCGGAAAAGTTAGATTGCAAAATTATTTCATTTAAGTTGCTTAAACACTTACTGTTTCATATCCTCCCAGTTTTTGAGCAGCTTGAAACATAGTCCAAAGGTTAACTGTTAGAGGGACAATAAGTATTTAGATAAGCATTGCATTAACATATTTCCAAGAAATGTCAATTAAAACATTTTTTTTTTCAATGAGAAAGAGAAAAAAAAAAGAAATACTAATGTACCCCAGAGAGCTAAGTTCTTAGGAAACAATTTGCCCAAAGGGCATTCAACAACAGAATCTATTATTACCACTTAAAACATTTCTTAAGAAACAGTCATAAAGCTACAAAAATGGTTCTACTTTTAGGATAAAGGCAAGAGTTTTAGTCCTACTGTCATCAGCAGAGCAAGAGAATCTAAATTAGGTGTCTTTGGGAAAAAGTGTGGGCTTTCAAAACTGGGGTTGGTCTTGCTCAACCCTTAGAAAGAAGTCACTGATTCAACAGTAATATATAGAGCTTCTCTCAGATAAGAACTCTCCATAATCAATAAATAACAGCCACTTGAATATATGATTACCTTCTTAATAGAATGTCTGATGGCAGCACTGTATTAAAGGATCATACAGTATTTCACCAACATGTGGTGGCTGGCAGTGAATAGCAAAACAAGTATTTCACATGGAGGCCACAGTGATACAACAGGTAAAAGGGAAGGAAGACATTCATTCAGAGAGGAATTGAGTCATGAACCCACTTAGTCCACTAACTGGCCTGTGTGATGTTGCAAATATATTTTTTTCAAACAGATTTCTCTTTGCAGAGTTTGTATATGTTTATGCTCTTAAACAACTATACCAAATCGCCAGCAACCCTATTCATTTATACCAAATACCATGGAATGGGACTGCTATGGATTTGATTCTTTTACATGAGGGGAAAATTGAACTTCAAGTGATTCCTTGGTAAGGGAAATGAAGAATAAAATGATTTTTTTTTTTAAAGGCTCTTTGACACAACATGTTCGCAAAGCCTCATTGAACCTTACACTACTTCAGAGCTATCAAGAGCCCTGCCTCGGCCTTGATTTAATCTGAACCAATGCATAATGCAACAAAGCTGTTCATAGTACATTAATTTTACTTCTATTTCAAGCAACCAGTTTTCAGACAAACATTGTAATCATTCGTAGTTATATAAGTTTATAATGGCTGCGAGTGTTCTCTTGCAATCAGTGCCAATTGCTATTAGGTATGTAAATTGTTATGTAAAACACACAGGTTTGACATTCTTCATCAAAATGACACATGTTTTTAATCTAGGAAGATACGTTTGGAGAAAATACTATTTCAAGCCAGAGGCTCATCGCTTTGTGCACCACTAAATCCAGACAGAGGCAAAATATATATTCAGTTGCAAAATCAAGGCAGGATCTGAATTTCTTCTCTTTTGATTTGGAATTCTGTTTGGCTATGAGTTTCCCATTCTCCTTACAAATACACTATGACATTTACATTTAAATGTACATGTCAAGGTAATCCAAAATTAGGCCCCCTGTTCCAATCTGTCTATTTATTGTTTTCTCTGAAGTTGGATTTTTTAATCTTTTAACACATTTGGGGCTTAGGAAATGTGTTTTCTCTTCGTGGTTCTTTTGTCCATCTTTAAATGTCCTCCTTTTAAAAGCTGTTTTTTTTCACAGGCAACATCTGTGCCTGATAAAGCTACGTCATATTATTATCTCACAAGAAAGGCGTCACAGACACTCAAGATTGACAAAACAGAAAATGAGAAACTTTCAACATGTCTATTTCCAGTCATAATCAGTGGATTCAAGCCTATAAATATCTCACTGCAACTGTCCCAGAAGGGAACAATGTAGCGGAAAAAGGCAGGGAAAAAATTCTTGGCTTGGAACATTTATGGATTTAGTATAAACAGAGAGCACTATCCCCAGATTAGGATTTCAACATAATCCTGAGTCAAAATTATTTTTTCCAATTCAAAGAATCTGAGCAGCTCTGATAATTCAGAAACGAAAACAAGTATACTCACTCTGTTTAAAACCTAAATAGGGTATTCGTTCTATCGGCGTTTTCCTTTCTTTCATGTATTTATAAAGTGCCACCAAGAAGGCTTGTTCATCTGCCCTGCACTCTTCGCCAATGGCAACCTTTGGTTTTTCTTCATTGGAGACTTTTTTACAGTTATTATGGTTATTCTTCGGCTTGGTCAAGGCTGACCTGGCCTCACATTTCACCTGGAAAAGGGAAAATATGCCACATCAGACGAGGCACAGCCCTGGGATGCATACCAAGACAGAGCTAGTGACAGAGCCAGCGACACTTTTCAGTGAGTGCTAAGGGTGAACCAGTAAATTATCCCTGCTTTTAATAGCTTTTCAGAGGCATCACTGAAGATGAATTGTCTGAGGCCAGGGGAAGTCAAATTTCTGTAAAGGGTAACATCATTAATATTGTAGGCTTCTGGGTCACACAGTCTCTGCTGCAACTATTCAACTCTAGTAGGACAGCAGGCATCAGCAATATGTTAACACATGGGTGTGGCTGTGTTCCAATAAAACTTTATTGACAGAAATTGCCAGCAAGTGGGTCATAGTTTGCCAAACTATGCCAGCTTCTTTTAGACTCCTGACAAGTATGTTGATGTGAAATGAGAGATAAGGCTTTGTATCTGGTAGAAACATTCTTTTGTCTCTCTATATTAATACAATTTATTTTCTTAAGGAGAAGCATCAGTTAATGTCCTTGAACAAACCCTGCCTCCTTAACAAAGAGTACCATATTTCATACTTTGTATCAAAATGAAAGGCAAGTCTATTTCTTTGTAGTAAACCATTCTTGTTGCTATTCTCTCCAGCAACCTTGAAAAACAAGTCAATACCAGCAGATGCTGGCATCAGCAATACCAGCAAGGCCTCTGCTGTTTGCCACCCAAGGGTGATGCGGGGGTACACCCTCAGTAGGAAACAAAGATCTCACTGTTTAATGAGGGCTTCTTGCTTTATCAGTCAGCTCTAAGAATAAGATGTTAACTTGCCACAGAAGAAAGAGTAGAGGTCAGCTAAAAACCCAAGAAGAGTGAGTATAAAGCTCCATAATTAAAAAATAAAGGGCGGTAAAGGCTCCAGATGTTCTTCCTTCCACACTGTAGGCAGATAGGGAACTTGGCATATCGAGCGGCTAACCTAACGTTCCCTCCTCACTGCCATGTTCTACAAGAGGCCTTTGATGGTCGTTAAATATAACGCTAAGTTGCTGAGCTATTTTAATTGTAAAAGGGGGAAGTACAAAGGGTCAGACTCTGAGTTCAAGTGCACCCATGGGGAATGTGTACATTCCAATATTCTTTACATCTCTGTAACTGACATCGGGAGAGAAGAGGGCAAGTGCTGGGGAAATGTTATGAATAAAAATGTCCCACATATTCTACAACGGTGTCTATTTCAGGATTTCGAACCCTTTTTCTTTCCCTGCAGCTCCTTCTTTCTAAGCATTTAGAACATAAAAGACTTTGCTTATTTAGTAAAGGAAAGTGCATTCCCTGCAAGAGCTCCTCATTGCCTATTCTCTCAAGTGAACATACAAAGTTTAATCTCCTTCGACTGGTCCTGCAAAGATAAAACTTCCTATGAAACTGATTCAATGGGGCTTCTAGGTAAGATTTTAACTTTTAAGTGGCTGTGGAAACGGGACTAAAACAATTTTTCCATGTAGATTTTGTACTCTGTAACATTATATTAAGGCGAACATCCTGTGATACTTTATGTTGTCATCATTTTTCACTGCCAAATTTTAGGCTGTTGGATCTAAAGTTCTGATGAAATCTATAATTTAATGGCTTCTTGAAATCATAACATCACTCCAGTTTTAATTTGTATTGCCTCCCACCCCTTCCTGAGTGTTTCCTGGGCAGCCAGGCTCTATTCTCAACGCTGTTTATGTGTTATTTCATACTCACAACCCGAATGAGGTAGTTATTATTTTCGTATTAGAAATGAGGAAACGGAGGGAGACAGGATGAGCAGCATGTACAACATCACAAGATCATGCCCTAGTTAGTAAGTGGGGAGCCTGGAATTTAAGCCCAGGCAGCCTTGTGGTTTTAAATGTTATACTCTTCTGACACTCTTAATACAAATATTAAATTGGTAATCAAAACAAACTTCCAATTAAAAAGCCTGTCTTATTAGCAGGCATTATGAAGCCTACCACTTAGAAATGTGACTTATCAAATGAAAAGTAAAAGACAAATCTAGGGGGTTTCCAATGTGCCAAGGAGTTCCATTCCTTCTATTGTATACTGAGCAAAAGGGAAGGAAATCAGTTTTCAATTGAGCACCTACAATGAGTTAGATACAGTGCTGTGGGTTTCACATACTCTACCCTTAATGTTCTTAAGAATTGTAAAAGGGAGATATTTAGCCACATTTTACAGTTGAGGAAACTAGAGCTTAGTGAGGTCATGTATGGCTTGGAAGGGGCAGACCCTCTGGGTTTAGAACTCAGGTCTGCCCCGCTCCAAACCCCAATCTTAAAACATAAAGGAGTAGATCTCTCAGGTTTGTGTATAAAACTAACAGAGTCTTAAATGTGCAGTGATCATGGGCCAACTACCTATATTATTAGGTCAGAAGAACCACTGTTAAAAGGAGAATGAGGTTTGAGCTCCTTGGTGTGTAGAGAGCTGCTTAATCCTCTTCCTCATCTGTGCAGAAACACTCAGAAACAGAAGGAAGACACAGAGGGGTGCACGAACCAGGTCCAAAGTAACCCAGACTCCCTGCTACATAGCAAAGGCTCCAAGTGAAGCCAGGCTGCTGCCTACTGAACTCCGTCCTGAATCTCAGTGGGCGTGCGGCTCCTGGGGAGGCCACGTACTTAGAACTGAACGAGCGGAAAGAGGCTTCTTTTCTTGTTCTAGCTTGATACCTTTTTTTTTTCCCAGTTAACATAAATGAGCTCTTTAGGGTATGATTCTGATTCTGGGTAGGACTAAATCAAGTTCCTTTCTATCTGTTTTTCCATTTACCCAAAGCGTTCTCAGCATTGCTATCTATGAAATTATTACAGTGCAGGTGGTAGTAGAAATGGGAGCCAGTCTTCATGTTGACCTAAGAAAGCCCAGTGTTTTGATGGTGACAATTAATTACTAGATCTGTTTTTCCTGACCTGAGCACCATATACCTGTTGAGCTCACTAAGTGCTTTGGGGTTTCCAAAATGATTGAGGAGGTGCTAATTAAAGAATCAACATTTAACGTTTTCAATGATCCACCACCTATTTGATATTAACCACGTCCTTCCACGGGATTGAGTTATAACTAATCCAGCCTTCAACTGGGGCAGTGAGATGTGCTGAACCAGCAATACAAAAAGCTAGAGTTCTAATCTTGGTTTGGCTGCTAACTTGCTAGGTGACCCTCAGTTTCTTCCTTAGTAAAGCAAGTAAAGCAAAAATGATCATCCCTGGGAATAGTTCTGAGGACTAAATGAGTGGAAAAATATTGAAAATGATGAAAGTATCACGTTTGTGAAATATAGAAAGTATGTTTATGATTTAAATGAACACACTTCCCACCAGAGTTTCCCTTTTTGTGTTCCCTTCAGAATATAAACCACCTGTAATATACTTCTGCCCTTCAGAAAATGCATATGGGATCTTAAAAATAATTTGCCTTCTATCAATGTAGGCCTTTTATTAGGGTCCTATGCCAAGATTTCTGTTACAGATCACTCTGTGAAAGTCCTGGGCCTCAGGTTCACTGCTTTAAGATGATTCCAGAAAAAATGGCAGGATTTGGGCTGAACACAGTCATGATATCTTCAAAGAATTGGTAGTTTCCTCCCCATGTAACACTTGCTATCTTTGGGAAGCCATGTAATTTTCTCTACCTTGGAAAACATGGTCTTGCAAAGCTAGTTTTCATGTTCTCATTGAAGGGGTGCCACGTTTTGATGGCGAGCTGCAAATCACTTGACTTATTTTTCCAGTCATGTATACAACAAACCCAGTGGGTCCCACTGTAAGAGTTGTGCTGTGTGGAGCTGCATGAAGTTGGTGCTTAGTTAGAAATGGTCTGTTTGAGGCACTTTTAAAAAGAAACAGTCACACGGGTCTCGGTCACAAAGTCAAACAGCTCACTGTTCTCTAAGATGCTGCTTCCAATTCAACAGATGATTAGGTGGTCACAGACTTATAATCTCTACTGTAGTGTTTCATGAGAAAAGACCACATGAAGGCACACATGCTTTTTAATGACTGTCCTTGTCCCAGATGTGGCTTGTTCATTCTGCAGGGATTTTACATCTGTCTGTTGGTGCCAACGGACAAGCTCGTCACACTTCATACCTACTGATCTTTTTGCTTAAGTGGTCTTGCCAGACCCACTGGAAGTGGCCAAGGCATGACTGTAATCCAAGACTCTGAAAAGAGCCAAGCCATTAGACCAGTCCCTAGGAGCTGACTGCAGCATGACATTCATCTGTTCTCCACTGAACACCAATGGTGGAAGAATGATCCATCTCTTTGTAAAGATGCTGATGGGCAGCACTGTTGCAGGGGTGGGGTAAAGGTATCACTTAGAAAACCCAGGACTGACTTCTATCCTTCCTGTTAAGAAGTCAGTGAACATCAAATACAGCCCATCTCTACAGCAGGCTCTTGTTCTTCTCGGCTTTGTGAACCCAACAGTGAGTTCTGAGCTGCCTTCCATGGAGAGAAACATTGGAGATCTGTTCCTTCAGATCAATTGTACAAGTTCTGTAAAATTCCCAGAGGCATAAGGATGGTGGTGGTGATTCCACATGGCATGGAAAGGAGCTTTATCCTGCTGGGCTCAGGTACAGAATATGCTGCAGGAAACACATGCTGTCAACCAAGAAGGATGGGCTGGGCACCAACAGAAGGCATGGGCAGTGCAAGCTCTGCTGAATGTTACGGTCTTAAAACCTTCTTGCTCCATTCTGCAGGATCTTGCAAACTACATAGTAGGGAATGAACTGTTCCTGCTGACATCCTTCAAGACGATGGAAACCAAAGTCCTAGGTAGACAGTTCTAGTCTGTTCTAGGTCTGAGGTGTCCAACTCACAAGAAAATGTCATTCATGGTATCCATGTGGAGTTAACTAGCAGAAAGTTGAATGTGCAGAACAAAAATAACTTTAGGGAAAGAGATTTGTTTTCAGCCAGAAAATGGAAAATACATATTGCCACTCTTCTTAACCCTTTGGAATCTTAGAAGTATTTAGAAATTCTAAGCAAAAAGTCCTTAGAATTCCTAATGAAACAATGATGCTTAAAGATAAAATTTTTTAGAATATGAAAGTCTAAGATTTACTTCATTACACTGGAAAGAAGGTAGAGTACATGGCAGAGAAACAGTAGATTGTCAACACAGAACTGAATTCATGTTTTTTTTTTTTTTTTCTACATCAGACTCTTCCAAATTCACCACTAATCAAAATGGTCCCATTTTCAGAAGTTTAGTTCTTTGATTCTTTCATCTGGAAACTGGTGTCAGCTGAAATCTGTTCTTCAATTAAAATCCTAAAGGGACTATTGCTGTCTTTAGCACAAAAATAACACCTAAATGCAGTAAACAGAACCATGGAAATCTGACCCAAGCCCACAAAAGTCAGAAAGGTAAGTCTAAAAATATAAAGTGATACTTTACCCTTTGTTGTGCTAAATACTTTAGGCATGCACTTTCAAGATTCCAAAGAATGCTTAGGCAAAAAATGGACCTGGGTCCTGAACAACAGTGTAGAATTTACTTTCATTCAGGATTAACAGAGATCTTCAAAAGTATATAAATGCTTGTAGGCATATGTATACATCTAAATATTTTGCTATGTATCTTTAATTTTAGTCTAATGTAAATTAGAAGTGACTTTGAAAAATACATAACTAAAATGATTAATTCTAGCTATTTCTAATTTCATCCTCTGTTAATCTCCAAAACACATTTAGATGAACACATTCAGAAAGACGACGGTTCAGCTGGTCTATTTTTGACACAAGCAGAGTAAACTATGTCATTGTGTCACCCACTATGAAATCTCAGCCTCAATGACGTGGGTGCTTAATCATCTGTCCTTTACTCATAACAGGCCAAACTGGGAGGTAGGAAGTCTTTCTGTTGACTAATCAAAATGCCTACCTCCCCCACCCCACAGCAACCAGGGGGAAGGGAGGTGGCAGGAACAGGCACAGCATAGAGCTTCAAAAGCTCTGAATACCAAAGTCAGATGCTGAATTGAAAACTGCCTCCAAGACACAGGCACAGAGAGATAAAGAGAAAAAGCAAAAATAAAAAGATGCAACGAAATGAATACCGTGGAGTGAATGACCGTACCTTGGCAACGGCTTTGCCATCGGAATTATTGTTGGAATCCTTAACACCACTGAATGAATCTCTTCTTTGTGGGCATGGTTTCTTTTTGCGTGGTCTGCCTTTAAGATTTGGCGCTGAAAACAAATGGAAAACAATTGATACACATTTTCATTTGCATGGGTTTCTTTATTAAAGACCCAGAATCTCACTACAGTGATCCCTTCTAATTGTTCAGAGAAATGTACATATATTGGCAGGCAGCCCTCATTATTACATGCTTCTCTCTCTGAATGCTTACATATTGGTAGAGTGAGTATACATTTCTGTACATATCTCCCAAAGCTAATCTATTTAGCTTTAACATGTCTAATTAATATAAGTTACACGAAGCTCTTAGCTCTAAAGGATCATGGTAAGAAAAATATCCTTCCACGTTGTTGGACAAGAAGCATTTGGGGCTGAAAAACTGAGCCAGGCTTTGAGCTCAATCTTTGGTTTTTGTTTTGTATCTTGCTTTCAGAAACCTAAGTGACATGCCTGCCCTTATGGTATCATAGTAATGAAATGTTGAAAACATCTCTTTTACAAAATATTCAGAGACAAGGGCATTCTCTCAAATTACCATACAGATAAGTAGAGAGATAGCTAAAGAGAGAGAGGCATTCACAACAGCAAGCTGGAAAATATTATTACATATATTTACTAATAATACCGCAACCAGCATGTTTCAAATCTCAACAAATCTGGCAGATACATTTAAATCAGCATGCTCTCTTTTCCTTTTCAATATATTTTTATGAAGATCTTCAGGCTTATTTAAAATAACATCCAAAGATTACACTGGGGTTAGCTTGATTCCATGGGGGTTACACTTTTGAAAAGACAAGATACAAATCAAAGTTCTATTTCATCCTTGATGCTGAGCAACTTGGCTCCTTTTAAGATCTATACAGAAAGTCGGAGGAAAGGCTGCTGTTTATTGAGAGCTATGACTATCCGGCATCAGCTTTCACATTTAACTTCATCAGTCACCCAAGTCAAGCAAAATTAAAAACAACCAACTAACCAACCAACCACTTCAGAACGACTCCAAGCTAATGAATTACACCCTAAACAATTTTGTTCAGACCTTTCAAGGTATCCACACTCTTTATTACTTAAGGAGTGATTATGACAATGTCACATCTAAACAACATGAACCTTCTTAACTGTTGTTAATCTTACTTAGGTAGTTAACCAGTGGTTTTAGGACATTTTTACATTGTACTCATTTTACAAACACAATTAATCCTACTAATTTGATTTTCTCCTCCGGATAACAGTTTTACTGTTGGTAAAAGCTCAGTAAAGCAGAGCTGCCTTTAGAATCAGAGAGGCAAAAGTTTAAAAAGAGGCTTTAGGGCTTAGGATCCCCTTCCCACACCCGCTCTCTCCTCTCATTCCCCTAAACGCTGCTCTGAAAGTCCATCCCAGAAAGCCAGCCTGGAATTACCAAAGGTAAACAAGCTCATAAACAAAAATCAAGCAAAGAGAAAGTAGCGATTACCCATTCCAGTCGACAAACATCTGCCTGACTGATGTCTGTGCTCATGAAAGCTACAGCATGTGACTGCTCCCCGGCCACATCCCTGGAAGTCTCGACTTGGTGTGGATGTCAGCTTCCCTCCGAATGCGAGCTGCGAGGCTCAGCGCTCTGCTTACAACTCCCCTCCCCCGGCAGCTCCATTACTCATGTAAACACACAGCAGTGACTAGCACCGAGTGTGTGGGATGAGCCTGAGGACTTTGCTGGAGTTGCCAGACTGGCAGGGAGGGCTCTGCTCTCTCCACCTCCCCGCACGGGGCTGGTGATTTCATCCGGCCTGTTTTGTGGATCCTGACCTCTTGCTCCCCTTGTCAGAGCACGATGCCACGTTCCATGAATTTGACACGGTCCGCAGCCTGGAGCCAGGGCATGGACTGTTTGTTTGGTTTAGAAGACTTTGTGTAGCACAGAAGTGTTTCCACAACTGACCCAAGTGTTAAGACTTTAATGACCACGAGGGAAGGATGTACTTTCAAGTCCCTTATCAAAATAATAGCTGAGCAGAAAGCTGACAAACAGAACTTGGGGTAGCAGGTCTGAGGCATTTCATTAAAACAAACAAAACAGTATCCCCTCTGTTCTAAGACTTGTTACTATGATCTTCCCTTCCTAACATTTTGGCGAAAAGCACTTAAACCTAAAAGGCATTTATTTCTAGAAAAGCTTTCAAATCCCAAAGGTCTTTTCGATAGAACTTGCATCGAACATGCTGTGTTTAAAAAAAGGCAAAGGTTCCAGGAACTGACAAGAAGTCATCCCCAAACTGGGTTTATTTTCTCCATTCTTTGAGCTGTTTTCAGAACCCAGAGAAGCACATGTACTCCCCCAGCAGATTCTGAGAATTACAAATTTAGAACAGACTAGCACCTAATATTCTGGTCACACAAACGTAAACTCTAAATGGGATCTGATCAAGAGAAAAAGCCCTTTGTTCTTACTAAGGCAAGTACTTCAGTATTTCAGGTATGGTTAGGCAAATCTTACCAGTCACTCAGGGCTCAAAATCAAATTCCTCTCCTACTCTCCCCTCTGAACTTTTTTTCTCTCCTTCTCTTACGGAACATTATCACTGTACTCCTTGTACTTTAGCTGTGGTTTCTGGCATATTATTATACTAGACTGGAGAATCCTTAAGGGCAAGACCCTGTGGGATGTGTCTTTTATCTGCCCAGCACAATACCCAAAAGGCAGCATTGCATAACATGTATTTGTTGAATGAAAAAGTGACTAATGGAAATAAATATGTCCACATAGTGTTCTTTCCTGTCCTCTTAGACTGATCCCGCCAACCTCACACGTGGTATACTTGTCACACTGGGCACTTGTAAAACTGCATTCACCTTTACTACTTATGTTTATGCTCTGGAAACATAAACCGGTGACTTGAGGTTGCACTGGGAATGGAGACAGGAAACGTAAGGCCTTTGGTATCTCAGTAAGGCTATAATCTAGTCCCCACATGCAATGCACAAACACCCTGACGAGCACAAATATTCAAAGTACAGGGGGGAATGGAGCACAAAGGACTGGGTAGGTGCCCCTGCAATCCAATCAGAGACCTTTTGGATTCAGAAGACTCCAGGTAAAGTTTTGGTACTGAAGGGCTGGCTTTGGGGACAGCAAACACTCTGGTCTCCAGGCCACATCTTTTTCCCTCTAGAGTCATAATCTGTCATTTGCTAGGTCAGTGAGTGAAAACAGGTGCATTATGGTGTGCTGGTGGGCAGGAGTGGGGTGGGTCTGTGGACTTTAACTCACTTATGGAAGAGACAACCCCACCTCCTTCCAGCCACTCTGCGAGGACCTATACCTGCCCTCTCCTTGAAAGCTCAGTGCTATGTACTTACTGACAGAACCTGAATCCTAAGACTCCACAATTAGACCAGCTCTTGTTCTTTAGGTGAGACAGATCTCTACCGAGAAAAAGCTCTGCTAGGGAGAGAACAGTACCCTTACTGATGGCATATCTGGCTCCAGTCAGTTTTATTAGAAAAAAAAATAAGTGCAAAGCAATAGACGTACTGTTACTTTTACGTGTGTATATAATTCACTGGCCTGGCCTATCACAGAGTTCAGTAAATGCTCTTTGCATGAATGTTTTCAGTATTATACATGAATAATAAGAGTAGCTAAGTGAATAATAATAGTAGCTAACCATTTCTGAGCACTTTCTCTGTACAAGTCACTCTTCTGAGTGCTTTGCATACAATAACTGCACTAAAACTCACAGCAAGCCAAAGAGGAAGGCATGATCCTTATCCCCATCTTACAGACCAGGAAACTGAGACAGAGATGAAATTACTTGTCTCCGACCATATAAATGGTTAATGGTAGCAGAAGGATTTCAACACAGGCAACTGGACTTTATCCAGAGCCCCTGCTTTAAGCAACTTATCTCTAATAGACACACGCACAGATACACACACACTGCCTCATAATGAAGTATTCATACTAACTTGGGCTGGCAGTCACCAGGAAGCTCTCCCCAAATGAAAACACTCAAGAACGACATAGCATGAGGGTGCTGCAGCCCACCCCAGACGGGAAACACTGTCCCACAGACAGAATTGACAGCAAGTGGGGTCCCCATTAGTCTTGACCCAGCAGTAGGTGGCAAGACTTCCACTAAGGCCAATGAAACTTAGTCGGAGAGCCCTACATATTACCCCCTAACCAGTGGGCCACTAACTCTTCTGCCTAATCAGTGAAAGATCTCTGTGGTTTAAAAAAAAAATCTTTCCCCTCTGACTGCCCATCTGTTCCTCTTACTCAGTGCCAAGAAATTAACAACTATTCACCTTTGTGAAGTCACTGCTATTTCTATAGGTCTTAATCCTCAGAGAATCAAGCTACCTCCAGAGCTCCAGGCTACTCTGACAGCTAACCCATGTTTTTTTTTTTCCTTTTTAAACGCCTTCCAATATTAATGAATTATAGTCTATTTTCTCAACAATATAGCAAAACAAGTTTGTTTTCCTTAAAGGATCTAGAAGCTCAGAGTTGCAGACAATTTGTTTATATATTTATTTCACTATGGGTTCACACAAGTTACATGGCAGGGCAGTGCAGGTGTGGGAAACTTTTATGTCAACCCCAACTCTTACAATAATAATAATAAAACAAAGGGAAATGTAACCAGTTACTGGCAAAGTAAATTGCTTTTGGCTTAAATGTTCCTGTTTTTTTCTACTGTGTTCTTCCTGTCATGACCGTCTCTTTTTTTTAATAGCATTTATGCTCTTGGAAATACCACGAAGATAGATAAACTGCTATAAAAGCTGGATTGACTCATCAGTTAACAACTCTTCCTTCCCATTTTGCAGAGAGAATTTTGTTGCCAACACAGCTACATATTCTCTCGAGAAATTCTTTGTGAGCTTCCACTGAAGAGATAGGACTTGCTTGTTGGTAGGGACTGGAATCAGGGGAATGGAAAACCAGCACAATTTTCCTAAGACTTTAACCCCCGAGGTCAATGTCTAGAGAAGTCGGCAGAGCGTTAACTCATTCGATTTGCGAGTTGTGTGTGTCTTTTAAATATGAGCCAGAAAACAAAACTCCACTGATCATAGTATTAGGGTAGACAAACATTGTTCTATGTATAGTATGCGTTACTGATAATACCCTGCATTTCTGTAATGCTTTTCCTATGAGGATATCAATTCTCTGGTACATTTTCTTTACAGACAATAATCTTAAAATACCGGCTGGGCATGGTGGCTCATGCCTGTAATCCCAGCACTTTGGGAGGCTGAGGCGGGTGGATCACGAGGTCAGGAGTTCGAGACCAGCCTGGTTAACATAGTGAAACCCTGTCTCTACTAAAAATACAAAAATTAGCCAGGTATGGTGGCAAGTACCTGTAGTCCCAGCTACTCGGGAGGCTGAGGCAGAAGAATCTCTTGAACCTGGGAGGCGGAGGTTGTGGTGAGTGGAGATTGCACCACTGCACTCCAGCCTGGGCAGGCAACAGAGCAAGACTTAGTCTCAAAAAAAAAAAAAAAAAAAAAAAAAATACCCTGGTAAGTTTCAGCATGGAGCATTGCTCTTTCGGGTGGGGAAGGGGGGAGGAGGAGTAACCTACCCTAATTTAGTTATTATCATTTACCGTGTTCTATTTTCTATGTTTCCCTTTTAACTATTTAGAAACTTCCTCTTTCATTACAACAAAAATAGAAAGAATGTTTTTAAAGTTATTAACGTATGAGTAAAAGACTTAGAAACCAAGAATGGCAGAAGGCTTGATCAAAGCCATTCCTAAAATTTATGGGTGTAATAAAAGAAAGGCATTTCACAGATAATTTCTTACAGAATTTCAGTTTTCAAATATGTGGGGGGACAAAAGAAAACTAGAAGCTCTCAGACCTCATTTTGGCTTTAACTTAAAGCCAATATTTAAAAATTCATAAATAAATCCCTGAAATTTTTATTTCAAATCCACAGTTATATTTCATATAGTGACCATTGGTATTAAACTTCTATTCAATTGTTTGAACCTTTCTACAAATTCGCAAAACACTGATCACATATGAATTTAGGAAATATTCAAGTTTATTTTTATTCTGGTTTCCCAAAATCAGTCTTCCACACCCAACAGAAATGCTTGAGAAGCAATTGTATTGTCTGAGATATAAACACACTGGGCCATTGACAAGCACAACTTGATCCTGCAGGACATTCTAACTCTGATGATGAATTTTAAACAATAGACATGGAAACACAATACTGCAAAAGTTTTATTATTTGGTAATTGTTCTGACAGTTTCCTTTTAAGAGTAATTATTTTTTCTCAAATAAAGGCATTAAAAAGATGAAGCTCTGGTGGTGGCTCATGACTGTAATCCCAGCACTTTGGGAGGTGGGAATATTGCTTTAGGCCAGGAATTTGAGACCAGCTTGGGCAATGTAATGAGACCCCTGTTTCGATGAAAATTAGCTGGGTGTGGTGGCATGTGCCTGTAGTCCTAGCTACTCCGAAGGCTGAGGTGAGATGATCATTGGAGTTCAGGAGTTTGAGGCTGCAGTAAGTCTAGACTGTGCCAATGCTCTCCAGCCTGGGTGACAGAGTGAGACCCTGTCTCTTAAAAACAAACCAACCAACAAACAAACAAACAAAAAATGCAAATGAGCCCAGAGTCTGAAACCCAAACTCTAGGGCCAGCCAGATTTAAACACTTTCCACATTCAAATGTCATCAAGACCAGAAAACCCCAAACACTAATGGATGGATGCGCCCTAGAGAAATTTTACACTCATCACACTGGATATCATGCGATATGAAGACCTGGACTTTGAATTACGAAGTGTGCTTTTGCCCAAGTCATACCCCTACACTGCTTGAACCACAAACTACAATTTAACATTTTCAATGAACTCTGCTCTCACAGAATCCGTCCTTGTTCTTTCTCCCAGAAGGGTGAGCAGTTGTGGTGTTAGAAAGAACATTAAAAAAAAGAAGAAGAAGAAGAAGAAGAAGCTGGCTTTATATGAGGTTGTCACTTTGCCTCTTTGTCAAAATCATTGAGAGCCCCAAGAGTCACTAATGAGAGTAATGTATTACTGCCTTTGTTATACCTGGATTGCTTGGGCAGTTTAAGTCCAAAACAGCCATGGACTTCATTGACTGCTCAACAAACCATGTAAGTAAACACTTTTGTAATCCATTCCAAAACATGCCCAGTCTTACTCACTCTGTTTCATACTTGTGAATGCTGGAGTAATTATTAATGCTCCTGATCAAGGTTTTAGTAATTTCTTAGGCATGTGATTTGCATAGCTATTTCCTGATCTGCCTTCTCTCTCTGCCCTGGAGGTCTTCATTTCTCAGAAACACTTAAAAACAGAGATTATTTTACTTCTACCCTTCCCCCAACCCATAAATGGAACAGGACTTCCTAGCTCATCTGTATTGCTAATTGGTTTGAAAGCATGTGACTCCGTGCATTCTTGCCATTAAAACACAAGCAAGCCTCTTTTGAAGTCAGCTTTACCAGCAGTGATAGGCAGATTTCTATCTTTGTTCCCCCACTGTGTCTTGAGGCAGGGGAGAAATGTAAATGATCACATGTTATTTAAATATTGTTCTGAAATCATGTAGCGAATTCCAAGGTAATATAAAAATATTCTAGAAGTCTGTATAATAGGGTTGTCTACAAACACACTGGCAAAGAAGGGGATTATAGATGCTTTTCACTACTGTTTGAGAAACAAGGGGAAAATCTGGGAGCTGAATCTAGGAGTGAGGAGAGAGTCTGGTTTTTCAGAGGATTGATTCTCTAGGGGAAAATTCTGGAAACAGGAAAAGAGATTGAAATCTATGCCAGACCTTTCCAACTCTCATCTTCTCTCTGGTCTATTTGGCTATCTATTCTTGGTGGAGGGTTCCCTTGTAAGAGGTGGAAGTGGTAGCTCATACCTGCTGTGCAAGAGCCTATGCATCTTTGGGATAATGGGGTCTATATAGCACAGCATGGACAAGACCACAGCCTAGGTTTTCCTGAGGATCAGGAGCCTATGGAAAGACTCCTTTGTCTTGGGATTCCACATATTGTTTTCTTTTTTTTTTGAAACAGTCTCTCGCTCTGTTGCTCAGGTTGGAGTCCAGTGGCACGATCTCGGCTCACTGCAAGCTCCGCCTCCCGGGTTCACGCCATTCTCCTGCCTCAGCCTCCGGAGTAGCTGGGACTACAGGCGCCCGCCACCAAGCTCGGCTAATTTTTTTTGTATTTTTAGTGGAGACGGGGTTTCACCATGGTAGCCAGGATGGTTTCGATCTCCTGACCTCGTGATCCGCCCAAAGTGCTGGGACCACTGGCGTGAGCCACCATGCCTGGCCAGAATTCCACATATTCTATAAAGAGACATCAGGGCAGAGTGGACATCTTAGGACTTAGCTCGGTCCCTAAAGGTGTGCGGCAGTGCTATCTAGGAGCTGATACTGTACGCAAACGGTCTGATTTCTCTGCCCATGCCACGCACCAGGTAGCTGCAAGGTCCTGTCAAGTCACAAATTCAGCAAAACCAAAAGTGAATTCTCAAAATGCCATCAAGGCTCAAACTCCCACTTTCACATTTACCTGGCAACTTCTTTCTCCTATTCATCTCTCCAGATGCTGGGTGTCCATGAGCCATTTCCAGGCCCCAGGTTCCTCTCTCAATGGAGATCAAGCACAGAAACTATTACAGTGAGAATAAGCATGTTGTTTCAATGCTATACTATGTATTTTTTTCTTATGATTTTGAAATAGCTCCTGTCTTCATTTTTTGAAAACTCTGCTATAAATACAGATTTAGTCTTTCTTGGTATGGTTCTATATAGTAAAAATAGAATATTAACAAGATACTTGTCTTTTTCTCTTAAGGCTGTTTAAGGATGCGCTCTGGAAATGTGTTTTAAGGCATTTTGATTTCCACAATTTCTGAAGGTTATACAGATAGAACCTCTTAAACAAAGAGAGTTAATTTTTTGTCTCTCTCTTCTTTTTGTTAAAATCAATAAAGCTGCTCATTCCAGTCTATGATTGATATGTTCTATGGTGTTACTATTGAACATGACAGCACAGAAGTGAAACCAACATTTTTGTGTCAAATAGCCTTGTAAGAGCAGTAAATATCAGAACACTTTTTAAACTCATTTATAAACAGGACATTCTTGTTCAGCCATTTCTCCAGGTTTGGAAATGAGACAGTCCATTTCATCATTGAGGATAATTGATTTGCTACCCTCTTTATAGAAAACATTCCTCACTTGGAAATAAGTAAAAGAGATGGGTTGTTTTTGTTTTTGTTTTGGTGTGTATGTGGATTAACATGGAGATATTTAACTTATTGCATACTTGGATGAGTATGTCATGGGATACATTTTAGTATTTAAAAGACATACACTTAAGAAACAGTCATCAAGTGATAGGCTCCCAATTTATTTTAAAAAGATCCAAAAAGGAATTTGTACAGAAAGGGGGCTTTTCACTCGCTTTGTGCTTTTATACCTTTCAGAAAGAATAATGTGAATAGTAGGATAGTCTCTTACTTAAAAGTAAAAAGATGACTATTTTTGGTTGTCTGAGATTCGGAGACATTTTTCTTTGTTCAGGCAAATCCCTCTCACCCTTCCTTCCTATGAGGGCATCAGTACCGTCCCCAACTAAGTACCTCAGTGGTCTCTGAGCTTCATTTGTTTGCGCAGGTACAGGAGCCAAGATACTGGAAAATGACTAAAAACTCTTCTGTGGTACCAAGAAACTCACGCAAACTCACAGATTGTATAGAGGAGTGTGCGTCTTGGAGCAGGGTGGGGTGAGGGTACAGAATGAGAAGAGAAAGGGGCCTGGGGTGGGCGTGGAGAGGCAGCAACAAGGTTCATCATACCTGGTGACATGTTGACTAAGTGCAGACTATAAGCCATGGGGCAAGCTAGAGTTATCAGTCAATTGGAGGGAAGTTTGTCACACGATAGAGAAAGAGCACACAGATACCATCAGAAACCCTAACGTAAAGCTAACAGTGAACCCAGAAGAGGTTACAGCTTCTTCACATTTTTTCGGGGTAAGATAAAACATTTCTATGACTATTTAGAATTGCTGTGTCTGATACAGTCACCGCTAGCCACATGTGTCCCTTGAGTATCTGAAATACTATATGTCAAGTCCAAATTGAGATGTGCCACAGTGTAAAATACACACTGGATTTCCACGACTTAATACAACATAAAAGTAAAATATCTCATTAATAACATTTTATATTGATTGCATATTGAAATGATAATATTTTGAATATACTGGGTTAAATAAAATGTATTACTAAAATTAACTCCACATGTTTCTTTTTACCTTTTAAAATGTGGTTACTAGAATATTTTAAATTACATGTGGCTCACATTATCTTTCTCTTGGGCGATGCTGGTTTAGTCAATAATTCAATGTTATGATTATAGATATGTTCTTGGAAATATGTGTTAAGGAGCAGACAGAACAAGATTAACATCTGAAACTAGAATAATCAGCAAAAGTCACGATTCAATGTTTCAATACATTTAAGATTTTATTCACTGTTATGGAGGGTAGTCATGAAAAATGATATATATAGTTATATATATATTACACACATATATAATGTTATAATGGTATCTAAAAATTTTGCTGAAGCTGAGGTCTCTCCTCTGTAAAATTTAAATCTGGTAATCATTGACTCAAGGCTACTAAATGGCCCTGCTGAAGATGTTATTTCATTAACTTCCTTAACTAAGATGTCAAAGTGAATGTTAAGCTTTGACAACAGACTGGAGAAGAGACAGAAGGAGAGAGAGAGAAGGGAGAGAGAAAGGGGGGAAGGAACTAGCTAATTATTTATTTCACGACTTGTTCTCTCCTGCTGTCAATATGGGTCGGGTATAATGTAAGCCATTTTCATCATGCAATACAAACTGAATAGGAGAAAATGGAGCTGGAGTGATTTTAGTTGCTTGGAAGTAGACACTTCTTAATCTCCAATTACTGAGTAAGTTAATGGTCTGACTTTTTGAACATTTCATCTGAGAATAAATAGAGAGGTCAGTTATAGTCAGGCTTAAATACAGGGGCATAGCCTCATTGGCTTTGCCAACCTGCCTCAAGTGCCATTTATGACAAAATATGAGATTATTCATTGAAGACTGGCATTCCAATAAGCCCAGAAAAGTTGAACAGAACAAAAAGGTTTGAACTCTGGGGGCAGGGAGGAGATACATTTTTTCCACAATCATTCTTAGCACCAAAAAACCATCAGGCATCACTGAGAAGGCGGCTGCCCAGTGCTCAGCTGGCCCTATGTCCCATCCTCCCAAACAACTTGTTACAGTAGCCAAAATCAAAGCTGATTCCCTCCACCTCCTCACTCTTTGATTCCTGTGGCAGCAGCAACACAGAAACCTAACTAGACATTAACAGCCCTCCAAACACTACATGCCAATCAAAAGGCTGGTAAAATGGGTTCCTATTGTAAAAATAAAAGAGCAACAATGGTGGAAACAGAAATAAGCTTAGGAAATCTTTTCTTTTCTTAGAAGGTGGGAGTTGCTAGAGCATTTAAGGCAGTAGCATGCAGAAAGGCTTAGACCAAAATCTCTGCAACATCGACAAAATGTGCAATAAATATCATACATTCTACTGTATTATACTTATAATGTAGTAATTTTGATGAAATGATTTGGTGGGTTCAACCTACGTCCCGTGAAGCAATCTGCACACCTCTGGTATGTTTCTGATATCTAACTATCGAAGTATTTGTCTTTGTCCTCCAAACTCTTTTATAGCACATGGTATGCATATTTCAGCATCCAACATTATTAACTCATGAGCAACTGTCAGTTGATGGTTATCTAACACATGGGGTCTGCACAAAAGGGATCCTTATTTGGGCAAAAGCTCTTGTCTGCACCAGTCTGTCTATATTTTCCCTCAGAATAACTTTATTTGGATTATTATTCGCTGTTAGTGGAAACTCGGAGGTTGCATGTGTGGCAATCGGAAGGCGGAGAAATAAATCCTTAACAAGTTCAAACACTTAGCTGATATTAAAACCATTTCTAGCTTTGTTAGCTGAAAGCAAACGCTCCATTGCCCTCTCGTGGTGAGTCGATGGGATGCGGTGGGACGATCAAAAAACCCCGCAGAAACTAACAAGAGAGTTTACTCCAATACAGGTGACAACATTCATCTTGAATAGAAACAGCCACAAATGACAACCTTATGTTGTTTTATATGTTTCAGAATTTACATTTTTCAGCCCTCTTACATGGAGATTGGACAAGGTGTGGTGGGTGGGGCCTGTAATATGGAAATTAGAACTTTGTCTTTCTGCAATACAATGACTGCACTCTATTTACAACCATAGCTGCTATATATGTGGCAAATTGATTTTTATGAGATTTAGAAACTTAAAAAAATCATGCTCACATTTTAAAAGCTCCTTTAAACCAAAAATAGACTGATGTTCCAACTGGTTTGGAATTATAGGAACCAAGGAAAGAAGTCTGAATAATTCCCTAATATGGAAGAAAAACTGTTTTTTTTTTTTTTTTTTTTTAAATAAGGAACAGTTTGTTTCTGACAATAGGCAACATATGGAAACATGGAATTTATAGAACCAAGTATAGGTACAGAATTTATCTTTCTATATTCTCTAAAAATAAAATTTTATAAAATTCTGAACTCTAAATTTAATAGTCAGTTACCCAATTGGGTATTTATCTTTTAAAAACACCATTTAAAATTTCTGCTGTATGCCTTTCAACAATTTCCTGCCTAACAGGCCCATCCCCAGAAAGCAAACAAACCTGGTATTAAAACAGACTGAAGAGCTTAAGAGAAAGCTGGGGGAGAAGTCGGGGCAAAGTACATGAGAACATAAACTACTTTTTTAATCTTATTACCAGTAAATGTACCATTTTTCTCTTTTATGTGTCTTCTCTTCAGATAAAAACCACTCCTCCAACCAGCATTACAAAAATGCTCTGTATTTTTATAATATGATTTTAGGGGCAGATTAATCTCAAATTGGCTTTTCCACTCACACGTGGAAGTTCAGTTTTGCAACAACAGTTGTTTGATTTTGTCTTTGAATTAGCAAAGTTCGTAAAGTAATTTTACTATAAAATTAAACAGCTGGGAGTTCTTTAGCAAAACATGACAACTCTTGTTCTTCTTTGTACTATTGTGCAAGCTGAAATACCCTTTCTTTCATGTCTTTTCATTCCAAAATGAATTCCCTAGTTAGCCTTGTTTAACTTTAAGAAAAATAATAAAGAAGGGGGGCGGTTTTTGCTGACCTCTGAAATTCACAGGCTTTTAAGCACAGGGCGTTTACACAAGGTGCGTTCTCAAAGGGCTTTTGTTTAATTCCTATTATGGAATGAAAAATGATATTCTTCCCCCATATAATGCCGATCCTTGTGTACAGCAAAGCTGTTGACAAGTGTTTCTGTGGAGCGAGACGTCTTATGCCGATTTTGCAGATGGGAAAACTGAAACATCTCTAAATGCTGAGGAAATATGGAACTAAGATGTTCGTAGAGGCTGGAATTAAATTTAGAATTTGACTCTTAGCCCAGGACTCTAACCATGTGAGGGCCCTAACTCTCTGGAATCAACAGAAGGGCAATTTTAAAACATTCTTTTGACATTATTAACCACAGCCTGGGGGCTCAGGGAAGTGAGTGGGGGAGGGCCTGGAAACATAATACAGAGCTGCTAGGTGACAGCCTCTTGCAACACTGCTAATACTTTGGATTACTTGATCCATATTGCCATATACTCTAGGAATATTCCGAGGCTTAGTGATTTCCTTTGTATCTTAAAAAATTAGAGTCTAGATCCAAGGGCTAGTGTAGACTGCTTCTTAAAATATGGAGCCAGAGTCATGACAAGACAAATTGCGGAAAGTGGTTCTTGGCTTTTCACATGAATCTGGAACCAAAGATCACTGCTAAGAGTTGGTGAAACCATAGATGTTATGCCAGTAGGATTCATCATTGGAGTCATATATAAAATGATGGAATTCCATAGCTTTAGGAAAACCTCGGGCACCAGCTTGTCAGTCTCCACATCAGAAAAGGCAGGACCAGAGAGCCCAACACTTGCCCAGAGTCACCCAGTGAGTAGCAGAGCTACGATAGACCCTGGGTTCTGTTGCATGAGATCAGCAGCAGAGCCTTGGCAGCAGATGGCTTTTCAATGGCCCTGAATACCTCCACTTGGGTTTCTGCAGGGCCAGCTCTGCCATCCCAAGACCATGTTACTGAAACACACTTTCCAAGGAACTGCAATTAATAAAGTCAAATGGGAGCCGACAAGGACATTCCCACTGTGTTCAAATGCCAAAACATACAACCAAGAAAGCTCACTTGGAGCGCATGAAGTGGGGGTCCTTCTGGCAGGACTTCTGTGCACCATACTCCCAGCTGTTTGCTCAGACCCAAATGTGAGGGACTAGCAGCAAAACACTTGCAAAGCCATCAGGAAAGTGCTCTGGCATTGGGCGTCAACAACTGCTTTTTTTTGTTAGGCTGGGCTGAAAAACCAAAGGAGCCCTCCTCAGGGTGAGGAAGGGCTTTGGGAACTCAGGATCTCTGGGATCAAGAAGAAATGGACCACAGGCCACATTGCTAGGGAGCACTGTCCTCACCTTCTAGAAGTAACACGTGCCTCAGAGGTCCCAAGCACATTAAGAAGCTTAATACCTGTGTGCCTTTGTTCCTGGGCTTCCTCTGACAACAACATCTTTCCTTTTTTAGCTTTTCTTCCTCCTGCCCCAACTCCCCACTATCAAGCTTCCTTGGCCAGGTGCAGTGGCTCATGCCCATAATCCCAACACTTTGGGAGGCTGAGGTGGGTGGATCACCTCAGGTCAGGAGTTCAAGACCAGCCTGGCCAACATGGTGAAACCCCATTTCTACTAAAAACACAAAAATTACATGGACGTGGTGGTGGGCGCCTGTAATCCCAGCTACTTGGGAGGCTGAGGCAGGAGAATCGCTTGACCCTGGGAGGCGGAGCATGAAGTGAGCCGAGACCGCGCCACTGCACTCCAGCCTGGGTGACAAGATTGAGACTCTGTCTCCCCCAGCACAGCAAAAACAAACAAACAAACAAAAAAAGCTTCCCTATTCTCCTTCATCTCCTGCTGGGTGAGAAAACCCTTGTCAGTACCTGTACAAAGTATGCTTTGGGTCGGCTGCGGTGGCTCACACTGAGACCAGCCTGGCCAACATGGTGAAACTCCGTCCCTACTAAAAAATACAAAAATTAGCTGGGCATGGTGGCAGACACCTGTGATCGCAGCTACTTGGGAGGCTGAGACAGGAGAATCGCTTAAACCCATGAGGTGGAGGTTGCAGTGAGCTAAAACTGTTCCACTGCACTCCAGCCTAGGCAATGAGTGAGACTCGGTCTTAAAATAAATAATAAAAAATTTGAAAAAACGCAAAAAACAAGCATGCTTTGATCCTGGCACCTGTCACCCCTGTACTGAAATCATCTGGTTAGTGTATCTCTCTCCCTTACCGCAGTCTGAAGAGATTATGTTGGTCTTGATCACTGCAGCATCATTATAGTTGGTGTTCAATAAACGTTTACTAAACAAATGCCTCCCTCTGTGTCATGTTTTGAAATCAGTGTCTGGTACTACTTACTAGAGTCTAGTAAATGTTTGTTAAACTGCACTGACTGCTCATCCCACTACAGAACATAAATGTCTCGAAAGAGGGCCAGGTGGCTAGGCTATCCTTGATGGTTCACCTTCCTATCTCCAGCACTTTCCCTAGGTCACGATCACCATTAATAAGGGGAAGACATATACACCGACATTGTAATGTCCACTATGTAACTTTGAGACCCAGCTATTGTCAAACACCTAAATACCTAACAGAAACCCGCCTTGTCTGTGGACACACAGATCTCACCTGTTTTGCCAGGACTCTCAAGCCCACAGGGTCACTGGCTCTCCTAGAGAGCCCCTACAACAAGAAAAGGTCAGCAACACCTAAGAGAAAAAATTCTCCTGGGAAAGATGGCAGACTGCCTGGTGAGGATCCCTTTTTTAAGGAACCCTCTCTCTGCAGAGCTGCCTAAAAAAATGTGCCTACCAATGAGAGTCTGGGCAAATCTGTAATGTAGAGATTACATTTAAATTCCAATAAAGATTTTTAACAAAAATCAATAAAATAGGAGATTGATCTGCAGTTAAAAGTTCCTAGTAATGGGATAGCCTAGGAATTTCATAAATAATGCTTTTATCTTGATTACAAAATAATCCCCTGCCACAAAAACAAGGCAAATCAAGGTAGGAAATTGTTCAGCGGGAATTAAAATGTCACACTTTACACAGAATAAAGCATTGCAATCACCAGGGAAACACACATTGCAAATGTGTTAACACAAAATTACATATATCACTTAATTATATAAGCGCATAGCTCCTGAGTCACCCATTAGCTAAACATGTCAGCTGCGGTTAAATATATACATGCAATATTTTTAGCACAGAGGGGATGTAACTATGTCAGGCCTGGCACCATAAAGCCTGAGATGGCAAGTGCTATTAAACTGAGATGCAATCATGTTGAAAAGGAAACATTAACAAACAGCAGACAATTGAGAAGAAAATACAGTGAGCTTGTGTTCTACTACATGTGCTTCCAAAACCTTATATAACTATTCATTGTCTATTTCATCTGGCTTGCATCCCAGGTTTGTTCTATGCTATACTAATTTTATAATAATAAACTGTTATACCAGTTTTATGAAATCATGCACACAGAGAGGTTGCAGATGACATTATGTCTCATTATCTTCACCAGAAAAGGACATCATCCCGAAATTAAACATAGCCTCATGCAAAACCATCCGCTCCATTTAAAATGGCCCCTTGAGTTTGCTTCTGAAAAAAGATATGTCATCTTTCCTTCCATCATCACAGCACTGGTGAAGTTGGCAAAATTGCTGTTGGAGACCCAAGTTTCATAAGAAAGTAGAGAGGGCATGGGCTTTGAGAGCAGGCAACTCTGTATTCACTTTATACATAAGGCAACTATGTGACCTTGGGCAAGTCATCATCTCGCTCAGGGCTGAATTTAACCATTCATCAAGAGAATTATATACCCATCTTGAAACATTATGATGGGGAAGGAGTATGAATGAGGTAACATTAGACAACGTGGCTGGCACATTAGTTGGCACACTGAATACACTAATAAATTATTATTATTATCACTATTATATGCACGGACACATGGAAGTAACATTAATACATCATTTCAAGCATTTCAAGAGACCAGCAGTTTGCTGGTGGGAGAGTTATTGACATTTTGGAAACACCTGAGCCCTCAGCACAGAGGTAAGCACCTTGTAGAGCCCTGGAAGAGAGAGAAGTGCAGGAAAGCTCCTCATTTGACAAAAGGCATCTGGCATACCTCCTTGGAGCCTGAACTGTTGTCTATGGTGACAAGTCTTCCAATACAGAGGCAATAACTGGGTTGTCAAAAGGAAGAACTTATCTTGGTGATAATTGATTCTGTGTTTCAGGCAACTTTACATCTCAAGGCAAAAACTGAAGAAAGGAAATTACCACAAAGTAAAGTGTGCCTCAACAGGATGAGAGACAGTGCACGTGAGAGAGTGACAGACAGACAGAGACTATGCCAAGTGTCCTTATTCTCTAAATTAATCATTAAATGTTTCTGAAATGTGCTTGGAGAATCCCCATTCAATGCTTAAGTCCCGAGGCTCATTGGAAATCATTGGAATCCCCTGTATCTAGAAATCACCATACACAGGCCTCAGCACATTGTAGGAGCCCAATAAATAGAAAACAAATTGAACAGAATTTAATCTCGTAGGCCAAGAAGAATGGCAACCTGTTGGTTGTAGGGTTCCCAGTAGAGACAAACTTATCTTTCAGGAAGGTTGGGCCCCATAGAGGGCTGAATGCTTTTGCTCTCGCGCTTCCAGTAGAGCATTCTTTTTAATCAAATCTCACTTTAAGCAAGCCCTTAGGTAGCAAAATAGAAGAGTAAATTCTACCTATATAGAAGTTAGGGTAGGTCACTTAGGAGAAAAGGAAAGAAAGGAGTCATTTAAGATGAAACGTTTAAGGTTCTGATTTGTCCTGGCCAAACCAAGTCCTGGTTCTGCTTCTAACATCCAATATTCACTGATCCAACACTTATTTATTTTCCAAGATGGAGTACTGCTCTGTCACCCAGGCTGGAGTGCAATGGCACGATCTTGGCTCACTGCAACCTCCGCCTCTCGGGTTCAAGCGATTCTCCTGCCTCAGCCTCCCGAGTAGCTGGGATTACAGGTGTCCGCCACCATGTCAAGCTAATTTTTGTATTTTTAGTAGAGATGGGGTTTCACCATGTTGGCCAGGCTGGTCTCGATTTCCTGACCTCGTGATCCACCTGCCTAGGCCTCCCAAAGTGCTGGGATTACAAGTGTGAGCCACCGCGCCCAGCCCAGACCTCTTTACTCTTAAAGATGCATACCCCTTGCCTGATTCCTGGGGGATGTACTTTGAAACTGATATCAGAAAATCGGTCATTTTCAGCAGCAAGTTATACTGTATTTGTTCTTCATTCATTTTTAGACCCTTTGCGCTCCAAAAACACTTCTTGATGGTTGCTAGGCAACTATTGTTGAATACATGCAAGAGGCATTAATTGTGTGATCATTTTCAAACATGGGGAAAATTTGTTTAAAACAGAGGACATTGCCACACCTAAAATAACACATTTCCCTCCTTAAACAGCTATCCAGAAGAAAGCCACTACAGGTTGCTGGCTTCTGTCAAGGAGTAACATGATTCGCCAAAAATTGTTTATTTACAGTTATTTGTCTTAGATCTTCCGTCTTCAGCCCCCCACTCATCCATGTAAACAGCCCTGTCTTATGACAAATCCTCACTCTTAGGCTAACTGGGACTTGTCTTATTAAATATTTCCCACTTTTCCTGTTGTGCGGTTCCTTACCTAAAATACCTGTAGTGGTCGGGCGTGGTGGCTCACGCTTGTAATCCCAGCACTTTGGGAGACCGAGGCGGGTGGATCACCTGAGGTCAGGAGTTCAAGACCAGCCGGGCCAACATGGTGAAACCCTGTTTCTACTAAAAATACAAAAAATAGCCAGGTGTGGTAGTGGGTGCCTGTAATCCCAGGTAGTCAGAAGGCTGAGACAGGAGAATCACTTGAACCCAGGAGGCGGAGGTTGCAGTGAGCCGAGATCATGCCACTGTACTCCAGCCTGGGCAACAAAGAGTGAAACTCCGTCTCAAAAAAAAAAAAAAAAAGAAAAAGAAAAAAAAAAACCGCATTTTTCCTGACATGTGTATTTCACACTTGCATATCCTCAGGGCAGGACAGCTTGTGGCTCGTCAATTATTACATCTAGCTTTAGAACCCAATAAACTTATCATAGGGTGATCATCTCTTTCTCTGACCCAAATGGAAACAACAAGAACTTTTCTATTTTCCACATCAAAGACTAAGCTTTCTGCTGATGCCAAATGCTCTGTGTACGTCTCACACCCCCCATCATTAAAGGAAACATAGATTTCATTTTACAGTGTGTTTTCCTCACACTTTGTTTTTGATATCCCAATGTCATGATTAAGCTACAAAGACTTCGATAAATTGAGTCAAAAATCTGAACTAAGTAAGGGCAGAATTTGTCACAAGGTGATCTCCCTCTTTTACTGAATATTAAGTGAAGCAACACAAATGTCCATGAGGATGGAGTCCGACGGGCAAAACTAGGCTCTTTCCACTCTATGGTTCCTACAGGCAACCAGTTTCCTCCTGTGTAAATTGGGGGAAAGGATTCAGAACTCAGATCAGTGCCTGGCACATAATAAATAGTATATAAGCACTAGTCACTACTATTATTAATTCTTGGCCTTAGATCCAACATTGTCTTCCTACTGTTTCTTAGTTATATATTCTCATTTTGGTTAATTCCAATCAAAGACAATGTCTTCTCTATGAAATTAACTTGGAAAAATACTGAGCATAATTGACCTGCCACAGGAAAAAAAATAAGCTGTTATCAGAGAACAAAATATACTACATAGATAGATATAATTCTCAACTTCCAAGCTGACTTTTGGAGAGTAGTAGAGATAAAGAGAGGCCATGGCATACCCGGAACTGGAGTAGTCTGTATGACGTGGACATGGGTAAGGGTTAGGGCTGCAGGAGAGGAGGAGGAACATAAAAAATGGAGCCGGGAATAGTGTGGCTCTGCAATATTCTGGATATTCTAAAGCCTAGGCCTCTCTGTGGACACACTGTCACCTCAAAGTGTCCCACAAACAGCTTTGGAGAGCAGATGGAGGCAATCAGATCTCCCTTGATTTAGGTTAGCTGTGGTGTGTATTGCAAATCTCCCGCAAATATTTTATGCCAGGTACTGTACTTCTAAGAGTTTTTTTTTTTTTTTTCTTTTCTTTTTGAGACAGAGTCTTGCTCTGTTGTCCAGGCTGGAGCACAATGGCATGATCTCAGCTCACTGCAAACTCCGTCTTCCGGGTTCAAGTGATTCTCCCACCTCAGCCTCCCAAGTAGCTGGGATTACAGGCATGCGCCACCATGCACGGCTAATTTTTGTATTTTTAGTAGAGAGAGGATTTTGCCATGTTGGCCAAGCTGGTCTCAAACTCCTGACCTTAAGTGATCCACCCACCTCGGCCTCCCAAAGTGCTGGGATTACAGACATGAGTCACCATGCCCAGCCCCTTCTAAGAGCTTTATGTGCAGCACTTCATTTAATCCTCATATATATAATATATCCCCTTGAAGTGAGTAGTATCAAGATTTTCAATTTAGAAATGAGGAAACTGAGGCTGAGAGAGGGTGAGTCATTGCCCAGGAGCACACAGGTGGTGATTGACAATGAGCGCAGACTGAGATCCAGAGTTCATCTTCCGGTTGCTGCGCCCCTGCCTCTACAAAGCAGTGGGCCTCAATACCCCACAGGGGAACAGACTTTGTTTCCCGTGACAAAGTGGCCTGGAAGGAGAGAGGCTGAAAAGCAGAATGCAGTGACAACAGGCCCACACTTAACACAGGATTGCTCACTCAATACTACAAACTAGTATTTTTGTACTTACGTAACTCCTTCAAACTAAGAAAGCAAACAAGTCCAAGCCGGTTCGTTCTTCTCCCTATCCCCCACATCATTAAAGGAAACTCTTCTCATTCCCAGCTAAGGTAAATATTACAGCAGATCTAAGAATTATTTTCAATAAATATTTCTTGGGTACCAAATAGCATTGCGACCAAAACCAAAGAAATATGAGGAAGGATTCTTGTTTTCCAGGGACGTAGAATCAAGTGTGTTTTCTGTGACTTAGGGTTAACTCATCCATCCCTTCAACATTCACTGGCTACCTAGGATAAGCAGCTGCACACCAGGGACAAGGCGTTTCCAGGATGCCCTTTCTCCTTCCTCCCATAAAGCTGAGGTTTTGGCATGGAAAAGAGCAAGGTGAGCTGGGTCGGTGTTATAAAAAGGTAAGAGTAAGAAACATCACAAGGGTGCCGAACTCATTGGAACATCAGGGAAGACCTCTTTGAGGAAGTGATGTTTAAGGTGAGATCTCCAGAATAGAAGGAGAAATTGGCCAGGCTGAGGGGTTTCTTTTCCAGGAAGGACATACACAGGGTTTTCAAGGAAGAAGGAAACGAGTTCAAGAAGTTACAAAAAGGTGCACACTGCCCGGCTGTACAAAGCACAAGGGAAGGACCATTTTCTTCTTAAGAGATACGTGAGGCGGCCGGGTGCGGTGGCTCATGCCTATAATCCCAGCACTTTGGGAGGCCGAGGTGGGCGGATCACGAGGTCAGGAGATGGAGACCATCCTGGTTAACACGGAGAAACCCCATCTCTACTAAAAAAAAAAAAAATACAAAAAAATTTAGCAGGACGTGGTGGTGGGCACCTGTAGTCCTAGCTACTCGGGAGGCTGAGGCAGGAGAATCGCTTGAACCTGGGAGGCGGAGCTTGCGGTGTGCCGAGATCACGCCACCGCATTCCAGCCTGGGCGACAGAGCACTCCGTCTCAAAAAAAAAAAAAAAAAAAAAAAAATGGAGATACTGTGAGGCTAATGCATCACTAACGTGAAGACTTTTCATGTTGCAGGCCTCCAGGAGGTGGACAGATTCAAGAAGGCTGGTGCAGAGCTGTGGCCAGATGAGGCTTGACAGATAGGAAGGACTAGAAGAGATGGAGGAAGAAAGAGAGGAAACAAGACTGTTTCCTTTTGGATCATGGAGGTGGCGGAACTAACCAAGGCTGCCCGCCCTGTCAGGAGCCTTCTTACAGGACTTTATCACTGTGATACAACTTGCCATGCGTATGTTTCATCCTTGGTGAAAAAGGCTCAAATTATTCCTTTCATTCCCCAATAGCCGTTGTTTGGCTCCTTCTGCAGGCTGAAGTTGCCTATTTTAATATATGACTCTTCATTTCTTCATTTTCAGCCAGCAAACAATTTTTAATTAGCCTGCTCTTTATTAAGGACATGGAGCAGGTTATTAACTAGGTGCATCTTTGGGTCTTTAAAAGGAGTGAAAGAGTCATAATCAATTTGCATGTGATGTTTAGGGGTTTAAGTGGTATTAGTCAACATATTTAGAGCAAATCTCATCAAGCTCCATTTTTAAGCCCTGACTCAACTTGACGATCCCAGAAGGCAGAAGGGAAGAGTGGGATTAATATATTAGTCACTTGTACAACTTGCCAGTCCATCAGTTACATTAGTTCCAGTAAAATATTCAAGGGAATAATAAAAAGTTTTTTAAAAAGTATTCCTTTATCTACAGAATCTGACAAGAAGGATTCACTTAGCTCTATCAGAGTACTTAAATACTGCTATAATTGCTTAATTCAAGGGTCCTCCACCACTAGAATGTGAGTGCCTCAAAGGTTAGCACTGGATTGTGTTCTTTATTGTACTAGTCCTATATCCTCACATGGGGCTACACACAATTACCTAGTTGGCAATCAATAAATGTCAGTTGGACACATAAATAAATGAGCACACTCACTGCCACACCACACATATCTGCTAATAGGTAATACAGGAAACTGGGGGATCAAAATAACCACATGAGCTCTCAGGGAGATGGAAAAGAAGGTTTTTAGCTCACTCCATTTGGCAGTTCTGCCCTGGTCAGTTGTTCTATATGGTTCTGTTTCTTGCAACAAGGCTTGGGTATAAATACTCAGCATGCATCTAACTCCACTCATGGAAAAGGCACTTGGAATCTGAACCCGACTGAAAGAGTGAAAGAGGGCGGTAAATGAGTGGTGTCACCACCTTATTAGAAAGCCAGCTAACAGCTGTAGCAGTTACTCAGCTATTTCTTTATTATCCATCCCAATGCATGTGCTAGAATTTGCAAGGTCTTCGGTGTGTATTCACCAGATACGAACACCTTTTGAGCTTCCACTCAGTGAAAGCCATTTTGGAACATATTTATCAAAATATTTTGGAAATCTTTCCAATTTCCCAGAGGTAAAAATGCAAATAAGCTTTTTTTTTTTTTTTTTTGCTTCAACTCCACCTCTGGCCCTGGTCAGCAGGCATGCTTGATTATACACATAAAATGTGAATAACCTACATAAATAAAGGAGCTATGATATGGTCACAAGTTATACCTATACTTCTCAACATGCAGTGACTTGATCAAGAGCGATTTGTATTTAGCATGTTTTTCTAATTATACCTCTTTTGTAACACCTCGCAGCTATTGCAGGAAGCACACAAACATAGGTCATCTAGCTAATTTCCAGGCAACAGATGCCAACTGTGGATATAGTAGCATGACCACAAGTTAAGTACAAATGCCCAAGCTTGTGATAGGGAAATTTATAATAAGTAAAGGCAGACAGACACATCCAGATCACCTTTCCAAAAAGCCAATTAGAAATGATCCCACATCTCCCTGTCTCCAAACTCTCTTTAAAGATACCCATTATAAATCTGCCTAAAGTAATGTCACTGAATTCTATGGCCAAGATAAATAGGTTCCTTTACTGTGAGATTTGTTGCAATAAAAATAAAGCTCGAATGAATCACAAAGATGTAAGATAAGAACTGTGTGGAAAACACTGTGATAGATGACACATCTCATTAAATATAATTTTATGTGATCAGTTACTGTATTGCCCTGTTTAGTTGATTTATATACACGTTAGGAAGCTTTTTACTGTTCAGAATGCAATTATATACTTTATAATTGAGTACATAGTTGATTAATTACAATGTTTATGGCCATTTCAATTAAAAGCTGGCTATCAGGTCCATGGTGAGAAACCTACCCTCCCCACCTTTTAAAACATTGCTTCTACAAATAATGTTCTATGAAAAAGAATTATACTTAATCTACAAGACTTTTACTTACAGCACTGCTTCCAGTAGGGCACTCATACATAGTAATCAAGTAGCTATCTTTTCTTTAGATAATTGTCTATTCCTAAGTGTCTTTGGTACAGAGCCATTCTCGATATTTTAAAAGTTCTTTCCAAGCCATTTCAGAACCCGAAAAGAATAACAATACAGATGATCATTTGTCTCTAGTGGAAACTCAATCAATATCTACCCATGAAAACTTTTCTAGATTTTCTTCAGTTCAGTGGTTTCGTAGCTTTGTACTCCTTAGTAAGAACAATGGGAAGTTAATCTGCCTTCTGAAAGAAAAAAAATCAGAAAATATAATTTTGTCAAATCTCCTTCAAAGGAATTTCTTTCCTAGCTTCTTATCTGTTCAAAGCTGCTTAAGATATGGTAGTCAATATCAATCAGAAAACATTTGACCCAAAGAGATAAAGTCCCGAGGTATGATCCTTTGATGAATGGTTTGCCCTTATCAGCTTGTAATTGCTATTATAAACTCAACAGAAAGGTTCCCTTCCATCCTCGTTTCTGAAATAAGCCTCAGAGAAAAAGGAGTGGTTGTGTTACCATTAAACTCAAGAATTGAGCGTGTGCAGTAGTCACTGGCTGCTACAAAGACAACAGGTGTTGTATTAGTCAAAATTAGGAGTCTCTTAAGTTCTACATTTCTCTTTGTACGTATGTGTACAAATATAAATGTATATATTTACTTGCTTACTATTCATATCCCCAGGCTCTAGAATTAGGGTAGCTGAGTTATGTCTGTTTAATTCCATAAGGTTTAATCAGGGCCTCAGGCAGTATCTGGTACCTAATAAGTTATCCCTAAATATTTGTTGAATTGATGAATGATGACCTTGACAGAAAAAAGTACAGATGGATAGATGAATAAGGCACTCTGTGCTGAGGGGATTATCATCCCCATTTTAAAACTAGGGAAATCGAGGCTTGAAAGTGAAGCTGCAGAGGGGGCAGGCACTTAAATCAGAGTCTTCTATATCTTTGTGTGGATACAGAAGGCTATCTGTATCTAAGACTCAAAGGGAACACTGCTTTATATATATGTGTGTGACCCTGATCATAACAACTACTTTACTTAGTCTCCCAAACAGTCTGTGTCCTTCAATGTGCACAGTTCAGGGCAGAAGAGTCACTATTAAATAAATATTTGTGGCTTGATTTGGAGATCAGAAATAGCTCTCTTAAAAAGCACCATTCTTACTCATTTTATAAGTAAGTCTTCCTTGTACTTAATATCACATCGCTACTTGTTTTTTAAATCAAGGTTGCAGCTATGTATTCCCTCGCTTCCTTTTTTCTTTCCTAATCTGACCAAGAGTCTGTTGTTTCTGACTTGACAGTCTGTTTTAAATTCCTTATTCTCTTCCACTTTCCAAATCAACCTTACGCTGACCAAATCCTTCGGCTCTGCAGTCCTTTATTCTTCTGGTACAAGAATATGACTCAAAATGTGGCAGTGACCTGCTCACATGTGCGTAAATATGGGATTTGGTTCAGTTGGTGTGAGGAGACTCAAAAGGATTCTGTGTCATACATGCAAATACATGGAACTCTCAAGATAACAACACTTCTTTCAGGGCCGCTCATTCATACTATGAATGATGATGGCCAAAGGAGGCAATATGGGGAAGAGTTCCTTGCCCTAAATCTAAGGAGCAAATGCATAAAAAGTCTGAGTTGATGAATATTCTAGTAAGCATTTTGTTATTTTCAGACATTCAGCTATTTGTTAACCCAGCACGTTCACAGAAAGTGTTACTTTAATGAACAGATAAGAATTGTTCATAGTAAGGGGTGTGAAACAGTCTTCTCTGAATGACTGATCATCTGCCACATCCACCAGGTATTGGGAAAGGGGCTGGAGACTTGCCTCAGTGTGTGGAAAGTCCAAGCAGAGCAAAGAGACAAACACAGAGACATGTCTCTGACTTGTTTCCAGCATTGACTAAAGACCTTATCAATACTCGTAAGAAAACAGATGTGAAGTTCGTAACACGGGCACCATGGGTTCTGCTGCCCTGCTCAATGAGCAAATTTAACCTTGCACTCCAGTTAAAGAAGAGCTCTGTGAATCGTTCACAATGAGGAGATTTTTTTTTGGTTTGTTTTCAATTTACACTTTGCTTCCAGTTCTTTTCTGTCATTTCAGTTTTTTACAAGACAAGACCCAGGGAATATCTCAAGGAAAGTACATTAATTTTAATATTCCTTTGATGATGGCCCTCTAATAATAGGAAATCCCCAGCCAGTGTCACAGATGAGGGATTGTTGTAGAAAAAAACTGGGTTCCTGTCACATGACCAGGAAAGACTAGGCTTGGGGACACATAGAAGGGTGAGTGGAATTTATTGGGCAAAAAGGAAAAAGGAAAAGCAACTCAGCAAAGTCAGATGGAGTCTTGTTAACAGGCTGTCTACCTCACCGACTGAATCCCAGGTTACCACCCAGGAAAGGAGAGGGGCAGCTCCTCTTTCCTGCAAAAGGCGTGAAATTCCCAAGGTTCCACCCCATCCTCCCAGTGCCCAGGTCAGTGGGAGATTCTCCAGGGACCTTCCCCCTTATCTGCCTCCTGCTTCTATCAGGATCAAACAGGAGGGCAGCTGTGAGACACAAGTAAATGGGTAAGGTTTTCCAAAGGACCCCATGGTCCCCGTGGTTGAAGTAAGAGTGCCCCTTATCTGGAAATCCATATACCACCTAGAGAACCTCATTTTCTCATGTGGGTTTTGGAATCTCCAGAAAGTGGTGTTAGAGTTTATCCAGTTCAGCCCACTGGACTATATGGGCAAACTTCGTTGTATGAGCTCCATTTACATGAATTGTAGTTCAGTAAAGAAGAGGGTTAGAGAACATGGGACAGGGGGACAGTGCCAGGGCTTAAAGCTACTAAAATGGTTACAAAATGTGAAATTTAGAAGAAGTAAAAAGAGTTATGTGATATTTGATATTGTATTTACTTTTCCCAAAAGGAGAAAATTTATAAATCATTAACAAATTCTCCCCTCTGACTCCTTTCCATATTGTGTCATCTCCCAGTTGCTATGATTGTGGTGATGGCGTTGGTTTCTTAAAGACCCAGCTATAAAGTATGTGGACTAACTGTTGAACCAAACCAGGGAGCTATTAGCACCACAGTGGTTGTACTCTAAGCAATTGGGTTTACACAGCTCCAACTCATGCCTTGAAATGCTGAAATAAATTAACTCCTTTATTTAGACATAAGCATTGTTGTAGGAAAAACCAAGTTCTTGTCACACGACCACATTACACCCCAGAAAGGGCCAGAATGGGTGTTTCTGGTTCACACATTCTGTCCAGGGCAAAAGGAGATACTTCTTGGTAATTATCACTGACCATAATCTGGATTCTCTAATTTCAGAAACCCATTCCTCTGACAGAGTAATATTTATAGAAGATGAATTTCGGTTTTCAATTATGCCAACTTCCTCTTTCATATTCAAATGCTACATATATTCCAGAACATGTTTACAGAATTTTCCTATATTTCTAAATAAATACTCCAAAGAAGTTCTGAAATATACACATTTTAAATATGCCTTTGCACACACCAAGTTATTCCCAGATGTTTTACATTCCAAATTTCTCAATAAATGAATAACATGCTAGGAAAGCAAACAAGAGCTGACAGTATTTAGTCTAAGTTTTTTAAATGGGATAGCATGTGCAGCTAAAAACAATTTTCAATAACTATATATCAGCAGTTATTAAAGAATCCAAAGAGTGTTTGTGGGACTTGGCACTGAGCTCTATGTAAATGCAGTCTTCAGGATGATTGTTTTGTGTTTCTCACAACCGCACTGCAGCAACAACTTTTGTCTTCTATCTTCTGAGTTTTTTATATATATATATATTCATGTGACAAACCCATGATCCCAGTTCACTGCCACAAATGCTCATTAACAAGCATCACAGTCCCACAGTCAGTTCTGTGAGCTTTGAACCAGTTCCAGAACGAGGGCTACAGCAAATGGCAGCTTGGCCTTTTCATTTTTTCCATTTTTTACACTTAACAAAACGCAGAAAACTCCCAATAACCGCTCATTTCACACCTTTTATCTCCTTTATAAGTTCGTAATATTCACCCATTAAATCTCAAACTTTGCTATGTTCTTATGTAATGCTTAATTCTCTTCTCTGGCGTTGGCTTGTGAAATGTCTTTAATTAAAAAAGCTAAAAGCACTCTAAATCTGGATGGCAGACTCATTTCCAGGGCATTCAGGCATGTTGTCTAATTTTAAAACTCTGACAGGATACATGTAAATTTATGCAAGTTTCATAAAAGTCACAATTTCCTCCTTGAATTCAAGCTAAAGAAAATGCCCCTGAGCTCTTTTCAAAGCTGTTTGTTTTACTGGAGAGCTCATTTTGCCTATTGTGTTGGAGGTGATTATTCTGAAGAATATCCGATGTCAAAGTCCCATCAATCCACTAAGAATTAAGGAGTTAAATTTCCCGACTATTGATCAAACAGGCTCTTTGATCATTATTTTATGGCTTTTAAACACAGATGGGGGAGGGGAGGAAAAATATTATCATGCAAATTATTTTGGTTGACAGTAATTAAGAAATTATATGTTAAGAAAATCAGTAATTGTTCACATGAGTCATTAATGTGTTTTCATTCTTTGTAAAACTTTCTGGCACGCCCTTCCTTTCTTGCTTTAAATAAGCAAGGACTGGAAAATATGCATAGTATTTGGAACCCAGGGGAGTGACATATTAATTCAAAGTTTGCTTGGAAGTGTAGCTTTGTGGAAACTCAAACATGTTCCCATCCTCTTTTGTTTCTACCTCCCTTCTACTCAAGACTCCTCACCAGAAAGTTAGAGTAGCCTCTTTGAATGTAAGGCAGGGTCTTCTATGGGCTGAGACTCACTTCCCTTCAGAGGGTCACAGTTAGAAGACTCGCTGCCTAGGAAATCTGTAAGAAAACCCACAAAATGTGGGAATTAGAACCAGCTCAGCCCTGGGCGATTAACCAGTCCTTGCTAATTCTGTGGCTCCCTAGGAGCAAATCTTCACTCTGAATTAAACCTTTGCCAAAGTTTGTTTTGGAAAGGTCTTAAATCCACAGGAAAGAGACTAAAAGTGTATGATGGAAGGCTGAGACAAGCTCCTAAATGGTTGGGACACCTTCGAATGAACTCAGGTTGGCTTATAAATGGCCAATCCCTAAAAGAGCACAAACTAAAATTACATTTGTTTTTATTGAAAGACAGCCTCAAGTGCTGACATGTAGTGTATGACATGGGATACATAATAATACTCTTAAACCAGTTCTGACATAATATCTCCGGCGGCCTAATAACCACAAATGATTGCTTTAGTTAAGAACTAGCCAGAAGCAAAATAGTCCATGTAAAAGTAGCTTGAATCATAAATGCCTCAACAATATTTTATGTCACTTTGTAAAAGTTAAAGGAGTCCTATAATAATTAACAACAAAAACGCCATGTTCTTTACTATTGTATGGTGGTTGTGAAAGGTTATTTCATAGTCCCGAGGCTGCCAGTGCCGTAAATTATGCAGGCACCAAGAAGCATTAAGGAGAAATAATAGCAATTTAAACGAAGGCTGACGTAATTCATGATAAACAGTCATTGGAAAATATTACAATGTTGTCTTTTTTGAGTGGGTTTAATCAGAAGAATGTGACCATATTCTAACATAAACCACTTCTCTTTTCCATTGTGCTAGCACTTGGAATGTTGGCACTCACCCTAGCTGCAAGGTTCTTATTCACAATAATTGCTGAATCCAGAGCTCCAACACCTCCAGGGAACCTAACAATGTAAATTTGGTATTCTGATTGATGGAAGGAGCTTCCAAGACAAAGCTCCAAACCTCTGGGCTGCATGGTGGTCTAAAAGACGGACTGAAATGTGAGATTCCTATAGCCAGGATACTTTCAAGAATACACATTAGAAAGATGGCTCAAGTAAAGCAAGCAGTGAAGAATTACTTTATTGTCACGTCTAATAGAACCTGGAGATGTGGTATGAATCTGGCAGCTGTCCTGATAAAAGGAAATCTTTGTCACAGATTGTTCTGGGTGAACTGTAAATATAGCAACACATTAAGAAGCAAATATGATGGGGAAGACCAAAGCAGCCAACTTTCATTAATGCAAAATATCACCAGGTCAGGATCATAAGACATAATCACAAGACAGGGTGGTCAAGCAGATGTTTGTATCTGAACACCCACAAAAAATTACCTTCTGTTCATAAAAGCCGACGATGGCAGGCGGGGGTGGGGGGGCAGGTTTAAAAAAAAAAAAAAAAAAGGTCAGGAGCACATCTCATGCCAACATGAAGACTGGGCAATATTTACCTCTCTGGCATCCACCCAGTCTTTGGAAACATAAAGATAATAATGATATTGGTATTATAATTGCAAAGCCTTCCGATGTAGAGTTCATTTAAAAGTCTTTAAACCAACTATTGATTATCTGTGCCGACGAAGGAAGGCAAGGATAAAAGAAAACACAGAAAATCCAATGGCTTATTTTTCCCACTGGTTTCTATTTCATTCATGATCCTTTCTTTCCAAGGGCCATTAAGAGCAGCAGAAGTGATTTCATTTCTTCTTCCTCTCCTTTTCTCTGCCAACCTTCGGGTGGAGGTGCTAATGAGCTGGAATAAACTCAAATGAAGGGAGAGGAGGTCTGCCCAGGAAGTCAGGGACTTAGATAATCTACATAGTGGGGCCTCTGTCCCTGATAATCAAAAATTAATTGCCACCTTCCAAAGATCATTTAAAATATCCATTATATAGAAAACCCGATTATTTTTGACACTGGATCTTTTCTTCCAACTGAATCTATTTAAATCATCTCAGAGGTCAAATATCTGGCCACTCCTTTAAAAATATTCTTTCAAAGTAAGATAAATGGCTTTCTCTGGCATTTATACTATTAAATAATAAAAATGTATTTTATCTCCTCTTACCACATAAACCTTACTTTCTCTAAATAGCCCACTGTGAACATTATCAGTGAATTTGCTCAGTGTACAAATATTTTATGTATTACAATGAGTAGCAGAACACAAAACTTGCAAATATTTATTTTTAGACATATGGGAAAAAAAGCAATTAGAGCTAAAAATGTGAAGAATGAAGAGCTTACTTAGAAGCAATTACATTGGACATGCAAACTGTTCTGCCATCAAACTTTTATTCAGATGCTGTAGAGCATATTAAGAAATATCACTTGCACACACACACAAAAATATTATTTCACAACCAAACATTTCCAATCACTATAAACAACATCTGGGGGTCATTAATAAATTACTCTGCAGCTGAATTAGCCAAATAATATGTGGCCTGACTCACAATTCCTAAATTTCTATTTTTGAAGGAAAAAAAAAAAACAGAACAAAACAAAATACCATGACTTATTTTTTTATTTTTTATTTTTTTTGAGATGGGGTCTCGATCTGTTGCCCAGGCTGGAGTGCGATGATGCGATCTTGGCTCACTGCAGCCTCCACCTCCCAGGTTCAAGCAATTCTCCCACCTCAGACTCCTGAGTAGCTGGGGTTACAGGGGTGCGTCACCACACCTGGCTAATTTTTGCGTTTTTAGTAGAGACAGGGTTTCACCATGTTGGCCAGGCTGGTCTTGAACTCCTGACCTCAGGTGATCCCCCCACCTCGGCCTCGCAAAGCCATGGCTTACTTTTTTCAAATATGTTTGCTGTCTGGGCAGTTTATATGAATATACAAACGTAAGTAGACATAATGGACAATTTGTGTACACATACGAGGCACATACTGTTTATGCATTAATCACTACTTCCCCTTATGTGGTGTCCTGTTTTTGTTTTGAGGAAGTTTAAAATTGTAATATTGAGTTCACTCGCCTTTCTCAGAGGCTTGTATATAATTAGCATATTTTTCAGACTAGTAAGAATCTGACCATAAGCAACATCTGAGAAGCTTCCCATTCCAAACTACTACAAAGCCTTTTGTACACAGCCTCATAACACATTTTAAGAACAGGCATACTGTTCAAATATTCCAGTCCTAAGATAAAAGAACTAACAATTTTACTGCCACACAACCCACTGTACTGAAACACCCCAAATATTTATACTAACAGGAGTTGAAAATAGTATCAGAGGACAATGCCAAAATATTTCTTCCACTCATTATTAGCAACAATCTTTGGGAAGACAGATGCCAAGAAGCCAGTGCTTTTCTAATTCACTGGGTCCTATCACATGGTTTGTTATTATAGGTTTCATGGGGAGCAACAGACTGGTTGACTTACGGGCAGGGTAAAATTGTCTTTAAGACAATCCATATTTACAGGGTTTTATTTTAATGCCTCTCAAACATCACTTTGAAAAGTATTAAATTTCAATTGTGAGATGCACCCTTTGGTTCACATTGCAATATCTCCAGAATTGGTGGCATCTCAATTGATGGCATTTTACAGTTGTTAATTGGCAATGCTTTTTATCGTATATGCAATGTGGCACATATAAAAATGGTGTGTCTTAGAAATGATGTCTTAAATTTGATGAACCTCATTGGTCTATATCAGAGGTCAATACATTTTTCTGTACAGGGTCAGAGTGTCGGTATTTTCAACTTTGTGAGCCATACTCAAGTCAGCTGTTGCAGCACAAAAACAGCCATAGATAAGATGTAAGCATATGAATGTGGCAGTGTGCCAATAAAACTCTGTAACAGGCTGAGGGCTGGACATGGCCCGTGGGTTGTCATTTGCCCTATGGGCAGTAGACTGCAAACAGCACACTGACTTATGAGAATAGAGCCAGCTATGCACAGTGATGGAACCTTAGCCCCAGTGCTGAATCTCCTAAAGGCAGAAACTCTATCATCCTCTGAGTCTTCCCAGTCGAACAATTTACCTACAGCAAGGGTTCCATATATGCCACATAAGGCTAAGGTGAATAACGGTGTTTAAATTCACACTGTTAGGCTGGGTACGGTGGCTCATGTCTGTAATCCCAGCACTTTGGGAGGCCAAGGTGGGCGGATCACCTAAGGTCAGGAGTTCAAGACCAGCCTGGCCACCATAGCGAAACCCCGTCTCTATTGAGAATACAAAAATTAGCTAGGTATGGTGGTGGGCACCTGTAGTCCCAGCTACTCAGGAGGCTGAGGTGGGAGAATCGCTTGAACCTGGGAGGCGGAGGTTGCAGTGAGCCGAGATCACGCCACTGCACTCTGGTCTGGGTGACGGAGCAAGACTGTCTCAAAAAAGAAAACAACAACAAAAAACCTCACACCGTTCAGAGGTGGAAAAGCAAAGACTACGCAGGTGAATTTGAAGAGTGTACCTAGTTTCCCCCATAGGAGCATCGCTGTATGTATTTGACAAAAGTCCCAGTGAGCTCAAGTCAGATTCTCATAATCATTATTTAAATGAATTAGAACAGTCAATAGGCTACTAAAAAGAAGCACAACACAACCCATCAGAGCACTGCTTTGCAGCTCACAGAGCAGGGTTTGAATCCCAGCTCCACTTACGCAGCTGTGTTGAAACACTTCCTTAAACAAGTCTGAGCTTCAGTCTTCTCATCTGTAAAACCAGAGAAGGTAACCATCCCTACCTCAAAGCATTATTGTGAAAATCAAGGACATAATGTACATAGTAGGTGCTCAATAAATCCTAGAAAAATTCGGCTTCAATAAGCTTTTCGCTGAAGTATTTATCCTACTAACACTTCATTAAGTGGTTATCTCTTAGGGACATAAATTATAGGCACATAGCAGTGCCTGATACATGGTATGCTCTCAATAAAAGGTATGATCTAATGTCATTATTTTCATTAACTAAAATTCTAAGGAAATGAGTTGTCCTAATTAATGAAGTATAAAGTTTACAGAGAATCATTGGAAACACCTTTTTTGTTTCACTGATGGAATGCAAGTATGTGAGAACAGAAAAGTTTCTTAAAGATCACTCAGTCCAGGAGTTCTTAATCTGAGGTTTCATATACCCTACAAATCCTGGAAAATAGATGCAGAATGTTCTGTATTTGTCTGACATGTCAATTTTTGCTAATAATGTTGTTCAAAGCCATTATTATTTTTATTATGTTTGCATGCACGTTTTATGAGACGATTCATAGCTTTCATCAGATTCTTAAAGGGACCTGAGATCCAAAAAAGTGCAAAAACCGGTCTGACATTCCATTTCATATGTAAGACATGGAGTCCCAGAGAGGTAACTGAGTCATGGAAGCTCCTTATTTGGTATGAGGGTCATAATTCAGAACACAGCTCTCCTCACTCCCAAATGCCCTTTCTAGTACACTGTGCTTTTTCTTAATTTCTTGGTAGTTAATAGCATACAGAGTATATACCTCCAAAATCAGGGCTTTGCACTTTTACCTAGCAAAGCCTTTTACCCATCTGTAAGTGCCCAAGGAACATACCCCCTACCTTCAGCCGCTACTTCTTACCACATGCTGCCTCCTGTCAGCACCAGCTCAACAGTTCCTCTATCACACCCGAACAGAAGCAATTACGGAAGGAGGAGCTGGTGGTAACAATTACTTTGTCAACTTCCATTCTCCATTACCACTGCAACCAACTTCAACTTTAAGCATTCCTACAGTATTGAGTCTCAATCTTAAGTGTGCACAAAGTGTGATTAAAATATTGGTAACAAGGAAATGTAAATTAGTACAGCCATTATGGGAAACAGTATGGAGGTTCCTCAAAAAATTAAAAATAGAATTACCATATGATCTGGCAATCCCACTATTGGGTATATAGCCAAAGAAAAGGAAATCAATATGTCGAAGAGATATCTGCACTCCCATGTTCACTGCAGCACTATTCACAATAGCCAAGACTATGAGTCAACCTAAGTTTTCATCAAAGAATAAATAGATTTTTTTTTTTTTTGAGATGGAGTCTGGCTCTGTCGCCCAGGCTGGAGTATAGTGGTGGGATCTCAGCTCACTGCAGGCTCCACCTCCCAGGTTCACGCCATTCTCCTGCCTCAGCCTCCCAAGTAGCTGGGAGTACAGGCACCCACCACTGCAACCAGCTAATATTTTGTAATTTTTTAGTAGAGACGGGGTTTCACTGTGGTCTCCATCTCCTGACCTCGTGATCCGCCCGCCTCGGCCTCCCAAAGTGCGGGGATTACAGGCTTGAGCCACCGCACCTGGCCAATGAATAGATTTTAAAATAAAGTTTATCAAGGAAATAAATGCTTGATGTAATAGATATCACAATTACCCTATTTCATAATTACATATTGTATGTTTGTATCAAAGTATCATATGAACCCCGTAAATATGTATTATTATATATCCATAAAAATTAAAAACGAAAATGTGGTATATATACCCAGTGGAACACTATTTAGTCTTAAAAAAGAAGCAAATTCTGCCACCATTTGCAGTGACACGAAAGAACCTGGATGGCATTATGTGGAGTGAAGTAAGCTAGTCACAGAAAGACAAATACCACAAGATCTCACTTACATGTAGCATCTAAAAATGTTGAATTCATAGGAGTAGAGAGTAGAATGGTGGTTACCAGGGGCTGGAGTTGGGGAGATGTTGCTCAAGGGATACATAATTTCAGTTATGTAAGAGAAATAGGAGATCTCTTATACAACATGGTGACTATAATTAATAATGTATTCTTAAAAATTACTAAGAGAATACATTTTAAGTATTCTCATTACAAAAAAAAAGCTAAGTATGTGAGGTAATGCATGTACTAATTACATCAATTTAGCCATTCCACAATGTATATATATTTCAAAACAACACATTGTACATGATAGACATGTACAATTTTTGTTGGTCTATTAAAAAAACATGGGTTACACGATATTACCCATTCCAATTCTAAAGGTCTGAGGCAGATCCCAAGAATCAAACTTTTAGTAAGTGCTTCAGGAAATTGATGCACATGTGAAAATCATAGCCTGAGCTCACTTTCTTGCTTGTGCCCAGTATTCACTGAAGAAAGTTTTTTCCTGTTGTGCTTTGGAGCCCAGGTGAAACTCTGGATCTTCATTCTGAGCACTGGGTCTCAGAAGATACCTAGGTTACAGTAGGCTCTGATTACCTGATTTCTGTGCTATTGCTTGGAAGGAAAATAATCTTGGCAATAAGAGATTCCTAGAATCCATCAAGTGCTGATGCTTTTATGTATAAAGATGTTTGTTATAGTATTAATTATATATTATACATAACAGCAACAAAACAAAAGTGGAGAAAACAATCTAAACTTCTAATAAAAAGGGATTATGTCAACTGTGATAAATTCATTTTATGTAATATTAGGCAATCATTAAAATGGAGTTCATAAAATGTTTATAAGAATATGGGGAAATGCTTTATAATGACTAGAAATGTAACATATAAAATTGCATAAATAAAATGTTCTCAAGTAAATGAAAGTGCTTTTGAAAAAGACTGGAGGGAAATCGATAACACTGATGAGATGGTGGATGATGTTTAGGGAAGCAACAGAGTAGATAAGCATACCAGCTTTGAAGCCAGACAGACCTGAACTGGAATCCAGCTTGACCACTCACTAGTTTTGTGACTTTGGCTTATTTAACTTTTCTTTGTTTTTTAATAGAGACAGGGTCTCACTCTGCCGCCCAGCTACTTGGGAGGCTGGAGTGCAGTGGTGTGATCTTGGCTCACTGCAACCTTGGCATACCGGGCTCAAGTGATCCTCCCACCTCAGCCTCCTGAGTAGCTGGGACTACAGGCGCATGCCATCACTCTTGGCTAATTTTTGTTTTGTTTTAGAAGGGATGGTGCCCAGGCTGGTCTCAAACTCCTGGGATCAAGGGATCTGCCCACTTCGGCCTCTCAAAATGCTGAGATTATTTAACTTTTCTTAGCCACTCTTTCCTCCCCTGTGAAGTGACGGTTAACACAAGCTTCCTTATAGGGATGCTGTAAGGATTAAGCAAGATAATGTATGTAAAGGGCTTAACATAAGGCCTGACATATGGTACACGCTCACAGAAGAGTGGCAATTATTATTATTAGTCTACTTGTACTTTTCATAATAGAAATAACTTCATAATGAGAAAAATATTTTGAAAAACACATAAGCTGCTTTTACTATTTACTTTTTTTTTCCTCCTTGAAATATGGTACTATGGGGATGAAGGAGGGGGGGCATCTGGTTAACGGAAGATTCTGGTTAATTAGGGTGTGCTGTATATAATCGCAGCTGTGATGCCATGCCCTTCCGCACTGGGCCACATTTGGGGGAATGGTATTAAGAGCAAAGGCTGAGTAGCTGGTGCCCGAGTTTCACTGTGGTTTTCCCTTAGCTTCATTCACTACTGTGCTAACGTTTAGCCACTGACTCACCTGACCAGTTTCTTCAACTTCCCGGTGGGGTCAAGGACACTTGTTCTCCCAGTACAAGAGTTGTGCAGAGGCCAGAAGAGGTGGAGGTGCTCTGAAAAGTATGAGGCATCTTCTTGCATGTGCAAGACATTCCTCCTATGGCAAGACTGAGGGTGGGATGAGGAGTTACCAGGGTTGGGAGTGGCAGGGTCAAACTCGCCATGTCTCTGAGGCCACCTCCTCAGCTCATGTAGGTAACACTGGCACCAAGGGTCTGCAAAGCAACTTCCTGGGGCCTCCATAACAGTCCCTGGGTTTGTTCTAGTCCTGACACATTTTGATTTCCTTTCTTTCAACAGCTATGGGATAAAATGCATTCTCTAGAGCATGGTACTTGCAACTGTGCTACAGTAAAGACAAACCTCAAAAGAACTAATTAGTACTGACATCCGTTGTCTTTCTGAAGGGGTATGTCCTGGAAATGAAGCGGGACTCAGCCCCTTGATAAAGTAATGTTTCTGGTGCTGTGTGTGATACCCTTGTTAAAAGATTTGATCTCCTGCTTCAAAGATATAATATTCATGCCTGGGACGGGATGAGGAAAGTGTCCTGCTGAACCCTATGTGTTGTGAACTTGCCTTTCTAGGATCTTCCATGCAACTCTCCCAAGAGAAAGATTCAACTATAAATCATATGCAGTAAGCCAGTGATCCATAAGGGATCCTTGGGGTGTCAGTGCCATCTACCAAGTAGTCTTCCATATGAGAACGTTATACTGGCTAAACCTTTTTAACTTAACAATTTCCAATATGATGCCAGCCTGAACTGTGATCTATATTATATTCCTGACCCATAGAGTTAACATTTAATTAGAAACCTGACAACGCCCTATATGCTATCAAGCAACCAGCCACTGTTTCTTGGTTGGCCACGGTGAATTCTGGTATCTGTGTTAGAAGTTGGAAAGGTTGTTAGTGACCTCTGGATACAGGCTACCATTTGTCCTGACTTAAGTATGCTCCCTGATTTTCTAAGGAAGAGCATCCTTCTAGGTTGTGCAGACTACAGAGGTCTTTTAAGCATCCTAACAAATGAGCAATCTTTAGCCAAAGACATTGACCAAATTACAAACAATGTCTCTTTGGTTTGAAAAGATAAATAAATATTGAGAAAAATCCAGTTGAGTCTGGCACTCTGCCTTGAGAATGAGATCAACTGGCAATGAGCTAAAGCTAAAAGACCGAGGTCATGAAATACTTACCTAGGAAAAGAGATAGATGATGCAGATTTGAAGCCCTCTGGGATCTAGTAGAGTTTTTATGTCATTTCAACAAACATGTTGATTCTTAACCCCTCAAGGAGCTTAGAGTCTAGTGAAGAGAAATGCAACTGAAGCCATTAACTTTAACAACAGGCAGAGAGGGAAAAACATCTTTGGAAAAGTACTGAAGAACACATAAAGGACAAGAAGCAAAATGTTAAAGATGATTATTCTGAAGCGACTCTTTTAGCCTAGAAGCAGCCCATTAAGCAGACAGGAAAGCAGGCAGGCACCTCACTCCTTTACCTCTGCTGCAAAATTGGTGCCTCTCTCCTTTTCTTTCTCACAGGCCCAAGAGAAGGATCCAATTTAATAAGAAACAAGTTGATTTTTCTTCCAAGAAACTTCCCCTGGGTTCCAACCACGATGGGGGTCTATGAGGGGACTCACAAGCACTCGCTCCCTCGGGGGAACGTAACATCTTCTAGGAAAAGAAAAAGAGTTTTCGCTTGTGGAGGCTGCTTTTTGTCTGTGCAGAAAGCTAAACACAGCAGAGGAAACAATCTCTTTCTTGAGCTTCAAAGTCCAGAGTATTTTCCACCTCCTCACTTGAAATAACTTCCTCCTTTTTGTGTCCTTCAAGGTCCAGTTGAAGATCGATTTCCTCTAAGAGACTTCCTCTGACATTAGGGCCCTCTTTTAGGCATCTTTTAACTCCAGTGGCACCTACAGTTTGACCTCCTCATTTCGCCCTAAGCCAACTGCCTTGCAGTGTCTGTTATATGGCAAACTTTCCCATGGACAAAGCTTTGGCAGATATCCTCTCCTTTAAACTTCAAAATAACTCCTGACTCTTAGCTCCAGGCTTCTTGCATTTTTAGTAGAAAAGCGTGCCCCTTCGGGTCAGTAGACCTAGGGGTGTGTGGGGGTTTGCTTTGCTAACCCCTACTTCAGCAACATGCCAGGTCTGTGACCCTTCAGAAGCTGTTTAACCTCGCTGAGGTCGCTCATGGGTAAAATGCAAGATCGTTAAGAGGATTACAAAGAACATTTGTAATGGTCTCTTGCTCCATGTCCTGTCTCAGACAACTTGATTTTTCAGTTGTCTAGAGAGCAGACACTAGTCTCCTAACAATGCCTGGAGTTCTGCCTTAAACATAGTTGGTGCCCAAAGAATGAATGTATAAGCACCCAAGGAGCATTAGAATGCACCAATCTTCTTCTGCCGAAACCCAGTGTGTTCCTTAGTCCTCCAAGATGGCACCTGGAGAGCCCAAACAGCCGCTCTAAGAAGAGCTTCTTAGCGAGAGAATTTCTAGGCAACTTCCTAAGGGAACATAAAGCCCAGATGATGGAATCAAGGCCCACGCCAGCCAGCAATGAGAAGATTTCCTGAGCAGGCAGTACAGCTGGCTCTTGTGCCAAGAGCTTGGCTACTCTGCCTCCTTTGAAAACCCATTACCAAATCATGGCAAGCGAAATTTAATTTTAAAAAGGGAAATGATTTATGTGCTACAGAAATAAAAAAGTGACAGAAGCAGGAAAGCTTGCATACATTTCATTTTTTGAAATTAGACCTATAATTTTTTCATTAAAGAAGAATGCCAAGTTGGGAAAGCCAATGCATTCTAAGCAGAAAATTACGGAGAGGTGTATAATGAAAGTCCTGTCAGCATGGAAACCCCGTGTCTCACAGAGTCCATGAGGACACAGCAGTTCACTATCTGCCCCCTTCAACTTCTAAACAGTTTGAGCTCTTAAAGAGCCCTATCCTCATTTCTGTTTTTCTCATGAGATGGGAAGCCACCAGAAGTCTGAGTAGAGAAATGGCCGCTCTGGCTGGGGTGTTAAAAACAGACCAAAGGACAGCAAGGGCTGAGGCAAGAAGGTTGGCATAACAGAGATGAAGGGTACTGGCGGCTGGCACCAGGGTTTCTTGATTCCAGTCCAGTAGGTTTCAGATTTTGAATCCTTGTGATTATTCCTTTCCTAACCACTTCCCAACACGCCAATCTCTCTATTTAAATCCTACAAAATCTACTGTACATTTACATTCATCATCTAGAAATCTAGAGATCGGTTATCTGTTTTCCATCAGTCTGATCTCAGGAAGCCTGATCTCTTTCTGAGCAGGGTCTGGGCTGAGAGGCAGCTTAGTGTAAAGGTGCAAAGAGCATGGACACTGAGCACGGATGCTGATTTTGCCAGTTGCTAGCCATGAAATGTTGCTGTGCTTCAGTGTCCTTATCTGTGAAATGGGATAGCAATGATACTGACACACAGTATAAACGTATCCATCCGTTCATGTGACTGATATTTACTACACATCTACTATGTGCTGGGGTACTGCTCTGTTCCCTGCACACATGGCTGTGAACAAGACAGAAAATCCCTATATACATTTACAAAGAGCTTATATGGCAGTGTGCGTGTGTGTGTGTGTGTGTGTGTGTGTGTGTGTGTGTTGCAGGGCCGGGGTGGGGTGGGTGGAGGGGTGGGGCAGACTGTAAACATGTAAAGAAACAAATACAGGAGTTAATTTCAGATAATAATGAGTTACAGAAATATAATGACACACTGGATGATGGGATAGAGCTGGGCTTGTGGAAGAAGGATGGTCAGAGAAGACTTCTCTCGGGAGGAGACATTTGAGCCAAGGCCCAAATGATCTGGGAAGAAGCCAGATCTGTGATATCTGGGGATATACATTCCATGCAGAAGGACAAACAAGTATTTCTGGAATAAGTGATATGGAATGATTTTTAATAGCAAATGATATACTTCATTTTCCCCAGCAGTCTGTATCAATACGAAATAATTTTGTGGGCATTTTCTGAGGAACCACTACAGACCCAATATGTGGTTGAGGTTGTATTGGGTGCTGTAAGAGGCACAAGAAGAATAAGTTAACAATGAATACTTAAACAGCACTTACATGGACCATCTAAGTGCTTTTACTCCTTAGCTCATTTAATCTTCACAACAGCCCTGTGAGGTCAATACCTGTGAGGTCAGGTCCACAGTTATCTCACATTTTGTTACTCCCTTTTCCATATACTATAAAAGTGGGAAATTTTCTGTCTTGTTCACAACTGTTGTCCTCATAGACCAGAACAGCACCGCACATATAATAGTTGTGGAATAAACACTGGTTAAATGAACAAATGAATGAATGAGGGCCCATCATGTGTCAGGCACTGTAATAGGCTCTAAGCATCTCCAGACAGCCTCACCTACAGTCCAAGGAACTTACATCAATCTAGTTCCCTGGCAGGAAATAATAAAGGGGAATACAGAGAATCTTCATTGATCAAGGAGGTTGCTTAAGTCGAGCAAACATAGACTTATTCTGAATCTCCACCACCGCTACCCCAGACCAGCACTTTTGCTTGTGATTTTTCAATGACCCGGTTCTTTCCTGCAGCATGTATGTGTGTTTTTTAATTGATAAAAATGTCTATTTCAGCCCAGAGAGAAACATGTTGATGTTGCTAATGTAATGGGATATAACCTTCTTGCTTTTCTAGATGAAATGCTAGGTGAAATATTAGTCAATATAGACACAAATCGTTTCTTACGGGGTGAACAAAAGTTTATTGTACCCATGAGCCCAAATATTTTTAATAACCCATTGAGCCCACTCAGCTACAAAAGGTGTACAGAGTTATTTTTAAATCTCCTTTCAAGTTCCAAAAATAGAAAAGAAATCCACTAATCTTAGCCATTCCATATGTTATGACTCTGTAAATTAATTTACAGTAGCAACACACAAAATTCTTTTCCCAAGAGAAATGGTATTCTAGCTTCTGAGGCCTCTGCCCAAGGAGGTCTTCTCTCTCGCTCTACTTTTGTCTTACTCTCTTAGAAGCTGAGTCCATCTGTTAATCATTACATGTATCACGGAGCACATCCATTACGCCTCTACCAGCACTGAGTTGGATTTGGTTTACTATGTTGTATGATGCCTTAATGTTCTCCTTGTTTTCACTTTGGTAGCACATGCAACAAGGAGAAAGTGCCAAGAGTGACTTGGTTAGACCACTATTTTGTTGTTGTTGTTTCTTTGTTTGTTTGAAATGGAGTTTTTGCTCTGTTTCCCAGGCCGGAGTACAATGGCACGATCTCGGCTCATTGCAACCTCCGCCTCATGGGTTCAAGAGATTCTCCTGCCTCAGCCTCCTGAGTAGATGGGATTACAGGTGCTTGCCACCATGCCTGGCTAATTTTTGTATTTTCAGTAGAGAAGTTTCACCACGTTGGCCAGGCCGGTCTCGAACTCTTGAACTCAGGTGATCCACTTGCCTTGGCCTCCCAAAGTGCAAGGATTACAGGCATGAGTCACCATGCCCAGTCTGGTTAGACCATTCTTTAACAATAAACAAAACCTCTAGAAAATTTCCAAAGCAAAACAGTCCTCTAAGTAAGATCTCTGAAGATTAAGGTCTTCTGCATAAATAGCAATATACGAGAAGCACAACTCCTTTTCCACTTAGCTTCAATGAAAGACAAATGTCTGCCTTCTTATCATTTGGGAGATCGGTGGGTACTGCAGGCAGGCAGAGAAAGTATGAATGTGGACAGGGGCCAGGAACAAAGCCATTTGATCATCGAAATCCATTGTGACCATGAAACCTACTTTGGCAAGGAAAAAAATGTTTACTCACTTGCAAATTCCCATGATCCTTAACAAAACAACTGCCTTTCCTTTCATTTCCAGCAAAACATGTGATGTTCAGAAAGGAAGAGGCAGAGCCCAGCTCATCCTTTATGTTTCAAATTAATTTTATACATCCTGAATTTCCTCTCATAAAAATTCAAGGTTTTGTCCCTTCATCTCTTCTGTTCTCTCCCTTTTCTTTTTCTTCTTTTGTCCATAATGTCATTATTTCACTCCACAGGAAAAACAGGACTGGAAAGTTCAGTACAGAGATAGAAAAGCCTCTTTAAAAACATACCATAAAAAGTAGAAAACTCTTCTTTTCCATTAAAGTTCTATTATAGTAAGACCCCAGGAGCCTTAGGGAATTGGGTTCCTTCATGATTGAAAAACAAGATCATTTTGGATGCATATGAGTTGTGCAAGACCTAAGACTGATAGAAACAGTAGAGAATCTTCATTTATTAAGAGGATTCTCTAAAAATCAACTGAATACAGTCTTATTCTGTGTCCGGCAAGTTGGCTGTTATTACCTGATTTTACAGATGGGGCAAGTGAGGGACCTTATGTCACTTGCCCAGAGGCACAAGAATCAGATGGTTGAGCCCTGATTTAAACCTGGGCTATCTGCCTCTAAGCTTAGCACTCTTTCACTATCCCCTGCTGTCCCTCCTTTCTGGTCCCCAGCAGAATGTGTATTTTCATATTGACACAGCCAACCCCTTCTCCCTGAAGATCAGAGCTCATGGTGTCTGCACATGGACAAAACACCTGATGACAGGCCAACTCATCTCTTTTCTTTCCTGGTGAATTACCACAACTTTCCTTTCACCCCATCCCATCACACTCACACACCCCAACTGCCAAAAGACTTAGAAGCGCAACTTCAACTTCCTATGCTTCTTCGCAAATCAAACCTCAGACCAAAATAAACTGTTATCTCTTTTTTAAGTCAACCATTTCTTAATCCATTTAGTCCCACACACCTTGAATAACTGATTTCATCTCATTTATGTATATTGAGCTGCCTTACATATCTTTGATGGAAGCCAGTACCTTAAAGTTATCCATTTATCTACTGTACTGAGTGTGCCTCTGTTTGGATTTAGCTGTCAACACTTCACACATGTGAAATCATTCTGTGTGATATTAATGTAAACACTGTGCATTACAAAGTGGTGGACATTTTATTGTTCTAACAACAAAAATAGACAACAATGTTTGTATGTGTTTGTTTTTTCTATGGCATAGAAAATAACACAATATAAATGACAGTATGCATTTTACAAAAGAGGAATCATTAAAAAAGGTAAAAGCAAGGTAGGGGTTGTTGGAGAACGCTTGATGTTAAGCTATTCTAACAGGACGGTGGAGGCAGGAATTATGCACAGAATAAAGATTCTTATGAAGAAAAAATTGCCATTCACATCACTTTCCCCTCATTGGTATTACAAGCTCATTTCCTAATTGCATGCGCAATACAATGAGTTTTCATAATGCTTTAATGGGGAGTCTGTTGCTTTCGTTTTAAAAATAGTCAATTCTCTTGTGCTAAGAAAAGAGCATATTGCCTTTAAGAGCAGTGTAACTGACAAGATGGAAGAATGCAAGCAGGATGTCGAGACTGAAGCTTTTCAATCACCTACCATTAATACGATTCAATTTATGCTTATGTCATAGGTTTAGACATTGCACAGCTCTGTAAGCAAGGAAGGGACCTGAATAAAATACAGTGAAGAAAGCAGATGGTATGCTATCAAAACCCTTCAAGCCTAAAATAACCTTTTCCAAGTAAGGAGGATAGTTAATTAAAACCAGGATATATTTACTCAATTCTGAATATCTCAATGTAAATAACAATCAAAATGACGCTACTGTAATGTTGGATTAAATGATGAAATTTCATCTATTCTATTTTTCTTTAATAGTTTCTAATCAAACTTTTCATTAAATAGCTTCATAAAATTCCACAGAGAATTTATTTACAGGGACTCATTACAGATTTAAAAGCCTTACTTTTATTGTTCAATTAAACTTGTTATTCAGTGGACAACATTAAAACAGCAGTGGAGATTGGTGGGGGGGCAGGGGTGTATGGGCAGTTGGGCAAGGTCATCCCACAATGCAAAGTCTATTTTCAGAGATGAATCCAGGGAATGCAGGTAAGCTCTAAGGCACACAGAGAAAACTCAGACTCATTCCTATCCAAGATGAAAAGCCAGCCCCAGCTCCAAAGTCACAGCCTGGGTTCTTGCCAGGCTTGGTCATTGAGTCACATGTGTGTCCCACAGGTAGAGAGGACATCAGGCCATTTATGAAACGCACCCAAAGGATAGTGACTAGAGGCAGAACAAACCTAAGACAGACCAACAGTTGATCCAGGGTGAAGGCAGCCTTTACCCAAAATTGAAGGTCAGAACATGAGTTTTAAACAATCTACACATTTCCAATAGTTTTTTAAATTAGAAATGAGTCGTTATTAACCCGCTCCCTATCTTTTAAAACCAGATCAAACCCTGCCTTTTTCACGAGGCTTTCCCTGACCCCTCACCAAGACTGCCATCTCTATCCACCTCCCAGCCCACTGCTAAATTCCTACCACACTTGCTTTCTGCAACACTCATCAAATACTTAATCATTGACTTTCTTGTAACATTAGTTAACCTTTCAGGTGTGTTAATCCTGTCTTCCCCAATTAGATTTTAAATTCTCAAAACTAGCAAGAACCAAGTTTTATTTATCTTTCGAACACCTCCTCCCACCCCCCACTCCATAATCGCATTTAATAAAAGAAAGCAAAAAGTATATTAGTTAATAAAATAAACATTATTCAATCAAGGAAAGCAAACAGTGTCCTTTTGAGAAGGACCTTGGAGGTATTTTATGGCAATTTATGAATTTCATGTGTCAAAGGTGTAGCTGCTAAATGCTATAAACTCTTTGCCATCAGCTCTACCATTCATCCACCTGGTGATATGGCCAATAAAATTTGATTTTTACAGCCTAGGCATACTGTTACCTAAATTACATTTGACCAATTACTGAAGTCACCAAACGTGTGGTACAGAATATATACTGTGTAGAAAATTCATCTGTGGGCCCCCTGGCACTCTCGGTAATCTGACAGAAGTGTTTCAGTCATCTGGCAGTGTTTAATATTAGGAACATTTGTTTAATGCTAGTCACTAATTAAATTTATGTTCTTCCACCAACTGTTAGTTGGTTGGAGAAACTCAATGCCACATTTTAACAAACACTTCAACCCATGTCAATTTCAAATGCAACCAGTTGGAGATTTAAAAGGGTGCTCTTTGGAAATTTAGGTTGTGACTGAAAGTGGGACGGTGGGGAGGGATGTTAGTGAAGCTGCTCAAATCTGCTCAAAATAAGCTTGTTGGTCCACTTACTAACATGAAAGACTTTAAGAAGTACAAACTATTTGAAGTACAAACAACTAAAAAAGGTCTAAAACTCTAATTATTAAACTAGCCATCTAGAAGGTCTCTAAAGGTACCTTTATTCCAAAAGAAAGCTTCCACTTTAAGAGGCTGGAGAAGAAAAACAGCATTAAAATTAGCTATACCAGAAGAAAGTTCAGGAAAACATTCAAAAGTCAGACGCTTGTGTTTGTGAGAACATTTAAAACTAATTTAGTAACTCTCAACCATTGTGATCACTGTTAAATTGGAACTTCTTTCTATTACCAATTCTAGATGCAACAGCTTTGAAACTCAATGACTAATAATTCTTAAATTAGCCAAAAAGGTTAAAACATTTTTTTCCTCATATTACATTGTGAAACTCTAATTTTGAACACTCTTAAATGAGGGAACACATGCTTTCGGTTTTATTCTGTGTCAGGAATTTAGAGACCTCTTGAGCGGCAAGTAGGAAGCAACGTTTGGGAGCCGGGCACGTGGAAGAAAAACTCAAACACAGGTATTGAACAGGGAAGATATGTAAATGCTGATCTGAAAAGAGAGGGCATTGTAAAAAATGTATTGCCTACATGTATCTACTTGAAGTCAAAGGATATTTGAATACTAAAAATATAACAATAAATCAATTTCTTTGAAGATGAAAAAAATAAATACTAATAGTTTTGCCCTCTTACAGAATGACAGTCATTTGATAAGCCAGAGTTGTGAAAGATACCCAAAAAAACAATTTAGAGGGAAAAAAATGTCATGGCTCTTAAAATCTAATGGACTTAGATCATTTGGTTGCCCTTCCTCTCTCTCTTCCTTTCCTTCTTGATCATCATATGCCATCTCCTCATCCTCGCCTCGACTCTGTTCACATATCTACTTGCAAAATTTCTCCAGCAGCAGCACCAGGGCTGTTGAAATCATGAAGAATCAAATTTAAGAGGCCACAGTGGACTCCTGAAACCATACCAAGATCTGCAAAAGATAAGCAGAGTAACCTGAATCTGGATAATCTGCCAACTAGGGATTCTCGGAAAAACGTCAGCCGACAAAATCAAGGAATGTTTCAGTTCAAAGGGACCCTATGCTCTCTCCAGGCTAAGGGTCTCAACCTCTTCTTCACCCAGGTAGCCATGAGGGATTCAGCAGGGCTCAGCCATCCCAGCAGTCACTCTGTGGTAGTGATTCCAGAGAAGGGGTAGGGTGAGAGCTGTAGTGTTCACGCCTCTAAGTATAGAAATTCCCAGGAACACAAGCAGTTTGATAAGGCTACCCCAGGGTATTCTGACATCCCTGCCCAGCCCACTGAAAACCACTGATATGATCCAATCTCTTCAACAAACAGATGAGAAAGTGATAATGTAAGAGAACGACTATCTTGGCTTGCATCTCGCCATCTACTGCATCACATAAGGCTTCCCCAACTGGTGATGTGATATCTTCTTCTCCTCCCGCTCTGTCTACATGTAGAGACACGTGACCGGTTAGCTAGGCAGAGATGTGGATTAAGATATGTGTGCATGTATCCATCTTTGGTGGGCACAATGTGCGTGCACACGTATGTGTGTGTGTGTGTGTGTGTGTGTGTGTGTGTGTATGAGTATATGAAAATATTCAGGACATGGAGATCTATTACCAATCATCCATCTATCTATCTATCTTTATCTATCTATCTATCTATCTATCTATCTATCTATCTATCTATCTATCTATCTATCCATCCATCCATCCATCCATCCATCCATCCATCCATCCATCCATCTATCTATCTATCTATCTATCTATCTATCTATCTATCTATCTATCTACCTACCATCTCTCTATGTGTCTATCTACTGTACAGGACTGAAGTGGTTACCTATTTATCCACCATACAGTACTGAAGTTGTTTTCTTTGTATCTATTTATCTATCCACTGTTTACCATTGGTGCATTTTATAATGCCTTATAACAATGAAAAGAGAGTGACTGGTTAAATAAAAAAGCACGTGAATAGACAAAGCCTTTTGAGAAAGGACTAACATGAAAGCTTCCTGTCCTAAAGTCCAATTTCAAGGTCGACCAAGCAACTTCAGACTACACTGAACAACAAATTCTAAATAATCATCTCTTACTCATGGTAAACAGAGGCTGTGAAGGAGGCAATGACACCTTATGCCGCAATAATGTGGGGGATGGGAGGGATGGGGCAGCACATGGGGCTTGTGAAAGTGAGCCCCGTTCCCCATCACCGCTCTTCAGAAGAACTGAAAACAACTAGGCACACACGCACAAGTATCAGGTAGGAAAAAAAAAAGACTCACCAAACTCATCGCATATACTCTCGTTTTCTATGAGAGTCGGGTGGTCAAAGGTGTCCCGACAGTACAGGATCTGAGGGTTCCTGCTGACCACTGCAATGCCCCCCAGGGCCAATGCAAACTGGTCCGTTAGAATGGAAGATGGCTTATCCTGGATGCGTTTCAGCATCGAGCGGTACCGGCAGTACTGGGGGTAGCTGAGAACTATCACGTTCGTTTCTTCCTCGTCCTCCCCTAGACAAACGAGAAAACACTTCCATTACCCTCTTCCCTCTGACAAAGAACTTTCATGGCCATGGTATAATTTCAATAATCACTTCTGGTTTGGGACTAAAAAGACTCTCATCCTTGTTACAGTCTGGGGGATGCCAGCATCCTCCCGGCCCCACCTCACCCATCCAGCCCCACAGAATATGCTTCAGGCTACCTGCACAGTGGACCTTCTTATAGAGAAAAGAAAAGAGTAGGCTGGCCCTCTAGACACAGTAAGCAATATCTGTGTCATCAGCAAGCAGCAAGACCCAAAAACTGTTTTGAAAGAATCTTCATTTTTTGAAACATTAAAGTCGTCATCATCATAGGGAAAGGCAGAACTTTGCTGGGCTTCTTTATATTTATTTCTAGTTTGGAATTGCTCTTATATTGGATTATACAGATGATCCTCAACTGAATGATGGTTCCATGTAAGATTCCATGACTTTATTATCGTACAAAAGCAACATGCATTCAGTAGAAAGCATACTTTGTATTTTGAATTTTCATCTTTTCCTGGGCTGTGGATACGCAGTAGGACACTCTCTTGTAAGGCTCGACAGGGGCAGTGGGCAGCAGCTCCCAGCCAGCCACGAGATCAAGAGGGTGAACACTGGTACTCTACAGTATACTGTGTTGCCAGATGATTTTGCCCAACTGTAGGCTACAGTAAATGTTCCAAGCACGTTTAAGGTAGGCTAGGAAAGCTATGTGTTCAGTAGGTTGGGTGTATTCAATGCCTTTTCGGCTTGATATTTTCAGCTCACAATTGGTTTGTTGGAATGTAACCCCATAGAAAGTCGACAAGCATCTGTATCATCTTTTCAATGCTTGAAGCCTCTCAATAGGTCATCTGGCCCCAAAGATGTCCATGGGTCTAAAAGGCATCACCATCTGCTCTGGGGTCATGAGTGCTGTTTAGCAGCTATTTCCTGTTCTCCTTTTGGGCCTGTGGAAAGCCCGTGTGCCTCACTCTCTTGGAGGCCAATGGCCTTCTGACTTTCCTTGGCCAATGAGATATGACAGAAGTGGGTGATTGCTTTAAGACCCAGTGTGCCACTGACCACAATCTTCCTTCGTCTTTGATGTGACCATCTATGATGTTCCAGATAGTGGCAACTCTGCCAGTATGGGTCTTGGAGTAAAATTAACATGAAGCAGAACCCCTGGTTGATCCAGAAGAGACATATAACATAAGCAGAAAATAAACCTTTGTTGTTCTAAAGCAATGGTGATTTGGGGGTCATTTGTTATTGCAGCATGATCTAGCCCAACTTGATTGATACACCCACCTTCTCCATCCTCCCCACACCCATACCCCTTCTCTTTTAATGTTCCTCAAATCCATCTGGTAACTTGGCACACCTCAGAGAACCATGCTGGGAGGACTCCCTAAGCATCCTTGTGAGAGAGTTCTATCAAAACCACCTTAACTCAGGGGAACATTTCAGCAAATTTAGCGAAGCTTCCTCTTACAATGATCTTAACGCTTATTTATACCTCACTTGATTTTGTGCTAATTTGTAAACACCAGATTCTGCATGGATGAAGCCTTCCTTCATCTTAAGCTTGAGAAATGATAAACACCGTGCTTTGGTGGCCTCCACCTGTACAACATCAAGCTGAATTTAGGCTCCCTGACCCAGTTTGCCATCACTCTGCAACCACCCCATCAGAGCGGTTGTAAGCAATTCCCAGACATGTCACTTGCTTCTCCAAAGGGAAAACACTCAATATTTCAAGCCCTTACCATGCTGCAGGGAATTGCACTAGACAGTTGTTAAGGATACCGACGTTATCATGGCCATCTGGTAACCAGTGGGAGACGAATGAGCAAGGACGAAACATAATGATGGAACATAACCAGTACCCACGGAAGGTGTGCATGTGACCTTTTCAGATAGGAGGCCAATACCCAGATGTATTTCTAATTATGCTCACTTAGTTCCTCAGGCTGGCGGCTTTTCCACGGATGGAGATGTTTAGCTGCTTACAAGATGACATCTTTTAACAGTGTACACGTCTTCAACTCCTGCCTGGTCTGTGGATAGCTGCTTTGTCAGCTGGCACACTTAATTAGGAGGAAATATGTTTACCTTAAAGGCAAGTCCCCAAATGCAAACTAGTTTTGAGATGCTGATATGTCCCAAGACATGCCCATCTGAGATTTTCACAGCAGACCAAGACGCTAAGTTCAAACTTTGGGTTCAAAACTGTGTTTTTATACAGCTAAAGCACAAAAAGTTTTAGCAAAAATATTCAAATGCTGTCAGTTCTCCAGAGTTTTTAAGCGCTATTTCAAGAAGCAGCCCCCAACGTGTCAATTGTATTATTACACTCGATTTGTATTCTACTCGATTTGTCTAAGACATTGTTAATGAGAGACAGGCATATAACCATGAACTGCCAGGGCTACCCCTCATAGCAAGCTCGTAGCACTTAATACCCTCTCCTATATGTAGTAAATACTGTGCCTGAAAATACCTGTTGATTCCAAAATTCTATCTTGGTTGTGCAACTAGCTTTCTACGATGGAGGTAAAGGTGCATCAATTTCTCCAAGTGTTCTTGAAATAAAATGGAGAAAAATGTGTGTGCTCTCAGGTTGAAGGAAAATAAATGAACAGTTTCAGAGTAAGTTTCACGGAAGATGCCACCTGGACTCTTGGGACCACTTTACTTCCTTCATATCCTTTCATTCTCATTTTGTTTTTTTCTCTAACCATTCTTCATGATGATGCCATCTCTAACTGCTTCCCAATTCTCTGTTCTGGATGGAGTTGGCTCCCTGGCAATCTTCTGTGCCTAGAAATGACCTATTTTTTTTTCTCTCCACCTCATCCTAGCTCAAAACATTTAGGTCACACAGTACCCAAAACACTAGCCAAGTCATGAATCCTTCTCTTTCTGTTGGAAGAAAAGCAGCAAGTTCCCCCTACTCTCAACTCCTACAACTGTCTGTGCGTTCTGGAGACAGTGTTGCTAATAGCGGTCCTGGGAATGTCTGCATCAGAAACAGATACTGTGCGGTCGAGAACCAGTGGTTCAGCATCTCCAAGGCTGGGGTCTAGGAATTTACCTTTTCAACAAGCATCCCAAGTAGCTCGTGCACACTAAACTTTGAAACCAGTAACTCTGAGTTTACTTTTTTGCAAAGACTTAAAGTAAGGTAGTTAGTTTGGGTTTTGTGAGAGAGAGAGATATATATCTCACAAATATATATATATTTAAATTTTATATATAAATTTTATATATAAAAATATATATTTATATATAGATGTATAAATATATATACAAATATATATATTAAATATATATATATTTAAAGTTGTCAGAGTTTTAAAAAATTCTTATTTCTCTCCTAACCCCCCAGTACATAGAACAAAGAACCAAATTCTCTTCTCGCTGCCACTTTTTCAGGATTGTTATAGATATCACAGAAGACAGCACATTTTAAAATCCCTCTTAACTAAAAATATGAGAAACGGAGAGACTGTTTTCCCGTTTAGAAAGCAAGTATTAATGCTATCTCCAGTGCTGATAATAAAACACTAAAATTTACAAAGGTTTTTTATACAGCATTTTCACATCTCTTTTGTTCCTCGCAACAACCCTATTAGTGCCATTACTACTTGTTAATATTCCCCAATTTGAGACTATAACCACCCAATCCTTTTTCTTTCTTTCTTTCTTTTCCTTTCTTTTCTCTTCTCTTTCTCTCTCTCTTCTTTTTTTTTGAGATGGGCCTCTCTCTGTTCCTCAGGCTGGACTCAAATTCCTGGGCCCAAGCAATCCTCCTACCTCTGCCTCCCGAGTAGCTGGGATTTATAACCCAATCTTTGAACTCCAAGTTTGATGGACTTTTCATTAGGATAAAATGTCTCAAATAATAATAGTAATAATAATAACAGAGATTTAACTGGTTTACACTATTAGGGATGAGGATGGTGGCCTCTGATCAAGTCAAATCTAAGACTTCTGTTTGGTGGAAGACTGTAGAATTCAGCCAGTTGGAAGCCAAAATTCTGTTAGCTTGTTATTTATTATTTTGGAACACTGCAATTCCCACTGTAATGATTTAACATTATTGATATATCATTCATATACCTTAACTTTCTACTTTCTATGCATGTGACAGGAAATAGTCCCAACTCTATGTGTTGCCAGCCTAGAACCCCTACCTTTCATCAACCTCCTTCCACACACTAAGAGGCTACAGGCATAGCTGGGGCTTGGTCTAATGTGGCAATGCTTGGTGGGGCCAAAACAAAAAATGATAACTTTGTTGCTTACGAACAGAACCGCCCATTTGGATCAGAATTTTGGCATTGTTTGGACAGAGGAAGATTTCCAACCTTGCACTTAGACGTCCCCAGAGGAGTTGCCTTTAATATTTACCAAACTGGAGAAAGCCCATGAGACCTTGAGGACTCCTAGGAAAGTTTACAAAGCATTCTAAGTGAAAAGTAAAAGGCAAAAATACAGAGTCAAAGTGGGATCCGGAAAAGCCAAGGTTGAAGCTAGGTTGAAGTTTCACTGAGTAAAAACATCCCACGTCCAGGTCTCTTCTTTGTAGTTTATTTTATTGGAGAAAACATTTTTTTTTCCCCCTCAAAACAAAATATGGTCAACATTACATGAAAGGTGTGTATAACAGGGTATAAAATTTTGAGTTTGGGGAGAGCTTTCCAGATCTAAAATTCTATGATCCTAAAACTGCCTCCTAAGCCTTTGCATTAAATTAACTTCCTTCTGATACAGCTATAAAAATATTAAAGTGTTCAATGGCTGGCATATTTTATTTTGCCCTAGTACACCAGGAAACAAATAAAGCCAAGCAGTCCTTTCAAGAATTATTTAAATTCCTCAGATACTTTTTTCTTGCTCACGCAGTTCATATACACATAAGTAAACACTCCTGTGCAAAGTTACCCATGAAACAAGGGCTGCCAATAAATGCTGTGTAAGATATTTTCCCCCTTCCAATTCATAATAGGGAAAGCAGATAAATCTAAGAATGAATAAATTGCACATTTGTTTTGTAAAAGACAAACAAAGTGTTCCTGGAACAAAGATTTTCTTTCAACCACACCCACAGAGAAAAAGAAATCAAAGTACTACCCTAGTAGTATTCTTCTAACACACTCTAGTTGGACGTAGCTGGTTGGGTTATATATACATTACTTGATTTCAGTCAACAGAAAATGATCTGTAATAAATTGCTAGTACCCAAGACTGAAATTTTAAACCATAATTATGATATTCTATTAAAATGTCATCCCATTCCTCAGTTTCTCCCATACCAAAAAAAAAAAAAAAAGTGAGTGCCTATTTTAAAATGAAACATTCACAGGGAATAAGAGACCCAACATTACTAAACCTCATTTCAACTTCAATAAAAAGAACTTTGCCTATTAAAAGTTAATACCTAAAGTACACTGCTTGTAATGCTCAACCAAAATGACTCTAATCCTGTGCTTATATCATAATTACACGTTTTGTTAACCTCTCTCAATGTCAATTTTTTACTTATTTATATATTTCAAAGTCTGAAACAGAATTCCACAGAGAAACTGTAATTATAACTTGAGACTCCACCCAAGCTTTTCAAACAGTAACTGTATACCATTGCTTTAATCCTCAGAGTTGGGCTGGGGGTGGGGAAGGGGTCGGGTAGAAAGGGTAAGAGCAGGCCTTCATTCTGAATAGCACGTTGCTCAAGTTGTCTTTGTACAAAGAGAGATGCATGAAATAGCAAACACAATGAATTAATGGAGCATTGACTTTCAAATATCCATAATGCTATTTTTTGAAAATAGATAATGGCGGCCAAATGCACAGAGTCTGAAAACATAAATTCCAGAGGAGAAATTTGCTTTTATCTCTTACACAACAATTTAGAAATGTAACTTTCTTTTTCATTCTTGGGGTGAGGGGAGGCTTGTTTCGGAAACATCACACTAATATGCTTACTGAAAACCACTATAATCTACTTCTAACATCAGTAAGTTTTCTTTAAAAAAAAATCTTTAAAAAAAACCTTCGCCCCAGGATTTTATAGAGCCTAGTGGAAAAAATATGCATGTTCCTTCCTGCACCTAATTACCTCAACTGAAAAATCTGCCAAGTATTTTGCCCTTTAGTTCTCTTAATCGTATTAGGGCAAATGCATTTGGATGCCAATAGAAACAAACATTTAAAGATTTTCACTTAAAAGATTCCAAATATGTATGAAGGCTAAGTTTGAGACACAATGTCCCTTGTGCTTCAAAGACAGCATACAATTTTCTTTCTCCTTTTTTTTTAAAGCAAATAAGAATGTGCTCATGTTATAAAACTTGATGTCTAGTTTTGAAACAATTTAAGCAAAATAATGTCAATATGTGAGGTTCTCACAATGATTTATGCTTCCTCCTGTTACTTTATTACATTAGACATTCTTTTCTCAAAGCTTTACACTTTTCACTGTGCTCCTAGCAACCAACCAACGGCGAAGCACCAACTTTATATACCTGGCCGTATTCCAATTCTTACTGCTATTGACAATTACATTGAAGTTTCCATTTAATTGCTGCTCTGTTGTGACACTGAATATTTGTCATAATTAGGCATTTCCTATTTTCTGTCCATGCATTTTTTATTATTACTGAAAATGAAATTTTTATTCCAGAAAACCTAAGCATGAAAATTCTACAGATAAGAGTAGCTACAGCTGTTACTATCATTACCAACATTGTAACATGAAGAAAAAAAAAAAAAGAATATAATTTCTCGGAAGGTAATTTTCCTTTCAGTCTAAGTGCTCTTATTCATCTTGCAGTTACTCAATGATTTCCTGTTCTAATTACAGGACATTATACAGAAAGACATTTGTAAAAGGAAAATGCAGCAGAGCATATGACTAAATAGCTTGAATTGGTTGAAAGTGTTTAAAATTCCAAAGTTGTACATCAACTTTATCAATTCGTGGTTACAGCTCTATGTAAATGTGTACTGTGTCCTGCCGTATTTTTCAATCTCTCTTAAGGCAGTAAACTTAGTATCCAAAGTTAGTACACATCAAAGGGGAAAACACATTTGCAGTTAAACTGATGTTGAAGAGACGGAGTCAGGGAAGATCAGTTTTGTGTGTGTGTGTGTGTGTGTGTGTGTGTGTGTGTGTGTGTGTGTCTGTGTCTCCCCTCCTCATCAAAGCTATTAAATTGGAGACATGCCAAAACAAGGAGTGGAAAATATTAATAATAAAAATAAATTAAATGCCTGATTAAAAGGGAAAGAGAACAAGATTCCATCCGGAATAGAAATGAAAATGCCACAAACTATTTCATAAAAACAAACTGTGACGTAAATTACACATCAGTATTGCACTGTTGTGGTTATTTTGAGAAATGGTTTGTACTGTAAGTCAGCTGGTACTGCCCCACCCTTAATGATTTTGTAATTCTCTACACAGTAAGCAAGTGGGGCAGCCCTGAGATTGCTGAGACAGAAAACAGACCTAGCCATACAGAACTGGCAATAAAAAGATAATGTACTTTTAACATAACAGAACAAGGAGATTGGCTTGACTTTATTAACTAAAAAAAAAACTACTTTAAATGGTCCCCAGCTTGCCATTTGTTTTGATAAATGGAAACACAGATCTTCCCAGGATAGGCAACAAAAACATCACTGGAGAACTTAAAAAAAAAAGTAAATGTGGGAAAAATATATCAGTGCATGGATGCAAACAAAGAATATTTCAAACGCAAAACCAAGGGTTTGAACCAGCTGTTTCCAAAAGCAAACCACTTAAAATAGAGGCATACACAAATATAAAAATATGTATCAAAATGTTACTATCAGTTTTTGCCCTTACTATTGCTTCATCACTCAAGAAAAAAACATCACAAAGCTAAACTATAACCAAACACTGCCATCACTCTGAGTAACAAATGAACTCAGTGGGAAGAAAGCCAGCTCCACCTCCAAGGTTGTCCCAAACGGTCACTGAATTCTTAAGCCACCACCAGGAGCCACTTTTTATCTTGAGAATTTTGCAGCTTATTGCCATAGAGTTCATCTCAGCCAAATTTAAATGTCACACTAGACAGGGATAATGCAATAGGTGAGACTTCATGGCCAGATTGACATGTAGGTAAAGTTGTTAGCACATATGAGGTGTTATTCTATGGGACCTGAACTACCTTAACTTCCTTCCCCGTCACATGGGTTAACCCTTTATGCTATAGTCAGCCATTCACGTTTCTTTTTTCTTTCTTTTTTTTTTTGAGACAGAGTTTCGTTCTTGTTGCCCAGGCTGGAGTGCCAAGCATGATCTCAGCTCACCGCAACCTCCACCTCCTGGGTTCAAGCAATTCTCCTACCTCAGCCTCCCCAGTAGCTGGGATTACAGACACGTGCCACCAAGCCCGGCTAATTTTTTTGTATTTTTAGTAGAGATGGGGTTTCTCCATGGTGTTCAAGCTGGTCTTGAACTCCCAACCTGAGGTGATCTGCCCACCTCAGCCTCCCAAAATGCTGGGATTACAGGCGTGAGCCACCGTGCCTGGCCTCTACAATGGTTTTTTAACCATGATACCAAAAGCACATATGGAAACAACAAAAAAATAGATAATTGGACTTCATCAAAATTAAAAGCTTTTGTGCATTAAAGGACACTATCAATAAAGTGAAAAGATAGTCTCGGAGAGTGGGAAAATATTTGCAAAGCATATACCTGATAAGGGATTAATAACTAGAATACATAAAGAACTCCTGCAACTCAGTAACAAAAAGACAAACGGCAAAGGACGTTGATGATTCTCCAAGGAATATATATAAATGGCATCTTAAAAAATACTCTTCATTAGGGAAATGAGAAGCAAAACCACAGTGAGACACTACTTCACACCCACTAGGATGACTATTATAAAAATGAAAACAAAAAAATCCCAAGTGTCGGCAAGGATGTGGAGAAATAGGAACCCCTGTGCATTGTTGGTGGGAATGTAAAATGGTGCAGCCATGATGAAAGACTTCCTTAAAAAGTTATATACAGAATCGCCATGTGATAATTCCACTCCTAGGTATATACTCCAAAGAATTAAAAACAAGGACTCAAAAACAGATATTTACATACCAATGTTGATTGTAGAATTATCACAAAATAGACAAAAGGTAGAAACAACCCACCAGTTTCTCAATAGATGAACATATAAAATTTGGGGGGTGTGTGTGTGCGTGTATGATAAATATTGTGATTGCACTTATACGAGGCATTTAAAAGTGGACTCGCAAAACAGGGTGATTCATAGAGACAGAAAATAGAATAGAGGTTGCTAGGTGCAGGGGGTTTAGGAGGGTTGGAAGGAATGAAGAGCTATTGCTTAATGCGTACAAAGTTTCTGTTTGGAATGATGAAAAAGTTCTAGAAATAGTGATGACCGTTACACAATATTGTGAATGTACTTAATGCCACTGAATTGTGCACTTAAAAATGGTTAAAATAATAAATTTTATGTTATGTCTATTTTACGCAACAATGAGAAAGAAGGGAACAGCTGGGAAGGGTTATATTTTCTGTGGAGATGCATGCTTGGTTGCTCTGGGGAGGAAAAGTGGTGTCTCTCCAATCCACAACTAGAATATATCCTGTAGGGCACAGAATCAGTGTCCTAATTCCTTGGTATCCCTCCTAGACCTTTGAGAATGCTGACAAATGTAACTGCCTACAAACAGTGCTGCAGTAGACATCTGAGCCTTCTTCCAAAGGGTAAGAGCAGTCATGTCATTAGTTCACCGTAGACTCTGACCCAAAGGCACTTTCTAAAAGTCTGAAGGAATCTGGAGAAGGTTATCTGCCCAACATCACTGTAGCCACTGCCTGGCAGGCCTTTTGTAGACAAAGGGTCATGTGGTTAGGCCGTCATCTCATTTTAGTGACTTTAAAAAGCAAAATAATCTCACCACTTGAGGAGTTTGTCCACCATGCTCTAAGTGCTGAGCCACCTCTGCAACTGCACTGACTTCTGGGAGCTAACATCTGTGTCAAGAGCATTTTTATAGGTTGCACTGTTTTCCTTCATCTTACCGCAGGGCTTCTGGGGCAGCTCAACAAGGAAAGAAGGGAAAAGGCCTCTTGCCTCTGTCAGTGACTCATCTTAAATCAGTGGTCTTCAAAATGGTGAATCTCTCCTTTGAGGGTACGAGAAGACTTTTTAAAGGGAACCTACATAGGAATGGGACTGATCTTCAACTTAGTTATTACTCCACTCCGTAATGCATCTGCCCAAGAATGAGCCAGCAATCAGAACAGCCCATCTCCTTCTTCACCCATCCTCCATCCCTACTCCTATTATGAGCACTAAAGAGTCAAATCACAATATTGGTTTTGGAGACGCTTCCTTTATTGATCTATCAAGGAACCTCAAGCCATAGGCTTCTGATCTTTCCCTTCTTGCACATAGTTCTGTTCAAGAGGAAGCTCAGCATTAGAAATAGAGTACTTTGGCCTGTGTTAGGATGCTGTAAATTCAGAAAAGCCAAACCAATAAAGGTTAACGATGCTGGTCCATGAAAGTGTAGCTGGAATGCGCTGCAAGGCTACCAGATTTTTTGACATAAATTGTATAAACCTATGGATAAAAATTTTAGATAATTTATTTTAGAACTGTCGTGCTTTATTAAACACAGATTTTAAACTTCAGATTTTTGTCAAATCATATGTAACGTTTCTTCCAGTTATAATCACCATCTTGTGTCATTCCCTATCATGTTTAACATTTTTTACTTATTAACACAAAATTTATCCAAACATGATTAAAAATGTAGATGTCTACTCAAAACCGGGCAAAGGAAATACATCATGGATTCTTTTTTTCAAAAATCTTTTAGAGTAGCATTATTCAATAGAAACATAATGTGAGCCAACTTATAATTAACACACTAAAAATGTAAACAGAAAACAGGTGAAATTAACTTTAGTAAGCTATTTTGTGTAACCAGTATATCCAAAATATTATTTTAACATATGATCAATAGAAATGATTACTGGTAGGGCATGGTGGCTTATGCCTGTAATCCCAGCACTTTGGGAGGCTGAAGCAGGCGGATCATGAGGTCAGGCGATCAAGACCATCCTGGCTAACGTGGCGAAACCCTGTCTCTAATAAAAATACAAAAAAATTAGCCAGGCATTGTGGCATATGCCTGTAGTCCCAGCTACTCGGGAGGCTGAGGCAGGAGAATCACTTAAACCCAAGAGGCAGAGGTTGCTGTGAGCTGAGATCGCGCCATTGCACTCCAGCCTGGGTGACAGTGCGAGACTCAAAAAAAAAAAAAAAAAAAAAAAAGAAAAACAAAAAGAAAAAGAGAAGATCACTAGTGACATATTTACATTATTTTTTATAGTAAGCTTTCAAAATATAGTGTGTATTTTACATTTATAGCATCTCTTGAAGTGGACAAGCCACATTGCAAGGGCTTAGTCACCACAGGTGGCTAGTGGCTACCATATTGAACAGCATAGCTCTCTTTAGAGCGTCTGCCTGAAAAGAAATTTGAAAATCATCGTGTCCTGGGTATAAAGAGGCACCTCGGAAAAATGAGGTTCTTCTGGGCACAGGTTCCTTTTGGCCAACTATCTTGAGATACGATGTTCTGAAATACAGCTAGGAGAGGAGAATAGAACAGGAGGAAAAGCCTCACAGTGCCTGTTATTTCATTGTTCTGATACCCCAAACCCCAACAAAGGCCCATAGTTAGCAAGTATAGTTATTTTAGTAGAGATTCTCGCTTGCCACCTTTGGTTTCTGGTGAATAATAAAATCAATTCAAAGTAAAATAATAATCCCTTAAAACCTTCAACTATAAGACCTCATGAGAGCCCTCTCCTCTGCGTTAAAACATATCCTCCTACTGTAACCAGCTTCAAGTTCACTTGGTGCCATGTCCACAAAACCATCTGCTCTGTTTTCTGTCATGACACCCAGTTGTTCAGAACGGGTATTTCTTTCTTTTTCTAGTGTGCACATTACTAAAAGTAGTTTAACAGCTGAAAGAAATACTTATGAAACCTACTGGAAACTGAAACCACTATTTAATCTCACGGCAAAGCAGTCATATAAAAACTCCAGCACCTTCTAATGTGCTGTCACAGCGCACCATGGAAGAACATCATTGAAAGCTGATGATACGGATATGCTCTGTTTTACTTCCTTTTTGTACAGGGTTAGTACTGAGTAAGCTGATGTAAGACAGGAGGAGGATGGCTCTAGTTTAGTCACCTTTCCCAAAGTACCTACCATCTGCTGAAAATCATTTCCACGGCAAATATCCTCCTTTCCCCAATCTCTAACATCCAAACCTACTTCTCTTTCCTCATAAAAGACAATAAACAAGTTGCTCGTGACTAATATATTAATTCCAGTGAGAGTTCTGGGGTTTCATACCGTGAGTTACCAGTGCTACAGATCCCCGTTCTGGGTATCTCTTAGGTATTTCTTCAAGATGATTTCTGTTTGCAAGGGTTGGCAAACTATGGGCCAAATTCAGCCCAACACCTGTTTTTGTAAATAAAGTTTTATTACAACATAGTCATGCCCATTCATTTACATAGTCTTTGGCTGCTTTTACACTACAACGGCACAGTTGTGTGGTTACAGAGTGGTGCATTTACCACAGAGACCTTATGGTGCACAAATCTAAAATATTTACTATCTGGCTCTGCTGACCCTTGATCTAGAGAATATAGTCTTGCTGCCAGAAATCTGCTATTTTGGATCACGACTATCAGCTTAATTTCTAAGATACAGTTACTCTGTAACACTTGGCTGCATTTACTTGTTCAAGCTGGACTCTCCTTTCCAGAATATGGGTTCTTTGAAGGGCAGGAGCTAGGTCTGTAGCATGTCTGAATTCCTAACACCCGGGAAACAAGCGAAGCACATGATAGACTCTTAATTAATGTTAATTCTTTTTCTGGTTATTCACTGTCCCTCTGTTCTTATCCTACTCCCGGATCATTACCCATTCTTTCTTCCTTGCTCTGTGACCCCTGCAGTTGTATCATTGGGCTCCCTCATGGGCTGGCTGGTTTCTGCTTGTTCAGCCAATGGGAGACACCTAACAGATCGCATGTGGGAGAGACAGAGAAGTTGTCATATTTCTTCTCTACCCATCTCTGCTTCAGCCTGGCAGCTCTGGCCAAGGCCACAGCTCCTCCTTGACGGCAGCTTTCACCAGGTAGGACAATTTCTTCCTCTTGCTTCTTCCTAGTGCCCAGATGTCTTCATGGTTCTTTTCACCCTAACCCCATCTCTATAGTCTTCTTTGGGTTCTTAATCTGTAAACTGGACTGAAGAACGGTGACTCCTGGGAGGTCTTTAAACAGTAGTTAAAAGACGCAAAGCAGTCAGGCTAACGTAGCGCACGATAAACGCCCCGTAGGTACTTGTCTGATTATTGCTTTGCAAGTTGTTTTCCAGGAGGCCAAGGAACACTAGTTCCTTGAGAAAGAAGGGAGTATGTTACCAAGTGTTATGTGGCAAAGGGGCACCACAGCACGGGAAACACTGAGTTTAACAAAAAGCTACACAAACAGCTTGGAGCCTTTAAATGCTAATGGACATTTTAATGCATAGGAGGGAAGATGCTGCTTTTCCTGAATTTATTTTACTATGAAATCCTCTCCCATCCGCTTCCTCACCCTCCCCCACTTTTTTGTCATTCATGGCTCACCTCAACAAGTTAGTGTTTCCCTGATCACATTTTGGGGACATAACATACCTAAATGTTGATTACAGCGATCACCCTGCTCCCGTCAGCTCCCGTTCTCAGCACACAGCCTGCTTTACACTCTATAATTACAAATAGTTTACTACGCATAGTATAACCACTCATCTGTGTAACACTTCCACGTTTATAACGCCCTTTCATGTGCTTAGACTCATTTAATCCTCCTAGAATCTCTCTTAGGGCCTGTCAAGAATAGTCCCATTTTATACATGAGGACACCTCAATGAGGTGAATGACTTGCCCAAGGTCATTCAGCTAATGGCAGGGGCAAGTTGCCTGGCACTATTTTAAATCCCACAGTGTTCTTAACACACCCCAGCTGCCTTCTGCTTGACTCCGAACCTCTGAGAAGAGCCCTGTCAGATTCATGGTATTCCCAGGCACCTCTCAGAGACCCTCCAGTGAGCTGGTGGCTTTGAGAATTCTCGTGATTTTATGAGATGCAAATTTCTGGTTTCAGATTATAGTAGTAAAGAATCTCTTCCAGTCCTGTGTTCCAAACAATCCCTAAGTGAAGCTTGGTTTTGCCTTATTTGGAAGATAATCTCAAAAACAGATGACCATTGCACAGAACACGCTTCGCCAGCACAATTCTTTACTTTTAACCCCTTAGAAAGCACATTTCAGCCTAAGTGAAGTCAATGGTATTATTATTTCTCTCTATTACTTCTCCTCTTTGGATCCCAGGACAAAGGTCCACAACCACCTGATTCTCATCATGCACACATAGCTCACACAATTGCACCCACTGTATCATCAAAAAGATAAGATTAAAAATTACAGGATTACATATATGTAATTTAATGTTTTTTAGGACATTCACAATGCAACCATGACTCCAGTCAATTTAGAACATTTTCATCACCCCAAAAGGAAACCTCATACCCATTAACACCCTGGCAACTACTAATCTACTTTCTGTCTGTATAGAGTTGCCTATTCTGGACATTTCATATAAATGGAATAATATAATATGTGGTTTAAAAAAAAAGGATTTAACATCAAAATGGTCTTGCATCTATTGACTGGTCAGACACCAGGGGAATACCTTCTGTGGATTAGGAGGTAGCAGGTGGCAAGAGGATAAAGACCAAAAGCCACCATCCCTCTTCAAAAGGGGGTGTACAGCCTAGAAAAGGTGGTGGGCATGTGAACAGATGTATTAGGTGGGTGCAAAAAGTAATTGCGGTTTTTGCCATTAAACATTACTGCAAAAACCGCAATTACTTTTGCACCAACCTAATACAAACAGGCCTTCTGACAAGAGTCACAGCAGAGACAGAATCTTGATAGCAAAGAGAGTGAAGAAAGTCTTCGCAGGGAAGAGAAACCCCCTAAGCTAAGTTTTGAAGGATAGATAGAAACTCTCCAGGCAGGTTAAAATACCATGACTCATTCATCTTTCCAGTGTGTCAGTCATGAACATTCTCTCTCCTCCTTTGGGCAGCCCTAAGGAGGTTATTATGAGCCCCATTTTTCAGATGGGGAAACTGACGCCAAAAAGAGATTAAGTAATTTAACAACAGTCACACAGCTAAAGAGGCCTGGAGAATAGATCTGGGCCCGATGGATGTGTGGGTCTGCCTGCCCCTGATGCCTCAAAAGGTCGAAGGAGAGAGGAGAATCTCCTGTCCCCAGGGCTGTAATTGGTATGAACCAGTGAGGACTCTGGAGTTTAGGTGCTGTGTCTGGAATATGGGTTTGGAACTCTGAGAGAACCTTGGTGGTCATGCTATGGGTTTTCGAGTAAATCCTGAAGGCAGCGAGGCTGCCATTCATGCATGGTAGTGATGGGCCTAATCTCCTTGCCCGCAAGAGTGGAGGATATATTGGAGGATTGCTGTACTTAAACCTTAGCCTTCATCTTCCTCCTTTCACTCAGCTGACTGAGGCCCTCCCACCTGCTGCCCCGACATGAGCAAGCTCCACTGACCCCGGTTCAAGGAGGGCCGCGTTCAATGTCCGGATGAAGTCTCTTCAAGAGAGAAAGAGACTATGCAAGCAGCATTTGAGGGCAAGATCCCAGGAAGGGTAACCTAAGTGTAATTAACTAGATATTCAAGGATAATGTCTACGCTTTCATCATGCAGTCAGCGAACCTTTATTTCATTTCTACTCAGTGCCAAACGCTGTGTTCAGTAGTGGGTTTACATGGGTGAACATGACGGCACCCGTTCTCAGGGAGCTCCCAGTCCTATCCTCCAACGATGGAGAAAACAGATGAGACTCCAGACAAAGGAGGAGTTGGTGGCTCCCAAAGAAACAGTGGAGCCCAGGGGATGAATAATTAAAACGTAAAGCACATCCCAGAGCTCAGCACTTTGAAGGTGTTTATGTCCCAGCTCTGAAAAAGATGTTCAGTATTTCATCTCTGAGTCTAAGATTTCAAAAACTATGGCTGGTGCAACAGTAAGTACAAAAGGGGGTTTAAAAAATATAATTTGGATTATGACTGGGTTCATGCCGAAGAAAATGGATATCTCAAGTACATAGTCTACCATTCAAATATTTCCTTTTTCTTTTTTTTTTTTTCTGGCACTTGGCTTGCCACACCTTCCACGGGGCAAGTGCTTCATACGCAGGTCAGCAGCCGAGATCTCTCTCAATAATGAAAGATATTACTAATATAAAATTTGCCTCAACTGTAATTCAAACCTGATGTGATTTTTTTCTCCTCAGGTGGGATGTGGACAGAGAACATCTATATAATAGGTGTTATCATTCAGGAGGCCTAGACTGAACCAATACTTTGTAGCTAAATGTAATTTGCAAAGCACAATTTAACAGCTCCATTTAGCGACTTTTCACAATCACGATGATTTCAACAGTCTCTGAACGCCAGCCAAGATACCACCAAAGTATACTTAAATACCAGCAAATATTACATGTTATAAAAATTCCATGTTTATCTCCTCCGATTTAAGAAAATCACTACTCTTTCCCATCCTTTTAAGTCAAAGCCATTGCAATTCTTCAATTCTAAATGGGAGGAGGAGGAAAGGAAGGACTTGGATGAGAAAATTGAGCTTTGCTATTTCCTAAAATTAATATTCATCTTCCCCTAATTCTCTTTTTATTGGCTGTTAAGCTTTCAGGTCCTTACTTCAAGCTAAGGGAGACACCCAACACACCCTTCCCTTGCTCCAGCAACAAACTTTGAAACTTACAGGACTTCCAACAGCAGTTATTTTAAGGATTTAGTCAGAGGCACACACGAGCGAGCAGCCTCCGAAGGCGCCTCAATATGAGGTTCTAGGCAGCCAAGAAAGAGTCTTTGAGATCCATCAGATCCCTCTACTTTGCCCCGTCCTGCAAATCAGTCTGGTTATTTAAAGTCACCCTTACTCTTTCTGATTGGAGGGCCAGTTTCTAAATTAAAAGGCAACATAATTCATCATCTTGGCGGGGGGTTATTTGTTATCGCAAGTTGGTCCATGTTTTGAAATCTGGAAATAAAATCTCATCTTCTCAAGTACAATAAGGAGAACAAAAGCAAGGGGCTTCCAGTGTTAGGTTACCATTTCCCAAGGCCAGCCAAATACCCTCCCACTTTTCTCTAACAGAGCTGAGCTTTGGAGCTGGAACAAATATTCTCATGCACAACTTAGTGGAAGAGATTCTTCCAATCAAATTTCCCACCACATGATATCTTGGGTTAGGATGCTCTTTTATAAATGTCAATGAGTTATTCCCTCATGCATAACGATGAAGAGACTACTTCTCTTTAGCTGTAAGAAATAATTTTTATCTTTGCTCACACCTTCTTTAAAAGCATTTTTTAAACTCAGAATATATAAATACATTCTTGTTGTAAAAGATAAAGTAATGACTCCCTTGACCTCACAAACCCTTATACTTTAGTGGAGACTTATGTTTCCACTTCAACAGAGCCTTCTTGAAAACTGGAGAACAGTTGTTCTTGACATGAAGGAGGCCAAGAAGAAAAGGGAAGAAAACTGGTCCAACAATTCTAGCTCAGTTCTGGGGTGTCTGACTTTTTAAAAAAAAATCACCATGAAATAACAGCCCTCTTAATTCTTCTAGAGTGTAATTTACTTAGCACAGAGGCAAGAACATCCCACCTATCCAATACACTGTGGCAACTCCGAGCACACAGCAAGGATGCAAATCTGTGAAGACAGTCAGCTCTAATCTAACCCCAAGTCTCCAACTCTATACTGCTTCTTCCAACACGCAGAGAAGTGAGAATGATTACATTTTGTTCAAAATGTCTCATTACATTGATTTAAATAATATTTCCAAACCTGCAAAAAGAAAAACAGCTTAAAATGCCATTTGTCTTATACAAGACTCCATAAAAAGGCAGGTAGTGAAACCCTGCAGAAACCCAGGTTGGTGGGGACCAAAATCTCCCACCATGGACGTCTGACAGGAGGATAATGGAGTTTAGTAACACCCAGGTGAGGTGTTTCTTTTCTGCTTAATGCATCCTCGGATGACCAACACAATGTAACAGACAGGTGTTAAGAGACCTGCATTGAGGAACAGACATTGTGGGTTTTGAGATCTCAAACTTGAGGAACTTGCTCCATCTCTGAGAAGATTTCACACACCTGACCAGGTAAGATAAGGTTCAGTGTGCAAACTGCCATGCACATTTCCTGATGTTTATTAACACCACAATCATTATGACACTTAATGACAAACTACAGGAAAAAAAAAAGACAAAAACCTCAGGCCGGGCACGGTGACTCACGCCTATAATCCCAGCATTTTGGGAGGCTGAGGGAGGTGGATCACCTAAGGTCAGGAGTTTGAGACCAGCCTGGCCAACATGGCAAAATCCTGTTTCTACTAAAAATATAAAAATTAGTCGGGTATGGTGGCGCGCACCTGTAATCCCAGCTACTCGGGAGGGTGAGGCAGGAGAATTGCTTGAACCTGGGAGGCAGAGATTGTGGTGCGTAGAAATTGAGCCACTGCACCCCAGCCTGGGTGACAGAGCAAGACTCTGTCTCCAAACAAACAAACAAACAAACAAAACAAAACTCAGCCTACCCACCAAGAGTGTTTACTTATTGCACTGTCCTGCTAGAATACAGCTGCCTTTGATTGAACATGCTCTACAGACAGGCAAGCGCTAAGCCCTTAATGTGTATTTAATCACTGTAGCAACCCTATGAGGGTTAAGTTTACTGCTTCCATTTTATAGATGAGGAAATTGAGGCTTAGAGAGATTAAGCAACCTGTTCAAGGTGACTCTGGAACCCAGGCCTGTCTGATTCCAAAGCCCACAGTCATAACCACTGCTTGTAAGTTCTGAGAGAGGCCTGTGCCCAGATGAACCGATGACACAAAGGCAAATGCCACAGAAGCAGCACTGAGAACAGAGCTGCATGCAAGGCAGCGGAGGTGCCCAGAGGAGCAAGCTACTGGGTGAGTGATGGTATTTCGGATACTGGCATCCTAGGAGACAGGACAGTAGTCACTGTCCTGGGAAGCCATGATCCTCTCCATTCCTGTTCAGGGTCAGCACAAAACCTATGATTTTGGAGGAGGCAGAAGGGGGCCCATTCTGGGTTTGCCATTCTAGTTCCTTCACTATCGGCTGAGTGGAGGCAGGTATTTACTGAGCACAGCAACACTTATTATTATTGTAAGAGAGGCCTTTGGAACCAGGAAGCTCGATGAATTTATGAGATCAGCAGCTATTTTTCCAAGATGGTTATAATACAATTCATTTCATTTGCAGCTGGTTTAACGTGAAACATTGTTTAAGAGAGACAAATAAACAACAATTCACATTTGCTGGGCTTCTCTCCTCCCCACCCCTCCCAGTTGTTCCACAGGAAATTTTTTATTGATTAAAGTACAATTATATTACGGTTGGGAAAAATCAGCCCCGGAATAAATCGTTTTAAGAAGAAATCGAGGCAATGCCTTATGAAGAGGCAGCATAAGGAGGAGAAATATGAAGTAGGCACTGGATTTGGGCAAAGAAGGGCTTCATCCTCTGGCTCTGTAAAATGATGGGGTCACTGTCTTCTAGGAAGCGTGTGACCAGGTAAAGGCAGTACTGCCTTCTGGCTTCCATTAGCCTCTAGGCACTTTGCCCTCCTGAGCCCCTTCCTCCATAGAAAAAGATTAAAAGTCACATTTTAGGACTACATTGGTATACAGATAACTATATAAATATAATATATTAAAATATATTTTTCTTCTTTTTTTTTTTTTTTTTTTTTGAGATGGAATTTTGCTCTTGTTGCCCAAGCTCGAGTTCAATGGCATGATCTCGGCTCACTGCAACCTCCACCTCCCAGGTTCAAGTGATTCTCCTGCCTCAGCCTCCTGAGTAGCTGGGATTGCAGGTGCCCGCCACCACACCCAGCTAATTTTTTCTATTTTTAGTAGAGATGGGGCTTCACTATGTTAGCCAGGCTGGTCTCGAACTCCTGACCTCAGTGATCTGCCTGCCTTGGCCTCCAAAGTGCTGGGATTACAGGCGTGAGCCACCACGCTCAGCCTAAAACATATTTTTCAACTGAAAAGGTCATCGTGTTTTCTTCTCATTTTAAAAGAGCTAAAGGCATTTTTGTGGGTCCTTAAAAGTGTTGTGGGCCCTAATCACTGTGGTTGCTGCGGCTACTGTTTGTGCCAGACCTGGATAGAGGGTAGACCCCTTGTTTGCTGAGGACTTGGAGCTGGGGAAGGACATTTGGAAGGGGTGGGTCCTGGCAGTGTTCTGCAAAAGGGGCCTCCATGTGGGAGAAGCCTGGAGAAGAGATCTCCAATTGGGAACCAGCTGAAGAGTCAGGGGGAGAAGTGTTGGCTGGGAGTGATGACGTTAGTGTTTGCATGGAGAGTGGATGTAAACCAAGACCTCCTCCAGTTCTGCCATCAACTCTGTGAAATCCTTCCTACGATCTACATGCCTCACCAGGAACAAGGAATTTTAAAAATAAAAACAAGATTGGATTCCATGATGTCTAAAGTCTCTGTTCCTGCTCTAATATTAGATTTTTCTTCTTTGCCACAAGTATTTAAATAACTGTTCCACAATGCCAAAAGTTGTGTCTTCTCCCAGAGGAAACTCACTAATGTAGGACCTAAGAAAGGACTTTGAGGAACTCGGATGGCTTGCAAAAATGCATCACTGTCCAGTGCTGCAGAGGTTTGGCTGCAGCACTTCCCATCGGCGGGCCACGTGTACTCGGGTCTCCCATGGAATTCTCCTGATGAGCTCTGTGTCGTGGCTGGCTGCATTTCACACTCAGTACCTTTGAAAGCTTCTGTCCCACAGACAGGAATGAATTTGGATAACTCAAAATGGAACTGTGAAGTGCTACATAATTTAAGATCCTGTGTGGCAGAGAGTTACTTATTCTGTAGTTCAACATTTGTAAATCTTGTAAACATGTCTATTGGGTGTTTATGCTCCAAACCACCTTCCACTGACTCAATGAACATTCTCCCCCTGGCAGAATTTCAGCGGCACCACCATCTTTGCCCGCTCACCAGGGTTAGGCACTGCTTGAGAATTTTATTCATTTTCCCCATCGATATGTACCAATTCCATGTTTCAACAGCATACACTCTAAACAGCAATCCATCTGCTTTTTTTTCCGTTGGTACTATCCAAACACCAACTTTCTGAACCTTGGCATTGTGCCTCATTAGGGAGCAAATATACATGGTCATTTAGGCTTCCACGTGTCTATGAAATACTCCTCTTTACCTTCCAAACTGGCAATTAAAGCCACAAATCTTTACTCTGGAGCTGGATTATCCAATAGAATAGCTTCCATTACGTTGTTGCAAAAGTAACTGCAGTTTTTGCCATTATAGCTGCATGCGGCGATATAAAGTTAAATTAATTAAAACAAAATAAATTTTATATATTAAAAATTCAATTAAAGCCACAAATCTTTACTCTGGAGCTGGATTATCCAATAGAATAGCTTCCATTATGTTGTTGCAAAAGTAACTGCAGTTTTTGCCATTATAGCTGCATGCGGCGATATAAAGTTAAATTAATTAAAACAAAATAAATTTTATACGTTAATTCAGTTTCTCAGTCACATTAGCCACATTTCAAGTGGTCAACAGCCACGTGTAGCCAGTGGTACCTTACTGGACACAGAACAGAGATACAGAACATTTCCATCACTGAAGAGCGTTCTATTGGCAAAGTGTGCCTGAAGGCATGGACATTTATAAAGGCAAAGCCTACATTCCTTTCACCACTGTATTCCTAGTGCTTAACACAGGCCCTGTCTGACATGTATTAAAAGCTCTAATAAATGCTTAAGGAACTGAGATTCTTCCTCTCTAAACATGGAAACAAAATGTGATCCCAAAAAAATGCTGAGTTAGACAAGGAAGAAGTAATAAATACAAAGAAACAGCTATATTGGGAAAACTGTTTCCATACTCAAAAACTAGAATTCTATTATTAATATAAAAATTATTTCTAGATCGCTCCCTATGAAAGCAAAGAGTGAATAAGACTATTGCTCAGAATTTACATCCATCAGCTATTCCCAATATTAATAGACAGGCAAAGTCACGAAAGACTGTAAGAGTAATGCAATGGCAATAGTCGTAATAATAATGATGGTACTCTGCAATATAGACCATTTAATACTTATAAAACCCTTTTCAAATCTTTTAAATCATTTCAATCTCACAATAATTTTGCGAGGTTGGAATTCTTATACCCACTTTACTGGTGGCACAAAAAAAAAAAGAGGATTGGAGACTCAGTGACTTGCTTAGGATGACTCAGCTGGTAAATGAGAGAAAAAGACATCTGTCCTCGGGGTTTCTAACTCCAAGTCTTTCTCCTCTGTCACAACTGCCACACTTTGTCCAGACATTACCCACTGAGCTACTCCCACTTTCTATTTATGCTGTTAAGTGAACTGGGATCCTTTTAACAAAAGCAGACTTCTATTTCCAGTGTGTTGGAAGGCCAACTAATCGATTGTCCTCCTTAATAATTTTTGGCTTCTGCAATATTGAGGGGCTAATCTTTGGTAACCAGAGGCTCCAGAAACATTATTAATGTATCACCCAAGAAACCATTTGTTCTGTGGATTATCCATCTCAAACAGTGATTCTGAAGCATGATATACTATGTTCTGGGTTACACAGCTGCTTTGCATTTTGAATTCTTTATTTATAGAACAAGTCAAATTAATAACTCAAAAATGTTGTTTCAGGCAAAGTAATGGACACACAATAAAACTATTCATTTCCTAAAAGGTCACTCCAGGAGATGCATACATTGTTTAAAAGCCTACCAACAATGCTATTATTCCTTCGAAAACTGAAAATGTATAATAAGCAGTTAGAGCACATATCTGCCCCTGAGACCCCAGGCTAATTTAAAGTACAATCACAAGGCAATCAATCATACTCCAAAATTACTTCATTTTCCAAACTGTTTACACTTTTTAAGTTACAAATCCACTTTCTGCTATTTCAACTCACGATTTACAACTACAGATTTAGACCGCTTGGCAAGCAGCCAAGCACTAGTCATGAGGGAACTAATGATATGAACAGATCAGTGTTTTATAAAGGAGAAAAGCGCATGTAAATTTCCAGTGTGTCTGCAAGTAATCAAGGCACTGCTGACTATAAATGAGACCGTCTCAAATTTATTTTAGGAGAAATATCTTAAAGCTGTACTTTTTATCCAGGCCAAAAAAAGCCTTTAGGAGGAACTCTGAGATTACTCAAATTATTATAAATAAACGGTTATGTGAACAATATGGAAAAATAGTGAAATAAGTGACTTATTTCAACATTCCTGTCACACATACCCTTATCATGATTTCTGGAATGCTAGAGTTAATGGGAAGAGAGGGAAAGATTTGTTCTCCTCTCTCTCTTTCTCTCTGTCCCTTCCTTCAAATGTGATTGTTAACCATAGCATCAAATCAAGTTTGTTTTAGTAGTCCACAACACTCAGAATAAAAGGACCCTAGAAGATACTGTTTTAAATTAAATATGATCTTTATTGTCTCATTACAATGGCATAGCCAAATAATCACTTTGTGTTATTTGTACAAATAATGTAGAACGCTCATTTTCTTGCGGAAATAATTACTCTGGTGTATCATATCCTGCTTGTTGTCAAAACCTCTCCCTTTGCTGTCACCAAGCATGTGCATTGGACTCCAGAGGCTAAATTTAGCCAAAGTTTCACGTGTTCTTATATGTTAAAGAGTAAAGCCAAGTAAGCATATTCAGATGTGCGGGTGCCTTAAAGAGAGAAGCTCAAAATAGCCTCACAGTGTATACATCGCAAAAGTCCATTCACTGTGATTGATATTTTACTTAGAGAATCATTACATGGCTAAACTCGATTTTATAATTGGATAAGGCCAGATACAATAAACCCGCACTGCACTGTAAAAGCATCTTACATCTTAAAACTATTTGTAATCATAAATCAACCTAATTATTTGAAATACTGTCATGATGTGGAAAAGAAAAGAAATTAAAATAAACTAGCTGCCTGAATATCTCATTTTATTTTCTAAGGATCAAGCAAAGCTTTTTATTGGCATTAAAGCCTAGCCCCACAATGGCTGGTAAACCATACTCTTTAGATAAAATTGTACACACAGAAAATCAGAAAATCAATAACAAAGATTAAAAGCTTCCCCCCCTCCCATTTTTTACACAGGAATCTGGTGTGTGTGTGTGCGTGTGAATTTAAGTATGACTAAAAATAATGACCTTCAGGAACCTGGAGCAACAAATGTAGCCCCAGTCTATTAAAACTTCAATTTATCCTTGTTTATCAAAAAAGCCACAAATAGTGGAATGAATGTTTCCAGTTCTGAGTGATTTCATAATGAACTCCCCAGAGTCCTGGAGCCTCTGATATCAGCATTGTGACATCATCAGGATAAATGCTCATTGGCTACAAGAACCTTTCAGGTTAACCCTTTCACAGAAGGTCTCAGCCTATCACTTTGCTAGTTTTCTAATGAGGTTCCTCTATATTCCCCTGTGAGAGCAGAGACTGGAGAAGAACGTCACCATCCTTTCCCCTCAGTCCCCCACACACAAACAGCACAGACCGAGAACATTCTAAAGGGCACTGGGTGTGTCTCTTCCACTGGAAGCCTTGGTACAAATATAGGCCCTCAGAGGGTCATTGTGGAAGGTTCTCACAGGTGGAGGAGGGAATGATCAGGCGCTCTCTTGGTGTTGAGTTGTCTTTCCTCATCATAGTCTGAGAGCTGGAGATAGGATTCTGGATATAGAAACATGTTCTGCACAGAAAGTACAAGTCTGTCCAAGATTGGCTCTATCTAAGTTTGCCCAACTTCTCATGAGAATTGATAATAAATTTGTTCATTTCACACTGGCTGTAGCAAATGCAATCATTGAGGAATTTTCAATATACACAAGATCCTAATTCTACTGAAAATGTTATTTACAGTTTGACCAGCACCTAGGTAAAGTCTCAGAATTCTGCTTTGAACTTTGATCTGACAAGCTCCACTTCTAGGAGTTTATCCTAAAGAAATAATAATATGGCTTCAGGGATGTCTCTGAGAGCACTGTTTATAATATCCAAAAGCTGGAGGAAAAAACCCAAAGTCCAGCAACAGGGGAATAGTCAGATAAGCTATGGCACTTCCATAATAGAATACAGTGGAGTCCATCACTAACAGTGATGCTACACATGAATATTTATTGTGTGAAAGAGCATATTAAGTTTTTTTAAAAGTATGATACAGGCCGGACTTGGTGGCTCACGCCTGTAATCCCAACACTTTGGGAGGCCAAGGCGGGTGGATTACCTGAGGTCAGGAGTTCCAGACCAGCCTGGCCAACATGGTGAAACCCCATCTCTACTAAAAATACAAAGAATTAGCCGGGTGTGGTGGTGGGCACCTGCAACCCCAGCTACTCAGGAGGCTGAGGCAGGAGAATCGCTTGAACCTTGCAGGCGGAGGTTGCAGTGAGCTGAGATGGCGCCACTGCACTCCAGCCTGGGCTGCAAGAGCGAAACTCTGTCTCAAAAAAAAAAAAACTATGAAATAAGACTAGAGATACAGTATAATGTTAAAAATTAATATCCAACATATAAGCAGATAAAAAATATAGAGTACTAGGCAAATATCAACACTAGCTATCTTAGTATGGTGGTATTCTGTATTTTTTTTTCTTTCTGTTTCTTTGTATTGTCTTATGATAAACATGGATTATTTTTATTATAATAAAATAAGCACAATTAAAAGAGATTATGAAAAACGTGGACATAGAGAAAAAAAGTAACCCCACATAAGTTCTTCAGTGTTGGGTGGCTCAAATATTTGCTCATGCCTTTTTGAAATAAATATACCAAACTTTCATGTTTTTGTAACTCTGATAAATCCCCCTCAATACAACTAGCAAGAAGATGACAATCCAATATATATCCAATTAAAAATCATAAAATAGCTGCATCAAGTTAGGAAAAAATTAAATTCAGGTTTACATGCCACTGACATCTTTTTTTCCTGCTAGTGTCTTCAAGCAAAACATGTAAAAAATTAATATATTAGTGTGGTACCTTTGTTAAAACTGGTGGAACAATATTGATGCATTATTATAATAATGACTACAGTTTACATGAAGGTTCATTTTCTGTGTTGTACAGTTCTACAGGCTTTGCCATATGCCAAATGCATAATGTCATGTATCCACCATGACAATGTCTAATAGAATACTTTCACTGCCAATCTGTTTCCTTAACTGAGACTGAAAATTTCCATCGGATAACACATACTGACTTTGCATTATTAGAACAGACACAAACATATCAACAACCCTCAGCACAGTTCAGGAACAAAGACAGCTACAGAGTTTCAGCAAAATTAAACAATCATTTTTTTGGTGCCAGTTCAAAGGGTGGCTGTGAAAAGAGATAAAACTTTGGGATCAGCTAGTCCTTTTCTCTGAAACATAAGGAGGGGAGGAGGAGTGACTGAAATTTCTTTCTTCTCCACTCTAAATCCAGAATTACTATTCAATTACAAGACAGAATGTCAAGATATAATAAACTGAACTGAAAAAGGGAAAAGAAAACATGCACTTTTTTTTTTCTACAAATGAGGTTCAGAGCTTTTGCCCATTAAAGTAAACCAAATATGTTTCTCTCAAAAATTCCAGCCAAAAGGCAGGATGCCAAATATACTTAACAGATAAATCACTGTTCCAGGGTCTCTATTTTACACGTTTTCCCTTTTTTTTCTTTTTTATTCTCTTTCTTTTGTTTTACACACACACACACACACACACACACACACACACACACACACACACACAAAGCAAACTAATACTCCTCCTACTTTTCTCAGTCTACTTACAGAAAAATAAACCAAAGGAAACAATTACTTTTGTTGAGGAATCCATTGTTTAGGGGGAAAGTCACATAAAAATAAGTTCTACCTTCTTCATCAGAGATTAGTATTTCATATCTTGGGATCAAGCTATTGTTCTGCTCACTATGTATAACTTATTTTAGTTAATTTATCACTAAGGTCATTGTAAACTAGGAAGGAGTTTGTAAACAAAAATGAATCACAGGTTTCATTTTTGTATCCTTTTCAAACTGGAAGACCTAACAGTTTCCTGTTCCAACATACAAAATAGCATTGCTTCTATCAACCTCCTCAGCGCTCTTGCCAGCAGTTTCCATTTAATTAAACTGACAGCAAAACAGGGCCTTCGCTAATGGGATCCAGACCATTTTTCCTTCAATGTAAATTCTCAGGCATGAAATTACATCTGAAACAGACACAATAATCCTTCTATATCTTCTACATACATTTAATCTACAATACCAATTCTTTTGTCTATGTTACAGTGTATTTGAGATTTCAGTCAACCTTGTTTTTAACTGGAATTCTCCAGTGTTACCCAACTGGAATTTACCTTCGTGTTCTTCCAGTGCCCTGGCTATATCTAGCCATAGATTATAGTCAAAGACCATATGCCAAAGGCTAATGTCCACAGCAGGGAAAAACAATTATAAAATGAATGAATTATATTTCTGTTTGCATTCTTGTTCTCAAAGTCAATTTATTTAAGTAAGAGCTTTTTCATCAGTTGTTGACTCTAAACAAAAGCTATTGGCATTTATAAGTATATCTGATTTTCATATTGTAGGTTATGTTTTCAAGTATTTCAATATGGTTAATCAAGGCAGAATATATTGATTAAATGGAGTTTGGAGACCTGATCATATCAACATAATGAATGGACTGGCTAACTATTTTTCTCTATTTGGATGTTAAGTCACTTTTCTGGTAATGGCAAGCCATAATATATGCTAAAAACTTGACTCTTTCTAGTGTTTTAAGTGTAATTATATTTTTTAAATCCCCTTAATGGATGTTGGAGAGAGTGAGTTTTGTCAGGTAATTTAGCATGGAAATCAAGACTCTTAGGGCAAAAAACAAATCCAAAAGAATCAAAAGGCTATTTCTAAACACAATTAAAGCACCTAGTAAACTGAGTGAGGAAAACGCCAATTTATTCTGATTGTGAGACAATAGAATATGAAGATTCTTGAGTGAAAATTGGTTGGCTGAAGTGTCATTAAAAAACTAAGCCTCTTTCACACTCATGGCAGGTGTAGAGATCAGCAACACAGGTATGAGAATATCAATGACTTGAAAATGCTAAGCCGAAGGGTCAAGAAGCCTGATTTGGTAAACTCAACTCAGTCCTCCTCAACACCTTCACAAAATGCCAGGTCCCTTGGTATGGCTGGTAGGGTCTGTCCAGCTGTCGAGCGAAGACCTGTCTATTTCAATGAAGGAAGGGGATTTTGTTGTAGACACTTATTACCATGGCCCTGAAAAAAAAGGATAACGGTGTGCATATTGCATATTATAGGTTCAATTCCTTTTCCAACGCAGAAGGCTACTATCCTGTTTGACCACCTCACAAAACTGGGAATTCTTGATTGTAAGTGAATTAAAGAAGATATTCCTATGAGAAACTTGATAAAACAAACTGCTAGCAAATAAGCATTTTAGGACTTGCTGAAAATCGTGTCTTCCAATATGAGAAGTAATGCCATTGTTCTCTTGGAAAATATAAAACAAAGCACTTTATTTGCGGGGGGGGAAGGGTATTGCAGAGCAGCTAAGGAACTCTCTTCAGAATATCCTGACAGTCTCTTTGAAAATGAAACATTTCATTTATACAGCAGAAGACAGTTGTGGCAAGATTAGAAATCATTTTGAATCTCCCAGGCAATCAAAATACAGTCTTTTCATGCGGATGGAAGGCCTCTTGTTTTACAGAAAATGCTAAATAAACAATTCTATGGGCAGAAATGTGAAAGCAATTTATTATTGTTCTATTCACTTTGGTTAAAACTTTAGAAACCACATGAAACCTATAAATAGAAGCTTTTCTTTGTCTTTGGGATTGTTGAAAGCGGTTTCTCTTAGGTCCTGGGCAAAAAGCAGGAATTATCACTCTTTCTCTATCGAGGAGTAATACACTGATTCAGACAATGCCTAAAAGATGGATTCCTAAAACACACTGTATATGAGAAGAACAGCAAACCTATCCACATATTTTGAAAAATCAAGGGCACTGTATCATAAATGGACTTGTGCTATGGGGTTCTTCTGTTTTAGACATGGGTAGCTTAGTAACATACGACAATATATTAGATTACCAAAAAGAGCATGGAACTGTACCAGTAATGGTGCCTTAGAAATAGGATACCTTGAAAGGGTTCATTTTTAGACTTTGGAAAAGAAATGCAAATTCTGCAGGGATTGTTATAGGGTTGGAAGAACCTAAGTATCAATTAGCCGAATTTGGATCCACACACACTTAGTTAAGTTTGGAAATAGTGTGCTTAACCAGAAAGAGACATCAGGCAAAACGATGACGTGTACGTTAGCATTTTCTAAACTGAGATTTGCAGCGCATTAATAGGATTAGAAAACCAATCAGGTGGGTTGCAACTAGCATTTAAAAAAATGTAATAGGATATAATAGAAAAGAAAATGTCAGAGGGCATTGTTGGTAGGGGGGTAAGTACTGTCTGGTGAAACTGTGTGTGTGTGTGTGTGTGTGTGTGTGTATATGTGTGTGTGCATGTGCTGGCTTGCCATGTTAAATTTATTATTGTGGCACACTAGATTAGGTGTGTTTATAGACCTATAAATTCTTACTTAGGTAATTATCATGAAATGAGCCATCCCCACCCACTTGCCATACAATAAGAAAATGCGCATTTTCAGTAATTTTTCTAAAAATCCAAGGCCTAATGGAGCCTGGGCATAATAGGCCCTTAAGTGTTTACTGAATAAACCAATGAATGAATAAATAAAAATAAGAATGTACAAATAGATGGTTATCTACATGAATGCAACAAGCATTTCCAAACCAAAAGGTTATATGAACTATTCCATGGGCCTGGACAACTTACCTTTACAACATCAATCTGTACTTCCAACATTCTGTTGAAATAAAATGCCAGCATTATTTTTTTCTGTTGTAAATGGCACACACATAAGAGAGACATTAACATTCACAGGACAGAAAGGTATTTTTGGAGGCTGTGTCTACATTCTAGCAAAACATCTGCTTGGAAAGGGAAAAACTGAATGTTTGGGCAGTTTGTCTACACAGTACAAATCATCTAGTTGAAAGATGCACATTTATCCATCAGCCAACTCCACTTGTCATTCTACAACTAAGCATATGGATGCAAGAAAAGAACTTTTTTGCTGTAGGGTGCATGACACCGTGTACGAACCATCGCCAGCTAGGTTCAATGTGTTGTCTCATACCACATATTTCCCCTATGTTCACACAGAAAGGAATTGTGGTGGTGGCTGAAGATAAGCAAGGTAGACACATGATTCACTAACGGCCAATGGATCAATTAAAAATTTACTTTGAACTAAGAGCTCTGGATAATACAAATATTGACTGTTAAGATAAGCTTCTTCCTGTAAGACACTAGGTTGGAGTCAAGTTAGGAAGATATATCTTAAAGTAGAAATATGGTAACATCCAAATAAGAGTGGTTTATATTTTGTTTGGTGTTTGCTTGTTTTAATCAGCTGCTTGAGTAAGTTATAGAAAGCTTCTCAAACTTGCAGATGACACCATTGGAAGATATAATCCAAATGTATGTGAGTCAAGAGCAAAATGCTCTTAAAGGGCTGAAAAATGGCCTAAAGATAGTATTAATGCTAACTCTAGTAAGGGAAAATACAATCTTACATAAGTTTTGGGGGAAAAAAAGTTCCGGTTTTCTGAGCTAACCATAATTTCTATATGAGCCAATATATAGAGTACTGCTAGTGAGAAATAATAAAATGTGGGCAGAATTCATGGAAATATAGGTCCAGGATAAGGAATGTTATAGATCTTATAATATGCCACATTGGTTATACAACACATATGGTCTGCAGACAGTATTTTTAAATGGGCATTGATTAACTGAACCACATGACGGAGGGGCACTTCAAGGAATACTCCAGGTTGAAAGCACCAGGGATGTTTCACCTAGAAATTAGGAGATGTCAGAAGAACCTGGAAGATTTCAGGTTCTTGAAATCTTGAAAGCAACAAATTACTGCTTTTAAAGTATCTGAAGGACTTTCATGTGGGATAAGAGTTTATACCCTTATCTTATGGGATGCCTTAAGGGAACCAGTCTCAATGGGAAAATGTGGCAAAGCCAGGGTATTTGGTCCATGTAAACACAAAGAACTTTCTAAAATTCAGAGCATATGAAAAAAAAAAACTACAGTTGTATAAGGTAAGCTCAATATCACTGAAAGAACAATGGGAAAATTACTGTGATTGAATTTTTGTGGTTTCTTACAATTCTAGGACTCTTAGACTAGGGAGAGCATTCTCTGTGAGCTGGAAACACAGGGAGAAAGATGACTTCTTGAGGGAGGAGGGCCAGAGCTGGCTTTTAAAAACCATTCTAAAACGTGCTCCCTGCCTCTCCTCACCAGTTTTTAACTTTCTGAAATCAGTATATATCTTAAAATCATGTGTATATTTAGAATGAAATGGTTTCCTGTTCCCCAAAAGCTGCTGTGAAATTGATGATGCATTGTATACAAGTGACATCTTAGTAAAAAGAAAATATAGTACATTGGAATTAAACCATTAAGAGTGGTAAGCATCTGGGTAGTGGGACTATGGCTGATTTTTATTTCTTCTTTTTGCATATCTTTACTTTCTGCAATACAAACATATTACATTTGTAAGGGAAAAACATTTTAAAAGGATGATTTAGAATGAGATTAGATTTTCATCTAGAAAAGTCCCACTGGTGAAAAATGAAAGTGATGTCTAAATTAAGACATTTCAATGTTTCCCAGATAATGCACATAACTTTAGTTCAACCAAAACATTTATTTTCATAGACCATGAAAAACAACCCCTGGCCTACTTGAGATTATGGCCTCAAATCTAATTTTAACATCAATGACTGAAAAGTTGCCTTTATGTTACTACTCTTCAAATATACCCATATGTTAACATTTTAGTGGCCAGTGTTCTACTGACATTCTTTTATTTACTAAAGTAGTTCTTGTGAGTTGTAAAAATAGAACCCTGGGGACTCAAAAACGCCATTTTTATTTTAAATAGAAAAAAATATTTTTTTTCTGAATTGACCTATATGCACAAAAACCATTCACTTCAGAGAGGGACATATCATAACTATAGTAATGTACCGAATACTAACTCCTCTACCTGACAGAGGAATCATAGTCCCCTAACAGTCACTCATTTTCAGGATGGCTGGGGTGGGTGGAGGGTAAAGGTATATTAATAATATCTCTTACTCTGTGGGTTCATGAATGGGATTTAAAAAAATAATTGCTCCTCCTCTTTAACACAGAGTTAAAACTAGTATACATTTAAAATCCCCCTCTCTCTACAAATAAAAATGAACGTGGAAAAAATTTCCTATTATCTTTAAACAGGGATATTCAAAGGAGATGTACGTTTGAAATATATAACTCTGAACATACAATGTTCTTTCAATAAAGGCTGGGCAAGGGTCATAAAACTATAAAAAAAATACCCTGTCCCTTTGGACTGTAACAGCTAATCATTAGCCATCCATTCGTAATGTTTACCTTTTCGTGTGTTATTTTCACATTTTTCTTCATGGGGACTAACCATTAGTATCCCCCTAAGACTAACAAAAGTACATTCATTGCCTGCTGGCAAATGATTTCCGGCCCCAAAGCATTTGCTGGTAGAAAAAGTTAAAGTATATCTAGGCTTATATTTCTATTATTGTTAGGCATTAGCGGCAGCATAAATTTTTCTTCCCAAGAACTTCATTCTAACTGGCTTCACATATAAAGGTAAAGAAGGCATTCCAAATTCACACGTACAATTAATGTGTTCGTGAATCAAATGTAGGAAAATGAAATATTTTAAACATAATAGGCATCTCAGAAATCGTTTACTAGGTAGACATTTTAAAAATTCATTCTCTACTGAACCCCCTTACTTTCACTCACCAAAAAACTACCCCAAAGCACCATTGCCTCACAAATTAATATTCTTCCGCATTTTAAAAAGGGAGCTTGTTTGCATTTAAGCGTGCCTATGTAAACAAGGTGTTTGGGGGAGATTTTCTTCTCAGAGTATTCCAGAGCTGGAGTGAAGCTATTTAAAGAATGGAGTATTCAATTCCTTAGGCCAGATGCTAGTATAAATATGAAACTATGTTCACACTGCAGATGAAACTATTTTTAGTTGGTGCATTTTGAAGAGCACTATTCAGTTTAGCATTATAGGGTAGGATTTCAGTAAGCTACAAACAGAACCTAGACAGATTCCTGCCCCTGTGCTAACGCGCTGACACCAGGACTGCAGCAAGGGCTAGAACGTGCTAGAATGGCCTCATCAGTTTAAAATACTGAGAGACGTCCCTGCAGGTTAATAAATAGCCCTTGCCCCATCTCCTCTCCCTAGTGCTCCCTGACTCTTCCTCCCCATCCCTGGTCTTCCCTTGGGAGCTCCTGGACACCATATAGTCCAGACACTGAAGGGTTAACTCCTGACACACACAGGGGTCCCTGGCTGCTATTGTGGCCCTAAGGTTTGTGTCCATTCAGACTGGTGCCTGCCTATTCCCTACAGTTGCTAATGTGTTGATTCTCTCCCCGCTACATCTGATTATCCAGTAAGTTGGTCTCCATATTTGACCCCAGACTTCAAAATCAAGAAAGGTGCAAATCTAAAAGGGATTTGAGGACCACAGAAACCTGCAAAAATAAAATTACTCTGGGGCAGATCCTGGCAATGTTTTTCACACCAGGCACATCTGTCTCTGTGTGTAAGCTCCTTTAACTGAGTGTTGCTAATGACGCCAAGGCTGTAGGTACACTGGGGTCCCAGGTCATTTCTTCCCCGGTGCCTTGAACACACCAGATACAATTATAGTAACTGCACACAGAAGGGGCTAGAGTAATGACAGTAGTCAAAGATGACTGAAGTTTCCTGAAATCAGGACACAGGCACAGAAATCAAGAATGCACCAAGTAGTTGTCAACCTCCCACTAACACCTGCATGTATCATTTTCCATGGAGCTTTCTGTGGGGCCAATGGCTTTACAAAGAATTGTCTTGCTCTTTTTTTTTTTTTTTGAGACGGAGTTTCGCTGTGTCTCCCAGGCTGGAGTGCAGTGGCATGATCTCGGCTCACTGCAAGCTCCGCCTCCCGGGTTCACGCCATTCTCCCGCCTCAGCCTCCTGAGTAGCTGAGACTACAGGCGCCCGCCACCACGCCCGGCTAGTTTTTTGTATTTTTAGTAGAGACGGGGTTTCACCATGTTAGCCAGGATAGTCTCGATCTCCTGACCTCGTGATCCACCCGCCTCGGCCTCCCAAAGTGCTGGGATTACAGGCTTGAGCCACCGCGCCCGGCCTTGTCTTGCTCTTTACTCGAATCTACGATGCTCTGCCAAGCTAGTCCAGTGGCGGAGTGACACTGACCTTATAGGTCAACTGCCCATCTGGATCTTCAACTAAGATGTGGGGTGGTGTCATGAGACAGTGGTTCTGGGTGCAGTCTCGCTCTCAGGAGCTGCCCCAGGGACATGCTGCTCTTTCTGTGGCTATGAGCTAGGTCAGTTGGCTGGTGTGGGTCGGTGCCCCTTTCAGTATCTCTGCCATTAGACCAGGAGGTAACAGGTAGGGAAACAAAGTCCAGGACTAAGCATGATTAATGTTCTCCTTTGTAGAATCTAAAACAGGAGATAAACCAGCCAAACTGGGGTCAGGAAGCTGAGAGGAACAGGGCCTTTCATTGTTGTCTTTTTTAACTTATAGAAAACTCATTCGAAAGAAAGGAATCAGAAATTAGGGAACTAAAAAAGACAGACATGAGGGAATATCTTATTTTTCTCTAAGTATATTTCCTATTTGTTGAAGCACACGTCATACAAATTGAGGGCCTAATCTCAGTCGGGACACTCTCATTGGCCCCAATTTCCATTAGTTGAGTTGAGTCCATTAGTAGAGTTGCACATTTTGACAAAACACCAATCACACACCGCCAGAAAAAAGAAAAAAGCCAACTGCAGTGCTGTGAACACGGCTCTAAATATTTCCTAAGGTTCTACTAACATTAGAAACCACTGCAGTTTCTTTCGTGGTTTATTATGATATCACCAAATCCACTCCGTGTATTTATAGCCTTGTAAGTCATAATTACCAATCATTTACTCTAAGACCATAAATGCTTTTTGGCGACTTAACAGATAACTAATTCTGTTAGTCAATGGATGAAGGTACTGCTCATATATGGGAAAATTTATTCTAGTCCAAACTTTAGGAGTTCATCTGTCAGATATTTTATGCCACTATTCTTTTAATGATTCATTTACCTGCATAATATTTGTATTCAGAACTGCGGTGTTTCTAGCCAACGGCAGAATGCTTAGCTGAATTATCTTTTTCTTTCACAGCATAACAGAGTGAAGCACAGTCAAATTGAAGATGGCCTTCACTACTACACTGTCAGAATTAGATTGTCTGGCAAATGATCCAGGCCTATTTCTCAAACCCACATGTAATGTTCTGACTACCAACGTGCCCGTAGAGTCATTAACAAGCGTCCTAAAACATGCTGTACATATTTAAATGATTAGGAGAGGAGTATGGATGATGAGGCTGTTTCTAATGGTGCTTCAGCTTTTATCAATTATGCAATGCAACACAGATGTGAGCCTTCACCTTTGTTTTTTGTGTGCCGCTAAAGTGCACTCCCTTTTAAAGCAGTGTTTATTTCCTTTTATCTAGCTTAAGCTCGGTGCTTGGGCAAGAGGGTTGTTCCAATCCAGACAATCTGAAAGATTCAACCTCTGCAAATCACCTTTGGCGAGGCAATTTCTAAAGAAGCTCATTTTACCCAGGACTCAGTTGTGCAATGTTATGCAATAGCTGTTTAGGGCTAGTTGGTAGTAATAACAATTACCTTTTCCCTCACCCTACTAAGATCTGTATTCAGAAATTGCCCAGAAGGCTGGTTGTGGTGGCTCACGCCTGTAATCCCAGTACTTTGGGAGGCCTAGGCTGGGCAGATCACCTGAGGTCAGGAGTTCGACATCAGCCTGGCTAACATGGTGAAAACCTGTTTCTACTAAAAATACAAAAATCATTTGGGTGTGGTGGTGGGCGCCTGTAATCTCAGCTACTCGGGATGCTGAGGCAGGAGAATCACTTGACCCAGGAGGCGGAGGTTGCAGTGAGCTGGGATTGCACCATTGCACTCCAGCTTGGGCAACAAGAGCGAAACTCCATCTCAAAAAAAAAAAAAAAAAAAAAAAAAAAGAAATTGCCCAGAATTGAGACGCTTAGGTCCCCCAAGCCCAATCAAGGGGCTAGATATCAAACCATTGATAAAAGTCTGAGCATTTGGAAGGTAAGATTCATGCCTTTACTGTTCCTACAGCATTTCATCCTCTGGTGCTTGGTTCACACTGTAACTGACACATGAAAAGGGCAGGTGCACGGTGGGTTATTTTCAGACTTCACATCTGTGTGGCAGTTACACTCCTGAGCCTATAGATTAATTCAGTGCCACCGGTTCCAACCCTTTCTAGCTTGTTGTTGACATGAGGCTTGCATGGTCTGAGAAGGTCTCAAAGCTATCAATAACCTAGGTTAGGCTGTTGCCCAAGAGAAAAGCCTCAAAGGAAATGACTTAACTGTGGTATACACTAGTGGTACCCAAGTCAATGTTAGGTGGTGCATGGATAAACATATTTTTTATTTTAAGGATTACATATTTACCTTCACCATTAATTATAGCAAGTGATACACGTTTTCCATTTATGGTGATGATATAAAATTTCCTACTTAAAGTTATTTAAGTTAAAAAGCAATTAATTTAAAGAAAAATTAAATAAATAATAAAACAGAGTGTTATCGGTATGGCAAGAACTATAAAGTTGCTTTATAAATGACTAAAGTCTAGGATATCCTGATTTAAGGCTTAAGAGTTTAACAGTGCTACCATGTATCAAGTGCTTTATGGCACCAGAAAATGTCCTTAAGCACCTGGGATTCTATATGTTATTAAATCCTACAATATCCCTATGAGATAAAATTTATTATACGCATTTTACAGATGAGAAAACTGATACTCTACAACTTGCCGAAGGGCATAAAGCTAGAGATTGGGGATCCAGAGTGCTAGTCTATGTCTGCCAGACTTTTAGTCCCTTACCATTACGTTATGTTGCCGCCAAGTACAAGATTTAAGATCTAGTCATCCATCCATTCATCCAACATTCATACGGAGCACCTATGATATATCTGACAATGTCCTGGATTAAAAGAAGGGGGCCCTCATTCCCTTCCCTTCAAGTAGCCTAATCTAGTAAACAGCAGATGAGATCTTGGTTACAATGGAAAAAAAAGGTGGTTCTCATCTAGGGCTTCAACTCATGCTCAAGGAGGCAGGCTACATTTTGACCAAAAACAATATGTAGAACTCCCTACTTAAAAGACAAAACTCGTAATCTTATAAATATTTAGAATAGTGAGCAGGAGACTGATTCCTATAATAAACATATTGCTGTTAAAAGAGGCAAAAGGCTTCCAAAAGAATCCTTAGGCAGATCTCATTTTATGCAAACCCTATATATAAAAATTAAGCCATAGAAAATGTGTTTCCATTGCAAAACGTTCTCCACTTTACCAAAAGGAGTCTCAGTAGGGCTTCCTACTGTTGCGAGCTTCCTTGGAGCTTTCTAAAGAGAAAGTAACTAATGAAGACATTACTGTACATGGTATTTCCAGACTGTCCAGACAGTAGAGAATGAATATTACCTATTGTCTCCTGCCGTCAAAATGTATAATTTGAAAATATAAAAGAAAAATATATGAAATAAGACAGGCATGCCCTTCCTTCCTACACATGCATGAAAACCAGAAACTCTCCAATCTGAAAGAGGAAACCCACCAACCAGGCAGGTAGACATACATCATCCTTGTTTTCCTTCTTCATAGCATAATGGTTCTGTATTCTTAAAGGAAATTATCCAGCAGTCCTTAACCAAGAGAGCATGGACCAACTTCAGGAGGGGGCTGTTCACGAGTGTCCTCAAATGTCATTCAAATTTTGTGGATGTAAACATTTTCTGGGTGGACGGTCCATAGGGTTCTTTAGATTCTCAAAGTCATCCATGCTGTCCTCCCAAGTTATAGCCCCACTAGACTAGGTGACCAACTACCTGTCTTCCCTATCACATGTGTGAACTATTAGGAAAATACAGTAAATAAAACTTAGCTGAGATGCCTGAGTAGCTTCTTGGGGAGAACAGTAACTGATAATTGGGCATTTAAAAGGGTATATCATAAACTTGAAAATCATCATCGATACCTTTCAGAATCAGACGAATGCTATGAATGGTCACCCAAGAAAATGTGTGTTGAAATATAAAATTCTGCATGCAGATTTTGGCAGGGGGTGGCATTGCCACAAAAATTATCCATCAGTTCTTAATTAAGATCCTATTACTCAGGTTATTTTCCAGCACAACATTTAGGCACTTGACATGTAGCCCAAGTTACAGGGTTTTTGAAGGTGGGGTGGGGGAATAATTACTGTCAGTATATCTCCTGCCAAACACTGAACCTACGCTGTACAGTACAGATTCTAGACCAAATAGCCCTACTTCGCTCCCAGAACAGAGATGTGAGAGAAGTTTTATTCAGCCAGAAAGTTCTGCCCAAGGTGAATTCTGTGATTTTGTGAAATCCACCACTAACATTGCCTTCAAGAGAAATTGTTTTATATGAAACAATTTGATTAACTACACTAGCCCCATTTGCAACCACGAATATAGGTCAAAAGTTGACATTTTCATGGAAAAGTTCTATCATTTGCAATCTAAAATTGCTAACTTTTTTTCCTAGCTTGTAGGTTGTACCCTAAGAATATGAAAATATTGCAGTGATGAATCAAGGATAGTGAATGAGAGGATAAATTATTAACATTCTGAACTTCAACTGACAGCCTTTCATTGCCAAAGCAGACACTGTAGGCCTGGACAGTCTTCATAGTTACGAAGCAAATGAAACTGAATAAATCCAAATAAGAATGAGCCTTCAACTCCTCAGAACACTTTCTGGATGGAAGTGCTAGAGCTTTGGTGGAATATTAGGAATTTTGACAAGGAATATACAATATACATATTTCTTCTGTTAACCAGACAACCTCAAAATGAACCACTATGCACTTATCAGAGACAACAAAAGGTCAGTATTTAACATCAAGCACAAGGTTTCTATTTAGAAAGCTGGGTTTGAACTAAGTATAAGTTCCTAGTGGGATGAATAGGCCTTTCAAAAAGAAGATCCAAGTCAGAGCCGACCACAAGATTCTTTATTTCTAGTAATATCCTGGTAGAACAGGAAGAGTACATGGGATGGGAGTCTCCTCATTCATTCAACAATCATGTGTATGAGACTACTACCAATGAAAAAGAGGTCATGGCCAGGCGTGGTGGCTCACACCTAGAATCCCAGCACTTTGGGAGGCCTAAGCAGGTGGATCACGAGGTCAGGAGATCTAGACCAGCCTGGCCAACATGGTGAAACCCCATCTCAACTAAAAATACAAAAATTAGCCGGGCATAGTGGTGGGCACCTGTAATCCCAGCTACTTGCGAGGCTGAGGATAAAAATTGCTTGAACCTGGGAGGCAGAGGTTGCAGTGAGCCAAGATAACACCAATCCATGAGAATCCATCTCAAAAAGAAAGAAAGAAAGAAAAAGAGGTCACAATGCCTACTCTTTAAGTTTTTACAATGTTGTTCACTGGCAAGACGTACTTATGCAACCTTCGTCCAAGCTCCTGGAACACTGCTTACACCTTCATCCATGCACTGGCTAGACTCTACCTTATAACATAGTTGTAGCTGTTTGCCCTGCTACCTGTGAGTTCCTTCCTTCCTACACATGCATGAAAACCAGAAACCCTCCAATCTAAAAGAGGAAACCCACCAACCAACCGGGTAGACAACCTCAGAATGAAGGCCGTGGTTGAGGGCAGTGACTGGATCCCTTTCGTCTTCATATTCTTTCTACAGCAAGTATAGTGCCCTGGCCTTATGAAGCACTCAGTGCATGAAATGGTGATTCCACTTCAAAATAATAGATTGGGCTAAACATTGCATTTGTCCAAATCTCTCTAGATCAGCACTGTCCAATATAAATATAAAGTGAGACACATATATTATTTTAAATTTTCATTAAAATTTCTTAAAAGGTCAAATTAATTACAGTAATATATTTTATTTAATCCAACATATCAAAAATATTATTTCAACATGCCATCTATATAAAAATTATTAGAGAGATATACATTCTTTTTCATACTAAGTTTTTTTTTTTTTTTTTTTTTTGAGGCGGAGTCTCGCTCTGTCGCCCAGGCTGGAGTGCAGTGGCGCGATCTCGGCTCACTGCAAGCTCCGCCTCCCGGGTTCCCGCCATTCTCCTGCCTCAGCCTCCCGAGTAGCTGGGACTACAGGCGCCGCCACCATGCCCGGCTAATTTTTTTGTATTTTTAGTGGAGGGGAGGCCGAGATGGGCGGATCACGAGGTCAGGAGATCGAGACCATACTAAGTTTTTAAATCCAGTATATTCTGCACTTACAGTACATCCATTTTGCATGCTAAATATATAACAGTTACAATGCCAAGACAGGCCGGGCGCAGTGGCTTGCGCCTGTAATTCCAGCAATTTGGGAGGCTGAGGCAGGTGGATCACCTGAGGCCAGAAGTTCGAGACCAGGGTGGCCAACATGGTGAAACTCTGTCTTTACTAAAAATACAAAAATTAGCCAGGCATGGTGGTGTGCACCTGTAGTCCCAGCTACTCAGTAGGCTGAGGCAAAAGAGTTGCTTGAACCTCGAAGGCGGAAGTTGCAGTGAGCCGAGATCGCACTGCTGCACTCCAGCCTGGGCAACAGAGTGAGACTCCGTCTCAACAACAACAACAACAAAAAAACCATGACAATAAAGTTATGTTTAACAACAACAACAAAAAAATTATATTGCTTCAGTTTTTTATTTTAAACTGAAATTAGTTAAAATTAAATAAAATGTAAAACCCAAATTGTCAACTGTAGTAGCCACATTTCAGATGCTCAGTAGCTACTTGTGGCTAGTAGCTACCATACTGGACAGCAGAGCTCTGCACTACTGTTAAATACTAAAAAGCACATAGTAAGTTCCTGTCTTTTCAGAAAAACAATTTAGGAGGCTGAGATGGGAGGATCACTTGAGCCTGGAAGCAGTTAAGGCTGCAGTGAGCCATGATCCCAACAGAGTGAGATCCTATTTCAAAAAAACAAAAACCAATTTACACACAAACACACACAGATAACTGGAGGAATAGCCACAAATTGTTAGCAATTTGTTATTTCTTGGGGGAGGAGTGGGACTGGAAAGGAGGTGAAGAAGGATTTTTTACTTACATTTTCATGTGTATTATATAAAAAGTAAAATTAAGGAAACAGATTGAGATGTCACCTTTTCTTTAAATACGGACAAATGTAGTTACAGTTTGAGAGTGACAGGGACAACTTAGATTTCTTTAGATAAGGGCCACCAGACAGGTGAAGGAACTAGAAATCACACTATATAAGGAATGTGAGATTGAGGTTATTAGTGTTTGACCTGGAGAAGGGAAAATTGGGAGTGGGGACAGAGAATGGTGAGGAGGCCTGGAAACTGAAATGAAAATATTTGAAGTGCTATCAAGAACAAGAAAAATGTGATTTGTGCCATGTTGTTACAAGAATAGAACTGGAAACAACAGTATACAGTTAATACAGTTGTTTATACTATAAACCAGTGGTCCCCAAACTTTTTGGTACCAGGGACCGGTTTTGGAGAAGACAGTTTTTCCAACGACTGTGTGGGATGGTTTCAGGATGAAACTGTTCCACTTCAGATCATCAGGCATTAGTTACATTCTCATAAGGAGTACACAACCTAGATCCCGTGCATACACAGTTCGCAATAGGGTTTGCACTCCTGTGATAATCTAATGCCACCACTGATTTGACAGGAGGTGGAGCTCAGGCAGTAATGTTCAGGCAGGCTGCTCACTTTCTGCTATGTGGTCCAGTTCCTAACAGGCCAGAGGCTAGTACCAGTCCACAGCCCGGGGGTTGGGGACCCCTGTTATAAACCATACAGTCAAATTTATTTGTCAAAAGGAAGAATGTCTAACAAAGAGATGGATAAAAGATATAATGGGACTATCTCATAAAGTAATAAAAATTCCCAGTTATTGAAAATATTAAAAAGTCAACTAATCAAGATTTCTGGGTCTGGTGCAGTGGCTCATGCCTATAATCCCAGCACTTTGGGAGGCTGAGGCGGGTGGATCACTTGAGCTCAGGAGTTCGAGACCAGCCTGGCCAGTATGATGAAACCCCATCTCTACTAAAAATACAAAAATTAGCTGGGCATGGTGGCAGGTGCTTGTAATCCCAGCTACTCAAGAGGCTGAGGCAGGAGAATCACTTGAACCCGGGAGCCGGAGGTTGCAGTGAGTTGAGACTGCGCCACTGCACTCCAGCCTGGGTGACAGAGGGAGAGCTTGTCTCAAAAAACAAAAACAAACAAAAAAAGATTTCTGCAAAGGGCATTGAAGAGGTAGTAAGTGTGGTAAATTATTAGTAAAATCTTGCAATTAGATTATCTGTAGTTCCTTTCATCCCTGAGATTTTATTATCCTATGATATACATCATTATCCTAAATGCATGTGCGAAATATTACTAATGTTCACATTCAATTCCCCTCTCCTTCTAAGAATGCTGTAAGATCATATGCCCACCCCCACCCACCTCTTTTAAGTCAAGACATGGGCATGAAGTTAATCACTTCACTGATCAATGAAATGTGAGAAGTGATGCATGTTACTGCATGTTAATGTATGTATTAATAAACATTTAATTGCTAGTACTCCACTTCTGCCTGTTTTTTCCCTTTCTGTGTGAGCACAGAAGCATGTGTTGGTATATGGAGGTCCAAAGCCGGGCCACCATAGAGGGTAAAACTGCTCTTACAGTCCTATGTACCCCACATTGAACGGTACATAAGGAGGAAGTTAGTCTTGTGTTCAGCTATTGAGGTTTTAGAAATTTTGCTACTACAGCATATTTTAGGCTATTCTAAAATTTAAAATTCTTACTCACAACCTCTAAGAGAAAACAACACACAAAACCATGGCACATCATAGTTTGCTTTCTTGTTTCTTTTTTTTTTTTGGAGATGGAGTTTCGCTCTTGTTGCCCTGGCTGGAGTGCAACGGCGTGATCTCGTCTCACCACGACCTCCGCCTCCCCAGTTCAAGTGATTCTCCTGCCTCAGCCTCCCAAGCAGCTAGGATTACAGGCATGTGCCACCACGCCCGGCTAATTTTGTATATTTAGTAGAGATGGGGTTTCTCCATGTTGGTCAGGCTGGTCTTGAACTCCCGACCCCAGGTGATCCACCTACCTCGAAGTGCTGGGATCACAGGCCACTGCTCACGCCCATAATTTGCTTTCTTGTGGAATAAATAGATACCACAAGGACAAAAGAGATTTCAATTTTGGATGATTTCACAAACACACAAGCGTATTCACACACCTACTCATGCACACCCAATAAACCACAAGAACACCAGTTCACAGCCAGAGAAGCATCAGAGGAGCTAACAATACACATGTTTTACATGTGATCCTCCAAAGCACATTCTGAATTCCTGGCACCAAATCTAACCAACTAGCATCAGCTGTTAATCATGATCTAAGAGTGATCAGAGGAATAAAAAGCAGAAGGTCTACAGGACAATACACACGAGTAAATTTTAGCAGCAAAATATCTATCTATCTATCTATCTATCTATCTATCTATCTATCTATCTATATTTTTTAAATTTTATTTTTATTTATTTATTTTTTTGAGATGGCATTTCAGTCTTGCTGCCCAGGCTGGAGTGCAATGGCACAATCTTGGCTCACTGCAACTCCCACCTCCCAGGTTCAAGTGATTCTCCTGCCTCAGCCTCCCAAGTAGCTGGGATTACATGCATGCGCCACCATGCCCAGTTAATTTTGTATTTTTAGTGGAGACAGTGTTTCTCCATGTTGGTCAGGCTGGTCTTGAACTCCCAACCTCAGGTGATCCGCCCACCTCAGCCTCCCAAAGAGCTGGGATTACAGGTGTGAGTCACCGCGCCCTGCTGAAATTTATATTTTTAAAAAATCACGTTAAAAACTTCAAAACAACCCCTAGAGAACTGGGATCATGGCTCACTTAACCCTCAATCAATTTCAGTGTCTTATAATAGATAACTCTAGTGTTTGTGAATTAAATAAAATAAAATAACATACTACTGTAATCTCTATCTTGGTATTCTTTTTATGTTGCATCTACTCACTTTGCTTTCTTGAATAAGGGTTTACCTTTCTAATGGAAAGGGGAAAGGAAACTAATATTGTTGACCAAGTGCTCCCACTGTGTGTTGGTTACCCTTACACAGGATCTAATCTAATCTTCCCAAGTCCTGTGAGACAAAACTGTGAGATGGGTATTGTTAACCCTGATTTACGGATAAGCAATCAAAGCAGAGTGAAAGCTTTTAACGCCATACAGTTTATGGAGCAAGGACTTGAATCCAGGTCCATCTTACTTTGTAAATTTCATGCTGTTTCCGCTACAACATAACTGACTACCGAGGTTTAGTACAGTGGTTAAAAAGAAGCTACCCTAAAATGGCAGCTTCTGTGTTTGCTCATTCTTCCAAATCTTTGATGGGAAACATTAATACAAATCAATGGGAACTAAATGAACATTCTCAATTAAAAAAAAAAAAAAAAAGAAAAGAAACCCACACACAGGCTGCACATGTGAAAAGCCTGTAACTTTAGACACACAGCCATCATGTGATGGTTAATTAGCCAGGTAACTATAGGTTTTTCTCTGCTAGAAAAGTATATGTTTCATCATGCTTTGAACTCTGCCTTATTATCAGCTCTGCTATGAAAACAATGTTTTATTTCTTATTGAGAGAATAGGCCAGGCATGAAGCATTGTTTTTGTAAGGCCTAACAGAAGACTTTCTGTGTGAACCACAGTTGTAGAATGAGTAGTTGGAAAATGGAGAATATCCTCCGCCATGATTAGCAAGCAACCATTTTAAGGGAGGTGAAGATTAAAACGGTGTAATTGCCTAGAATCAAGCAACACTGGATGTCGTACTACAACCACCTTCTTAATAACCTGTCACCTTAGAAAAAGATTACAAACAAGCCGCTAATAAAAAAAAGGTAAGGTGGAACAAGTCCAGTCTGGATTTATTTCCCTGCCTACTTTTGTCACTGCTATGATCCTGAAACATGAAGAAGATTCCCTTGAGAAAGGCATTAATATGTCCCACTATTAAGATGTAAAATGTCCACACACACACACACGTACACACACTTATAATACCATCTACAATCCTCAGGCTAGCAGGCTAGCTTCAAGCATGTTCACATGATCTCTCAATGTGTTTTTCTAGAATGAATGATCAATAGATGACTACTAATTAGACCAAGAATAGTTAGCAACCTAATACCCCAAGTAGCTGCTGCTTCTACAGGGTACCAGTGAAATAGCCCCTCCACTAGAGTGTCTTAGGAAATGCTCTAAAAGAAATCAAATCAACCTTCAAATGCGCATAGGTGTCTCCAGTAGACTAAGAACAGAGAACTCCAGAGATTTCAGGAAAGTCTGATCGTAAAAGCTGCATGTTTACTTAACCTACTAGGTATAGCTTTGATGTCTGAGTGCTAACACTATAGAGTTAAGACTGTTATTGGGAAGATAAGATAAACACATGAAAAAAAGATACTGCATTATATTGGTAGGTATAGAGTAAGGTGATCAATAAGGTGGTAGAGACACTAAATGTGATAAGATAAGAGCTCAATAAAGCAGGGCAATTCCTCTGAGCTGGATGGCTGAGAAGGAGTTCAGAGGCTTAAACAAGTCTTAAACGAAAGGCAGAATTCCCACAGGTAAGAGTCCTAGAAAGGCCATTCCAAGAGTAGAAAGGCATGAGCCACTTAAAACACACTGGAGAGTCTGGAAGGCAGGGGACTGAGTATATGTGGTTAAAGAGAAAGAAGACGGGGCAGTTAGACTAGTTAGGCTAGGGTAGAAGGTTTACGAGAGGAGATAAGGTAGGGGATAGGGGTCTTAACGTTCTGTGTGCACTTTGAACCAGTGATCCCCCGCTACAAATGTATAAAGAAATAGGCATGGCTATGTGCATAGCTACAAGAGTTTCAAAGGAATCAGAAGGAGCTGAAATGCCTAACAATAATTAAAGTATGAAACACCTCTGTAATGAAATATTCAGCAGTCAAAAAAAAAAAAAAAAAAAAAAATCAGTATAGGATATTTTGCAACATGGGGGCATATTTATAATACCTCTGTACAAAGTTAAGTGGAGGAAGGTAGATTCCCAAACAGTAGATTTTATTTTTAGGAGGAAAAATAATATCTATATAAATTCTCACTGATACATGCATTCATATACATTGGTACATATACGAATACTAACAGCACTTACTTCTGAGTGGGAGGAAAATAGGCAACTTTAATTTTTCTGCATTTTGCTTGTCAGTAGTGCCTATATTTTCTAAAACAAACAAGGATAACATTGGTAGTAACAAAAAATAACAATAATGAAAGCTACCTAATGAAAAAGAGAAGAAAATGGAGGCTGGAAGTTCACTGGATACTCCTGTAACATTTGTATTTTATCCAGTAGGCATGAAGTTTGCAAAGAAACAGGGATCCTAAGTGGAATGCCAATATTTAAAGGTCACAAGTAAAAGATAATAGACATAGTTAAGAATTCAAAAAGCAAGTGGGGCTGTCCAACGAAAGAGAGTTCTAGGCAAGGCGCAGGCTCAGGGTTTTAAGGAAGAAAGAAGCAATACCACTTCATCCAAGCACACCAAATGAAAACACACAGTGAGGCAACTAGGAAAAGCCTGAAATCATCAGCACTATTTGCTCAGCCCCTACTGTGCATGAAGCACTTCATGAAGCCTTTGAAAACCCACTATTATTCCAGTCTGTCCTAAATAAATACATTTATTAAAATAAGCTAGAAGTCCAAACCTCAGCTTTCCTCTGCAGTGACCTGCATAAACTACAGACTTAAACACATAATGTTACAGGAGAAGAGTGAATCTGACATTTAGGAAAGTTAATGTGCTGCAACAGAACTTCAGACTTAAAAGTACTTCAACAGATTAAACAAACTGTTCAAAAGAATCAGTGTCAATACCACCGAGTATTAAGAGTAAATGCCCAAATCAGATACCTGCTCACAGAACGCACCGGCAAAACCACATCAATTTACATGTAGGATATATCTGCTTTGTGTTCCAAGGTGATGCTATCATGATAGCAGCTGTAATAATGGTTCACTGTCAGTAATCATATAGTGGGTAATGAGGTGAGAGGTAGAAGGTAAACAAAAGCATTTTAGAGTCATGATAAAATAAAAGCATCATGCACCTCCAACTGAAAGGGGAACTGCTGAATCAAGCCTCATTTTAATTTTTTATTTATTTATTTATTTATTTATTTTTGGAGACAGGGTCTCACTGTGTTGCCCAGACTGGAGTGTAGTGGTATCATCTTAGCTCACCGCAACCTTGTTCTACAAACTTCTTTTCAGTTGATGGTCCATCTGGGCATCAGTGATTGTCCTGCCTCAGTCTCCTGAGTAGCTGGGGCTACAGTTGGGCATCACCAAACTCAGCTAATTTTTAAAAATGCTTTGCAGAGACAGGTCTTGCTATGTTGCCCAGGTTCCTCTTGAACTCCTGGCCTCAAGCAATCCTCCCACCTCGGCCTTCCAGAGTGTTGGGGTTATAGGTGTGAGCCACTGTTCCCAGCCAGACCTCATTTTAAAAGCACATCTGAGGTACAGAGTCAATGCTGCATTCTCAAAAGATATTTAAAAGACTGTGGTGGTCGAAGCCAGGTGTGGTGGCTTATGCCTATAATCCCAGCACTTTGGGAAGCCGAGGCGGGCAGATCACGAGGTCAGGAGTTCAAGATCAGCCTGGCCAACATGGTGAAACCCTGTCTCTACTAAAAATACAAAAATTAGCTGGGCGTGGTGGCGCATGTCTGTAATCCCAGCTACTTGGGAGGCTGAGGCAGGAGAATCACTTGAACCCGGGAGGTGGAGGTTGCAGTCAGCCGAGATCACACCACTGAACTCCTACCTGGGCAACAGAGTGAACCTCTGTCTCAAAAAAAAAAAAAAAAAAAAAAAAAATGGTAGATCAGTTGGGTTTGTCCTTCACAATAGACCCACTTATATCACCAAATGCAAACAGAATTACTGGTCCAAGTTTGGCAATCTATCAGTGATAATGAAAATTCATGAGCTTATATAAAGCCAAGGCTGCATAAGACTTGCTTCCAGTCAATCCAAGGTACACAGCAAGAAACTAAAGGCATAGCAAGGAATAGGACCACAACAGAATTTATTCTTTCATCTTTTGATTATCTTCTCATCATATGGCGATCTCCACAGACAGTTCTTTGGGAAATTAACATTTCAAATTAATGAAGCTAAAACAAAATTATGAATTGGCTGTCTTATCCATCACAGTCTTTTTTGTGGGGGCATGGGGGGCGGCGGACAAAGTTTCACTCTTGTTGCCCAGGCTGGAGTGCAATGGCACAATCTCGACTCACTGAAACCTCCGCCTCCCCGGTTCAAGTGATTCTCCTGCCTCGGCCTCCCAAGTAGCTGGGATTATGGATGTGTGCTACCATGTCCATCTAATTTTGTATTTTTAGTAGGAATGGGGATTTACTATGTTGGTCAGGCTGGACTCAAGCTCCTGACCTCAAGTGGTCCACCTGCCTTGGCCTCCCAAAGTGCTGGGATTACCGGCATGAGCCACTGTGCCCACTCTCCATCATGATCTTTTATCATAGATATGGCTGTAAAAAAACAAAATGCCAGAAAAAAATAGACAAAACAAAACAAAAACAAGAACAGCTTAAGTCCAGGAGAACAACATGATTAAACTATCACATACGATAATTTAGGGAAGACTTGTCAGTTTTTATATTATTTGGTTGGAATAGCTTAAACAAACTCTCAGACACCAAGCTGGTCTTCAACTGTAGACCGTTAGTGAGGCAAAAAATCAATTTGGGCAAGCCCTATCCTAAATGCTAGAGTAAACAACTACAGGAACTACAGAAGCTCAGAAGGCACAACATTGATATTGAGCCACAGTAGCTGCCATATTAATTAACAATGATGTTCATTAGATACTAGTCTACACTTAATATTACTGTGTATAAAAACAAACAAACAGGTACCTAAACTTCAGGGAGTGTAGTGGCAGAATATTTTCCCCCTTTTTGCTCTTACGTATAGAATGGTCAAGGCCGTACAGCTATAGAGAAGAGTCCAGTAGTTTTGCTAATGTCATGTCGTATCTGGAGGACGCCAAGCCAGCTCCTTAGAGTTCTGGTCACGCATAATGGATCACTGGGGACTTTCTCTAGAATCTACTCCTACTCTGGCTCTAGGATTCTTAGTAAAAATGAGCTCCTGCAATATAAATGAGTTAAATGGTATTAAAAAATCACCTCGGCCGGGCATGGTGGCTCACACCTGTAATCCCAGCACTTTGGGAGGCCAAGGCGGGCATATCATGAGGTCAGGACATCAAGGGCATCCTGGCCAACACGGTGAAGCCCTGTCTCTACTAAAATACAAAAAAAAATTAGCCAGACATGGTGGTGCGTGCCTGTAGTCCTAGCTACTTGGGAGGCTGAGGCAGGGAAATCGCTTGAACCCAGGAGACAGAGGCTGCAGTGAGCCAACTCCAACCTGGTGACAGAGCAAAACTCCATCTCAGAAAAAAACAAAAACAAACAAACAAACAAAATCACCTAAAGTGTATCCTAAGATGAGTAACTGTAATGGTGAGGGATTCTGAAAGCACATCTTAGGGAAGAACTGAAAAGAGAGGACTGAAGACTGTTAGAAGGAAAAAGAGGAGAAAACAAGGTTCATGAAGGCCCCTTGGAGCCTGACAATTCTATAGAGTTTCAGAAAAGCGTGAGTTTACCTTTTTCATACATTGTATCCTAGAGGTAAATACTGGTAGCCTGGATACTAAAAATAGCACAGAAAGTTCCAATATCACTTTTTTTCTACTTCTGCCCTGACATCTCCAAATGGAAACGTAAGAATAAATTCCAAAATTCTACAAATTTCTTTTCAGTTGATGGTCCATCTTCAGTCTGTCATCAAAAGAAGAAATGAACCTGGAATTCCAAGAATCTTTCGTGGCTGCAGGAAACACTAGAAAATCCTCAGGTCAACAGAAATTCCAAATGAAAGGGTTTTAACTTGGATTGTGCCTTCATGAGTGATGGCAGTATAAGTACCTGGGCAGCAGTATCAATGACCAGCTGTTGACTGGCTCAGACTCGGTTAGATTTCACAAAGACCACTTTTCTAGCAGGAAAAGCTGAGATGGTTGATTGTAGACAGCATAAATGAATGTTACTTATTTGAGCCACGTTTACTCACTCATTCTTCCACTATTGCGGGGCAATATTCAACTATATGATTAGATGGTCAAGCCAAAATTTAAATTTCAAATGAAATGAATAATCTTATTACTTATGTGTTACAACTATATGTATTCCTAGTTTCTTAGAAAACATACTGGATTGGACACAGTGGCTCATGCCTGTCATCCCAGCACTTTGGGAGGCCAAGACGGATGATCACTTGAGTTTACGAGTTTGTGACCAGCCTGGCCAACATCGTGAAACCCCATATCTACTGAAAAAATACAAAAATTAGCTGGGCACGGTGGCGGGCACCTGTAATCCCAGCTACTTGCGAGGCTGAGGCAGGAGAATTGCTTGAACCCAGGAAGTGGACGTTGCAGTGAGCCAAGATCGCACCACTGCACTCCAGCGTGGGCAAGAGAGAGAGACCCTGCTGTCTCAAAAAAAAAAAAAAAAAGGAAGGAAGTTAGGAAGGAAGGAAAGAAAGAAGATATACTGGTAATAAGCTGTTCGAAAACTTTGAATGTCTTGGATGCAGATTCTTGTACCCCATTTAAAGGTCCTTTGGTTTGTCATGAGAGGCATGTGGGCACTTGGAGAGTATCTCCTCCAATGTTAATTATGCCATGATGAAATTCTTTAAAGAATGCATGGTTAACACAACAATATTGTCAGAGAGAAAATCCTTTGGAAAGTATCTTTACAAATCTTTGAAAAGTCTTGTATGTAATCAGTTTCTATGTTGAACTTAAGGATACTATAAAGGCCAATTTTTTTTTTTTTTTTTTTGAAACAGAGTCTCACTCTGTTGCCCAGGCTGGAGTGCAGTGGTGTGATCTCTGCTCACCACAACCTCCGCCTCCCAGGTTCAAGTGGTTCTCCTGCCTCAGCCTCCCGAGTAGCTGGGACTACAGTCGCATGCCACCATGCCTGGCTAATTTTTATATTTTTAGTAAAGATGGTGTTTCGCTATGTTGTCCAGGCTAGTCTTGAACCCCTGACCTTGTGATCCACCCACCTTGGCCTCCCAAAGTGTTGGGATTACAGACGTGAGCCACTGTGCCCGGCCCAAATTCGTTTTAGTTAGGAGGTTGTTCTGTAAGGGTTCTTCATGATATTCATGAATAGCATAGTGCAACAATATATTATTTAAGAAACTTCTCAAGTTGCAGTGTTAAGAAAAATACTAGAGTTAGGCCAGCAATGCAAGCAACAAATACCTTCAAAAGACTCTTTAATATACATACAAAATTTAAATCTAGAAAGGAAGGAAGGATTGTCCCAGTAAGAAGGATGTCTTCCAATCCTAATAAATTCATTAGCAGTGAAAAGTCTCTATGACAAAATGTCAGCATTTAGCATGCTTTTTACAGACATCTATACTGTTTTCTTCCACAAAAAGTGAGAATCCTTCCCATGTCCACATCTCAGGAAGCTGCTTGACATACCAAACTCAAAAGTGATCTGAAACAACCATTTGCAATACAAGGCCTCCAGAAGCTCCAAGCAAAAACTACAGCTAATTTTTAACTAAGAGTATTTGAGCGGTCCCATACAACTGGCCACTTATGGCTCAGCTTATTTTGACAGAATTTTCAGGAGATAAAAGTTTGTAAAATATGAATATATATTAATATATGAATAAATATATAAAATGTTTATGTTATATAATAGATATTACATACATTTATTATTTGAAATAAATATATATTAAAATAATAGTCATATATAATATGTATTTATATATGTACATATAAACAAGCAAAAACCTGAAGGAGTCTTTTTTTTTTTTTTTTCCTTCGAGACGGAGTCTTGCTCTGTCGCCCAGGCTGGAGGGCAGTGGCTGGATCTCAGCTCACTGCAAGCTCCGCCTCCCGGGTTCACGCCATTCTCCTGCCTCGGCCTCCCGAGTAGCTGGGACTACAGGCGCCCGCCACCTCGCCCGGCTAGTTTTTTTGTATTTTTTAGTAGAGACAGGGTTTCACCGTGTTAGCCAGGATGGTGTCGATCTCCTGACCTCGTGATCCGCCCGTCTCGGCCTCCCAAAGTGCTGGGATTACAGGCTTGAGCCACCGCGCCCGGCCCTGAAGGACTTTTATAATAGTTTTCTATTGAGGGGGACAATCATGAGAGTAAGCCCTATTCTAAATCACTAGAATGCGTGTGTGATTAGGGAAATTCAAAATGGACAAATAAGCCAACCTTGTCCCACATGGCTCCCTATCATACAGAACCTGCTTCTGATAATAACTATGTAGTAATAATACCACTTTAGACTTCACTATCACAAATGTTTCCACAGATATTAACTAATTTGTTCTCAGTTGGTCTTCTCAAAAATCCAACAAGAAACAGGCAGGTACACATTATTGCCCATTTTAGACAAAAGAAAGCTGAATGTATAAACAATATATCATTTAAGAAACTTCTCAAGTTGCAGTGTTATGGAAAATGGCAGAGTGAAACCAGCAATCCAAGGTAACATATAAACAACAAATACCTTCCAAAGACTCTTTAATATACACATAAAATTTAAATCTACTTTGAGCCATTTGGTTGAACAGTTGCATTCTTTTCAAGTTACTTTAGAGTTGTATAATAATATTTTACTTTATCTCTGCAGCAATGATCTGAGTACAGATATTTTATTTTTTACCTTTGAAAATCTCATTGTATTTTATCATTTTTTGTGGCTGAGAATTAAGAATTCATTGCTCTCATTAATATAATAAAAGTTATTTTTCTTCACTGAAAAAACAAACAAAAATATACACATAAAATTTAAATCTAGAAAGAAAGGAAGGATTGTTCCAGTAAGAAGTATGTCTTCAAATCCTAATAAATTCATGAGAGCACTCAGGTGAAAAATCATACAGTGACTCTTCCAGTGGTGACAGATCTACAGGTACAGCCACGATTCTCCTGACAGCCCACCCTCTGCTCTTTTAACCCTACCATGCTGTTGATTCCCAAAAAGTACAGTGAAAGTCCCAGCAACAGAAGAAAGGGGGAAGCTACTCTTTCTCAATTTGAAGGGACAGATTTAGAAACAGAAATTGAACTGAGGGAACCCCCATCATTAAATTCAGCCAAACCCCCACACATAATCTTTGGGTCTTTTTTCTCGATTTCAGCTCAGACTCCTCTATCTTTTCTTTCTTTTCCTAAAGACACATTTGGAGATGAAACCATTCATAACTGCCCATCCACAGACAGTTTGTGGCAGCATAATTGACAATGAGTCTGCTGCAAAGAAATGAAAATGCTGTTTTAATAACCTTAGCCTAAAATACATTCTGTTGTATGCCTCAAAGGGCTTCAATAAAAAGTCAACCTGTAGAGACATATTTTCTTGGCTTAAACAACAATCCAAAGCATATAAATGTAGTCCAACTATAATGACATATTTATAGGCCAATAAAGCTTACACTGCAGCTTTCATACTTCGCTTAAAGGAACTCTGTAAGAATCAGTGTTACATAAAATAATTTGATTTTTTTTCAAACTATAGCCCAAGGAATAAAAAATGCAAGTTTGCTATGCTTAACTGATAGTGTTTATATTCCTTACTTGCTAAAAATTTTGTAAAACGAAATAATTCTTCATTTGACTACTTTCAACTGCCATACCAAATATGGCTATCAAGTCCACTTTATTATAAAAGCTAAGTACTGTAATTCTAAAGACAAAAATAAATAACTAGAGGCTTGTGTGGTGAATGATTTAATCAACCCAATTCTTCTGGAAAAACAGGTTCTTGTGTTCATTATGCTTATGAATAATACATTCCTTAACCCTCCTATTTTAACATAGTTATTTTTCTTTTTTTTTTTTTTATAAACTTCAGTATGAAACAGTCTGAAAGAAGGTAAAATATCTCACTGAGTAAAGTCATAATTTGCATTGGTTTCATATTGAACTTTCTTTCTTTGAAAAGGACAAAGAGGAGGGAAGAGAATGAATGCACTTTGCCACATCTCAGAAGTGTTTTTTAAGATTATTAGTTTTTCCACTATCCAGATCTGTAGTTTTAGTCATCAACCATTAAGAGTCTTAAAACGAAAACTCTAGAGAGTTTTAAAAAGCAGAAAGATGACATCCTCAAATATTGTCTAAATGTGCTCCCTCAAGGGGGAAGGGAATAAAAAAAAATGAAAGAGTTGTGATTTGAATCAGAGCATTTATTGGAAGCTGCCATGTGGGGCAGAGTTTCTCTTTGTGGAGTATTAATTTGTTGGCAGACACACATTTGTGAGAACATTCTTGTTTTTTTTTTACTATTCAGAGAGAGACAGGAAGTGACACAAACTGGGATTAAAGGGAACTTATTCTACCTAAACACTGAGCAAGAAAAGTTCTTTAATGAGCTTTTATATTTTAAAATCCCTTCTCTAAGAACCAATCTAATTATTTTGTTATTATTGATGTTTTAACACTATGAAGTAACTCAGTTAAAAAACAATAACATGTTGGAGTTTTACTTTATCCATAGAAAGGTGAGATCTTTCCGTTCTTTGCTTACTTCCACCAGAAAAAAGGGGGGGTCTCAAATAATCTCACAGTTCATCTTCTTTCTTTGGTAAGAACAATGAGGAGTTGGAAGGGTTCTACAGAAGGAAAAACCTAATAAGTGTGTGAATTTCCATTAACAATGTGGTATTGGAGGTGGTTTCAGTGTGACCAACAGAAAAGGAGATAAGAAAACCACTGTGGAGAAAGAAAAGTACAGACAACAAATATTTTGATGTTATAGACAGAGAAAGGAAGAGGCTGAAGAGAAAGTTGTGGGGAAAGGAATGTGTAAAGAAAATGACACCCCCTATCTCTTCAATATAAATCCTGACAATGTAGACTTACCAACCTTAGATCAGGCAGATAATGGAAACTCATTACATTAAGGAAAGTTTTTGTTTCTCTTTCCACATTATTACAACACAGTGTGCATTCCAATTACAAAAGCTATTTGTCTCAAATTCCTCACAGTTCAACTGAGTAGAATTTCAAGGCCCTAAATTCTATCCTTAAAGGGGTATTTTACATTAAAAATTTTTTAAGTACATGGTGTTTCTTGTTCCCCAGGGGAGAGCCTCCCAATCAACTCTCCTGTTGATTATTTTCCCTTCTTCAGCACTGATCATAAAGCTGTCTCCAAAATGAGACCAAAACAAACAAACAAACAAACAAAATCAGAGTCAACCTAAGAACCCCGCTTTTTTAGACAGAGTCTCGCTGTTGTCGCCTGGACTGCAGTGCAATGGTGCGATGATTTCGTCTCAGTGCAACCTCTGCCTCCCAGGTTCCAGCAATTCTCCTGCCTCAGCCTCCCAAGTAGCTGAGATTACAGGCCTCTGCCACCATGCGCGACCAATTTTTGTATTTTTAGTAGAGAAGGGGTTTCACCATGTTGGCCAGGCTGGTCTCGAACTCCTGACCTCAGATGATCCACCCGCCTCAGCCTCCCAAAGTGCTGGGATTACAGGCGTGAGCCACCGCACCCGTCCTGGAACCTTTTTATCAATACACATTCCTTGGCCTTTCCTTAGTCCTACTGAATGAAGAATCTAGAGAAGCTGGACTCAGTAATCAGTACTGTTTTTTAAATTTCTTTCATGAGTCTAATGAGCAACTAGATTTAAAAACCACTCATCTAGATTTTCCAGGTCAAACCACCTGCAAGTACTGTGACCACTATAAACCAATTTCTTCTGGAATCAATTGCAAAAAGGTAGAATATGGACCTTCTTTTTTTTAGAATCCAGGAGGATCAACCTCTTAATTCTTTGGGTGGAATTAAGAAGTTAGACTTATTTTCCTGTTCATTAATAAATTATCCATTTTAAACACAATTTTAAACATAAACCTTGCTATAAATACTCTTGTTTATATGTGTGACATCAAGCTTAACCATCTACACATCCTTTTGTCCCCTGTGGGTTTCCTGTTTAACTTTTTATTAGTAACAGTATATTCCATAACACACACACAAAATTAAACAAACAAAAGAAAGGTTTTAATGTTAAGGAAAACATAAGACAACGGCAATACAACTTGGATCATACATTAGGAAAGTAACACAACAGATGTATTATTCAGCATTATCGCAAGTCATAAGACTAGTCATTGTGTGTTCACAAAACTGGGGGGTGTAACAGTATATATAGGAAGACTATTAAAAAACTCTTTGGCTTTAGAAGGAAAACCACTAGCTTAATAATTTTCTCTAAATGTGCACGTGACAATCAGGCTGCCATATCCAAAATGTTCCCGTCTGACATCAACCAAAAGATGCCAGGAAACTGTTGATAGTTAAACTCAAACTGCAAGAAAATATTAATGCTATTCCCAAAACACAGCACAGCTCATCACAAACCAGAGTCACATGAAAGCCACAGTCAGTTACTGGTGTTATTCAGTCTCTTTATGCCAATTAAAATAAATTGCCTAGGTTTGTTGTAATAGTTAAGTTCTGGGTTTAAAAAAAAAAACAGGAAGCTGTCACATTAAGGCATAAAATAGGACTGCAAAAATCAGCATTGTGCGCAAATGAAAGAAAAAGATGCCTTAATATGTTAAAGCGCAGTTCCTCTTTGCCTAAAGAGGAAATAACTAGTCTAAATCAGAGGTCAACAATTTTCGTCTTGAGCAATGCTAGGAGAGTAAATAAGTGAATGACATGGGAATACAAACAGAAGGGAAAAAAAGCAATGAAAGGACACAAAATGTCACTGGAGAAGAAAGTGTTAAGAAAAAGCAATATAACTAATTATGGAGCCCCTCGTTTATGCCAGTCAATGTGCTCTACCCTTTCTATCTCACATCTCACAATAACCCTGTAAAGTTTCCCTATTTTTTAGATGGGGAAACTGAGGCTTATAAGTTAAATTATTTGCCTTAGGCCACACAGCTAAGTAAGCAGCAGAGTTAGTATGCAAACACCAACCAGCGTAACTACTCCACAGTCCAAGTTCTCCTTTAAACTTACAGTGGAAGAGGGAAGGAAGCAAAAAAAAAAAAATATATATATATATATATACATATGCAAAAAAAAATATATATATATATATATAGATGGTACCACTGAACGCTAAAGGATCAAGCAAACCTATGCCATTGGTTGCCAACCAGTGGATCCCCTGGCTTGACATTGTTTTCTTGCTCCACATTGAGGAAGTCATCTCTTTTCCTCAGTTTGTTTTCCACTCAATGTAAAACATGAAATTGGGACATGGTGTTAATAGATGTCATACTATATACTTATAGCAAGTATATAAACGCTTTATTAATTAAATTTCAGGTGCTATAATCAAATCGTCTGCCTTGACATCACACTGAAAGTTGTTCAGAACCACTGTATCACCCCAGAGCAAGGATCCACACATAAATGGTCCTGTGATCCAACAGGTAACACTCATTCCTTACCCATCCAGTCATTTCTCCATCCATATTCTTAGGCCCCTTTGAGGTTAAAGAAATTTTAAATATATTTATATACAAATGATAGCGTTTCCAGAAAAATCTACAACCGAAAAGTTACTATATACGCCCACACATTAGATTTAAAAGTACGAGTCATATTTACCCAGGTCTGCCTTCTCCTTGAGAACATCTTTGAAGTTGAGTCCACTGTTTAGGGTTGACTGCCTGTACTTCAGCAGAGCTTCCTTCTGTCCATTCCTTCCCAAGGCCTCAGTTTTCACGGGTCCAGCGTGGAGGCCACATCTCCACTTGGAGAAATCAGAATGTACCCACTTGACCAGGTCTTCAAGCTTCACAATCACCTTTTCAGAAACAGCAATGACTTCATCCTACAAGAGGTGGTTGGGGAAGAACAAAAAACGGTTATTTATAGGTTTGAGGGAAATGATCCACTCTCCACAAGGCCCACCTGAAATGCCATATGAGTGGTTTAACCTAATGCAAGGAGACTGTGTGCATTTTGGTGACACAGAATCTTTAGTAACTCACTTCATTTCAATGGTTTTTCACTGCTAATTGTTTAGTTAAGGAATAAGTTTTGTATTTGTTACACAATTAGAAAGTATCCAAAAATAGGACAGTAATTCTAATAGCCATTTTTAATGTTGGTTGCCCAAGCTCACACTCTACCTAGCTGACCACTTGGGTGAAAGCTAGTTTTTAGGTGTAATTAATGGCAAATGTAAAAAGTGAAAGCTAGATGACTAATGGTGAGCCTGTCTCTACATAAATGGTCTAAGTAAATCTAGGATTCTTGGAACTCTGACTCACCCCCAAATTCCTATGTTTATGGTACATTTTCCCTTGGCTTATACACAAATATTGAATTTAACTTTTGTCCTAAAAATTAAATAAAACTGTGATGTAATCCCAAAAGAAATACTTCATAAATGTTATGTGCTTCCCACTGAAAGAAACTTACACATTCTCATGTTTCTGAAAAACTTTGTAAGCTGAGAAATGAACTGATTTTTTCTTTTAATACATATGGGGTAGAGGGTGAGAGGGTGAGTGAGGAAAAAGTCTTTGAATCTAAGAAAAGTAGTTGAAATGTAAGTTTCTCCTCTGGATCATAAATTTGAATGTTAAGCATCTTTAATTGCTTCTAGGAAACAACCAACTTTTCTGACTCAGAATTAATCCAGCAAGATATTTAATAGACATCCATACATGGAACAAAGGGAGGCCCCTTCACCCGAAGATTTTTTGGAAAAGGCTCAAGAAGATCATCTCACTGGGTTTTAAGTTATTTAAGCATTGACATTTCAACTTGAACTGACTTCTTTCATTTTTTTTAGTTCACATTTCTGAAGAAAGCTTAGCTGTGAAAACCCCTAAGCTTACAAAATCTTAGAAATATTTCTGACAAACAACAACAGGAAGATGTTTCAAAGCTATTAAACAAAAGGAATTCACAACTGATTTTGGCTAATTTTGCTGTTAAACAGGACTTTTTCCTCCTCCCCAAACATGACTTTTTCTTCCTCCTTTTGCCCCACCGACACACACACACACACACACACACACACACACACACTTCTCCAATTCGAACAAAAAAAGGTTATTAGGATAACCTTCACATAATAAGAAGCCCTGGGTTGAGGGTTTTTTTTTTTTATGTTTTAAGGTAGAATCTAAAATTTCAATTTTCCTCACTGAGTTCCAAGCTGCTTCTGAGAAGAAAGTCTGTTAGGCAGCAGCAGAGTAACAAATACTCTATCAAAAATGAAAAGTCAAACTTCAGTAATGGAATCTTTTCCCTTATCATGATTAAACATGAACTACCACTAAACGGGAGACAAAGTGGGAAACTGTGTTTTTATCCTCTGCTCAAGAAAAAATTTGAGTACTTTATAAACAATGGGGCCCATTACAAAATACCATTTCAACGGATGATTTCCCTCAGATTCACCACACCATCCTCTTGAAATAAAAGATCTGTAGTTGTCATGCATTTTATAGCTATTTTCATGGTGATTATTAAATGTCAGAATAAAGTCAGGCTAGATATTGTTTCAAAGCATATGGGAACAGCTTCTGGACAGGGCACACCAGAAATCAAGTTTAGAATGTACTGGAAAATAATTAGGTGTATCAGTCTCAACATTAGTAAAGAGACAATTTGGCAACATTTTGACTACATACGGTTTCCCAGAAGAGACAAGTTTGTAGATGAGTGTTATTTTCAAATAGCTCTCTGATCAAATGATTATCATTTCAATTACTAGTTGCTTCAGATCTTTTCCAAGAAATGGCATGACTATCTTTGGATGGCTTACAACACCCTCCAAAGAAATAATTTATTAACCAAGAGAAAATACTATCCTTATGATGTCATTAATGAATAAACCCATCTTTTATGATTCAGTCTATAGGTTTTATCCTCCCTTTTTCTTCCTCTCTCAAACAGATCTTTCATGAATATACACACACACATAAAAACAAATGCAGGAATTCACATAAACATGTATAAGCCATAAACCCAAGTTTGGCTTAATTGTGAAACCACCAGTATGTTTTACTGTGGATTCACAGAGAAACTGGCCCTGCCACATTGTCAAACGCCATGGAAGGAAATCTGATAAGGAGAGGAGGGGGGAGCAACAAGCCAACACCCCCCTCCCACCACAAGAAAACAAAAACTAGCCAACATATATATAGAAAATGTCTCAGGAAACATTACTTTGCGCACACAATGGCATAAATCACATGTTCGCATTTACTATTCTGAGCAAGTGCTGACTAAAGTTCCTAATACTCACCATTCTTGGGCAAGTCTCTATGTCTAAGAAAAGAATTTCAATAAGCTCATCTCATGATTACATTAGCTCTCTGCAAACTGAGAATTAGCACTGGATAAATATTGCTCATTTACTCTAATACAACACAAAAGGAACACAAAGAAATACACTTTGTTATTCTATGAATGTACCTTGGCTTTTCAATTAACCCAGCTCTTAATATTTATGTAGGCTGTGTTGAGCCACGTTCTAAGTCCTTATGCTCTTTCGTCACTGTTTTAAACTGCCTATTTCTGTAATTTGGATTTAGTTTCTACCGTTGTACAAAAACAGCTCATTTAATAATAAATCCTCTAAGTCAAGAGGAGCTCATCCAGTCAAGAAGTCACAAAGCAGTCAGCCCATGTGCATGGCGGGCCCTTCCTAGTGTTCTAAAACTTGGGAAACTTTACACAAAAATACCGAGACCTCAATCTTCTCTGATCAAATAAAATAAAGGCCAAAAAAAAAAATAAAAATAAAAAACAGTTGAAACTGATAGAAGCTGCCTTCTTCTGATAAGATGTAAAATCCCCACCACTCCCTATTGTATCGCATTCAGTCTAGTTTCCCCTTAACTATCTGGCCCCCGTGGGCACCAGACATTTAAACTTGTAACATTGATTTAGTTCACCTTTCTCATTTTACTGATGAGGACAGTGAGGTTCAGTGACATGTCTAAGAACCAACTGATGGCAGGACTTCAACAAAGATCTAGGTTTCCCATGTGCCAAGACAGCATCTTGGACTCTGCAGCCAGATTGCTTGGATTCAAATTCCAGCTCCGGAATTTACTTGTTGTGGAACCCTGAGCAACTTCTTCAACCTCCTTGTGCTTCAAAGTTTTTTTTTTTCTTTCTTTTTTTTGTAGAAAGACAGTATAATAATTCTGTCTGCCTTGTACAGCGGTAATTGCCAGGACTCAATGGGTTGATACAAATGAAGTAGCATGTTAGAATTAGCTATCATGATCATTGTTGTTTCTTCTCTACATTAGTGTTTTCCAAACCGTGGCATGCAGAGACGATTTTAGATGGTTCAGAGGTAAACTTTCAATTTAATTTAATTTAATTTAAGTTATTTATTTATTTATTTGAGACGGAGTCTCACTCTGTCGCCCAGGCTAGAGTGTAGTGGTGCAATCTTGCCTCACTGCAACCTCTGCCTCTCGGGTTCAAGCGATTCTCTTGTCTCAGCCTCCTGAGTAGCTGGGATTACAGGTGCCCGCCATCACACCTGGCTAATTTTTGTACTTTACTATTAGTAGAGATGGGGTTTCACCATGTTGGCCAGGTTGGTCTCGAACTCCTGACCTCTGGTGATCCACCCGCCTCGGCCTCCCAAGGCGCTGGGATTACAGGCGTGAGCCACTGCACCTGGCCCAGAAATAAACTTTAAAAATGTATATTAAGTTTCTCATTGCTTATTTGTTTTGTATTTACTATTTATGGGAAGGTGGTACTGGTTTTCTATTTATAGGAGATATAGCAAGTTTCCTCTTTAAATAAATTTAAGTTTTAAAAAAGGGCCAATTTGAACATAGGCATTAAGTAAACACAGGGAACATGTGGATGTAGCTAGGAAAATAAAAGTCAAGATGCTATGAAAATAAAATTTGGAACAATGTGTTATATCATTGGTTTTCAAAGTGGGTTCAGAAACCCTTGGGAATCCCTGAGACCATTTCAGATGCTCCACGGGGTCAAAACAATGATCCTAAAACTACTAAAACATTACTGGCTTTTTTCACTCTCAGCCTCTTTCAAGTGTATATATAGTAGGGTTTTCCAGAAATGATGTGACATGTGATATCACAACAGAGTGAATGCAGAAGGAGATATGAGAACTCAGCTCTCTATATAAAGCTAGACAGGAAAGAGATTTACAAAAAATGTAAAACAATGCCACTGTTCTAATTTTTTGTTGTTTTTGAAAATATGGTTAACTTTCATAAAAAGTGTGCTACATTTACATAATGAGTTTATATTGCTATTTAATTTTATTTTTAAATTAACTTACAGTAAAATTTCCTTTTTTGCTGTACAGTTCTGCAAATTTTAACACACGGATAGACTCATATAACTACCACGACTCTATTGTCAGGATACAGACTAGTCCATCACCCTCCAAAATCCCTCATATTAATTATTAGTAGTAACCCTCTCCCTCCACTCCCCACCAGCTCCCGGCAACTACTGATTTGTTCTTGCTAAAGTTTTTTCTTTCCTAAAATGTCATATAAATTGAATCATACAGTACAATCAGGCTGCTTTAAGAAGCAGCTTCAAAGAATAATGCCTTTGAGATCCATCCATCCATGTGGCTGCGTGTATCAATAGCTTATTCCTTTCTGCAGAGTTCTTATGTATCCATGGTATGGTTGTGTCCCAAAGTTTGTTTATCCACGCACTGACTGAGGGACATCTGGGTTGTTTCAGTTTTGGTGATTACAAACAGAGCTGCTATAAATTTCCATGTACGGGCATACCTCTTTTTATTGTGCTTCACTTTACTGCACTTCACAGATACTGCATTTTTTACAAATTGAAGGTTTGTGGGAAGCAAGTTTTGCGGCCCCATTTTTCCAACAGGAGGTGCTCACTTTGTGTCTCCAGGTCACATTTTGGTAATCCTTGTGATACTTCAAAACTTGTCATTACTGTTTTATCTAGTATGGTGATCTGTAATCTTTTTTTTTTTTTGAATTGAAGTCTCTCTCTGTTTCCCAGGCTGGAGTGCAATGACACGATCTTGGCTCACCGCAAGCTCCACCTCCCAGATTCAAGCTATTCTCCTGCCTCAGCCTCCTGAGTAGCTGGGATTACCGGCATGTGCCACCACGCCCAGCTAATTTTTGTATTTTTCGTAGAGACGGGGTTTCACCATGTTGGTCAGGCTGGTCTCGGACTCCTGACCTCGTGATCCGCCCGCCTCAGCCTCCCAAAGTGCTGGGATTACAGGCATGAGCCACCACACCCGGGCGATCATTGTTCTTTAATGTTACTATTGTAATCGTTTGGAGATGCCACAAACCATGCTGATATAAGGTGGCAAACTTCATTGACAACTCTTTTGTGTTCCGACTGCTCCACTGACCTGCCTTTTCCCCAGTCTATCTCCCTCTCCCCGGGCCTACTTATTCCATAAGACTCAACAATAATGGGCTAATTAATAACTCAACAATGGCCTCTAAGTGTTCAAGTGAAAGTAGGAGTCCCATGCCTCTTCCTTTAAATCAAAAGCTAGAAATAATTAAGCTTAGTGAGAAAGGCATGTCAAATGCCGAGAGAGGCTGAAAGCTAGGCTTCTTGCACCAGTTAACCATGTTGTGAATGTAAAGGAAAGGCTCTTAAAGCAAATTCAAAGCACTACTCCAGTGAACACACAAATGATAAGAAGGCAAAACAGACTTACTGCTGATATGGAGAAAGTTTTAGTGGTCTGGGTAGAAAGATCAAACAAGCCACAATATTCCCTTAAACCAAAGCCTAATCCAGAGTAGGGTCCTAACTCTCTTCAATTCTATGAAAGCTAAAAGAGGTGAGGAAGCTGCAAAAGGAAAGTTGGAAGCTAACAGAGGTTGATTCATGAGGTTTAAGGAAAGAAGCTGCCTCTGTAACTTTCAAGTATAAGGTAAAGCAGGAAATGCTGATGTAGAAATTGCAGCAAGTTTTCCAGAAGATCTAGCTAAGATAATTGAAGGTAGCTACACTAAAACAACAGATTTTCAGTAGAAGATGAAGCAGCCTTATATTGGGGAAAAAAATACCATCTAGGACTTTCATAGATAGTGACATGTCAATGCCCAGCTTCAAAGCTTCAGAGGACAGGCTGATTCTTCTGTTAGGGGCTAATGCAGCTGGTGATTTTAAGTTGAGGCCAATGCTCATTTACCATTCTGAAAATCCTAGGGCCTTTCAGAATTATGCTAAATCTATGCTGCCTGTGCTCTATAAATGAAAAAACAAAGTTGGGTTGAGAGCACATCTGTTTACAGCAGGGTTTACTGAATATTTTAAGCCCACTGTTGAGACCTATTGCTCAGAATAAGAGATTTCTTTAAAAATATGACTGCTTATTGACAATGCACCTGTTCATCCAAGGCTCTGATGGAGATGTACAAAGAGATGAATGTTGTTTTTATGCCTGCTAACACAACATCTATTCTGCAGTCCATGGATCAAGGAGTAATTTTGACTTTCAAGTCTCATTATATAAGAAATAAACGTTATGAAGCTATAGCTGCCATAGTGATTCCTCTGATAGATCTAGGCAAGGTAAACTGAAAACCTTCTAGAAAGGATTCACTGTTTTAGATGTCATTAAGTACATTCAGATTCATGAGAGTGGGTCAAAACATCAATATTAACAGAAGTTTGGAAGAAATTGATTCTAACCCTCATAGGTGACGACTTTCAGGAATTCAAGATTTCAGTGGAAGAAGTAACTGCAGATGTGGTGGAAACAGCAAGATAACTAGAATTAGAAGGGGAGCCCAAAGATGTGAATGAATTGCTGCAGTCTCATGACAAAACTTGAACAGATGAAGAGGAGTTACTGCTTATGAACGAGTAAAGAAAGGAGTTTCTGGAGATGAAATCTACTCTGGGTGAAGACGCTGTCCACATTGCTTTTTGTTTTGTTTTGTTTTTGTTCTTTTGAGTTGCGGTCTGGCTCTGTTGGCCAGGTTGAAGTGCATTGGCACCATACGGCACTTTAGCCTCCCAAATAGCTGGGATTACAGGTCTGGCTAAATTTTAAAATATTTTTTTAGAGAGGAGTTTCACTATGTTGCTTAGGTTGCTCTCAAACTCCTGGCCTCAAGCAATCCTCTTTCCTCATCCTTCCGAAGTGCTGGGATTTGCGAACATTGCTGAAATGATCACAAAACATTCAGAATATTACATCAAGTTAGTTGATAAAGCAGTGGCAGGGCTTGAGAGGGCTGACTCCAATTTTGAAAGAAATTCTACCTGTGGGTAAAATGCAATCAAGCAGCACTGCATACTACAGAGTAATCTTTCGTGAAAGGAAGTATCAACCAATGCATGGCATTTTAAGAAATTGTGAGTTTGAGACCAGCCTGGGCAACATGGCGAAACCGTGTCTCAACAACAACAAAAATCAGCCAGGTGTGGTGGCACACGCCCATGGTTCCAGCTACTCAGGGGCTGAGGTGGAAGGATCACTTGAGCCTGGGAGGTCGAGGTCGCAGTGAACCATTATTGCACCAGCAACCACCACCCTGATCAGTCAGCTGCCATCAACGTCAAGCCCAGATCTTCCACAAGCAAAAAAAATTACAACTTGCTGAAGACTCAGACTTTAGCACTTACTGGCAATAAGGTATTTTTAAATTATGGTATGTACTTTGTTTTTTTAGACATATTGCTAACGCACACTTAACAGACTACAGTATGGTATAAATGATAAATGTAACTTTTATATGCACCAGGAAACCAAAAATGTCATGTGACTAGCTTTATTGCGATATTCGTTTTCTTGCAGTGGTCTGAAACCAAACCTGCATTATCTCTAAGGTATGCCCGCACAGGTTTTTGTGTGAACCCATATTTTCAATTCTCTAGAGTAAACACCTAGGAGATGGATTGCTGAGTCATACGGTAAGTATATATGTAATTTCTCTACCGACTTCCCAATTGTTTTCCAGAGTGGCTGTATTATTTTACATTCCCAACAGCAATGTATGAGAGTTCCAGTTGCCCTCCATCCTTGCCAGTACTTGACACTATCACTGTTAATTGATTATTAATAATTATTATCCTAATATGTATGTGGTAGTTTCTCATCATGTTTTAAATGGTCATCTCTCTAATGACTGACGATGTCAAACATCTTCTTCAGGTGCTAATTTGCCAACTGCATGTTCCTTTTGGTGAAATGTGTGTTTAAGTCTTTTGCCCATTTTAAAAATTGGGTTGTTTTCTTGCTCTTGAGTTTTGAGAGTTCTTTTAACTTTTTGTCAAATATATAGTTTGAAACCCCTTTCTCCTACTTTGTAGCTTGTTTTAAAATTCTTGTAACAGTGTCTTTCACAACACAAAGGTTTTATATTTTGATTAAGTCCAGTTAGATTTTTTTTCTTTTTTGGATTGTGGCTTGCCATTATATTATGAACCTTTTGCCTATTCCAGGTATAATGAATTTCTCCTATGTTCTCTTCTAAAAGTTTTATAGGTTTACATTTTACTTTTAGAAGTATGATCCATTTTCACTTAATTGTGTATAAGTTATGAGGTTCAGCTTGATGTATTTTTATGCATGTAGATGTCAAAATTTTTAAATGAATTAATAGATGTTTTAAAATTATTTCTCAGTTGTAATTCCTACTGTAGCAAATATCAATAGGTATAACCCACAGAAACAAAAGCTCTTTGGGGTCCTCAATAAGTTGAGTGTTAAGGGTCCTGAGTCCAAAACTTTGAGAGCCATGGTATTGTGTCACTAACCCAAGGCCTTTTCTTATTCTTGAATTTCTTTAACTTCTTTGTAGCATTTGGTAATGAACAACCCTAATTTTGACTTGAAACTCTCCTTCCTATTAAGAACTGTGAAGGGTCTGAGATTTTTACCCTATTTGCAGACTTCCAAGTTCACCTGCCAGTTTCATGGATGCTAGCAGATGCCATAAGACTCCTGGCCAGAGACAAAAAAATGGTTAATTGCTCACGGTAATAGCAATAGTCAATGTACCAACATTTGTGGTGGTTCTTTAGTACTCACTTCCCAAAAGGAGATGCGAAGAGAGATGATACCTTTTCACACACTGGGGTGCACTACAGGAGAAGAGTTCTGAGCGTAGAGAACCTATATGTTTAATACTGGACAGTAAGCATGCCTGCTCTTGTTCTGAAGAAAAACGCTATCTTTGGCTTCCAGTGCTGTTCATTCACTATACAAAGATCTTTGAAAAGACAGTCCGGAACACAGACAGTCAGTGGCTTTGCTCACAAGATGTGTATATATGCAAGAGACCCTTGGAGAACAGTTACCCAACATCTACCACCTCTACATTTCTTTGCTTTATTCAATTTCTCTTCTTCCTCGTTCAGTCTCCCAAATGGGAAAATGTATGAAACATATACTTAGATGCAATCTGAGATGTGGTCTTCTTTCTCTGCATATCACGCCTTAAAGAAATCATTCTCTATGGGGATTCCAATGCTCACCTCTAAAGCCTGTGACTACATTGTACTGTTTGGTTTCAAAAATTCATCTGCAGTCTAGTCCCTTGTTATCAGTTTAGATGCCTCAGAGTCAACTCAAGCTCAGTGGAACTGCACAACCTTCCCTTTGACTTACTTGTAAGAAAATATCTTGTCTGGCACAAGAAGACCTTAACACTTCCCAACTGTGGCTAACCTCTCCATAGTATCTATTCTCCCTTTCTAATAATAAACTGCTAAATTGTTGGGTGGAGAAAAAAGGCATCATTTCTCTGTTTCCTTTTACAGCCAGGTGCAGTCATGTGATCAAATTATGACCACAGGATGTGAGTATTAGTGATGTCCTTCCCGTATGTAGTTCCCTCAAAGGAAATAAGTGTAGTTTTGGACCATACGAATGAGGGCAAATTGCTCAGGAGAAAAAGAAGGAGCCCAGTCCCTAGACAACTTCACAGAGCAAAGCCACCACACTAGCCCTGAGCCATCTACATCTCTACCATGATAAGAGATTTTGAACTCCCAACGTATGTAAGCAACTATAATATGTGAGTCTCTGTTACACATAGCTGAACCTATATCCTTACTAATATACCATCCCTCGAGAGAAAGAACATGAACTTTTCTTATCATACCATGTTGTACCCAGTAACAGATCATTGCTAAAGAGAGTAATAATCACTTAGCGTCCCATGGACAATAAATGCGCAAGTGTAATGTCAGAGGGGTTGGCAGGGAGGGGACAGAACGAGAAAAGGAAAGTGTGGCATACTCACCTTAATCTTCCCTGAACATTCCAGACTTTAAAAATGTACTTTGTAGCATTTGAAACATGATAAATGTTGGGAACACAAAAACAACAATATGAGGTATTAGCTAAATAAACTGTGAAACCAATATACTAGTCCAACTAGTTGCATGAGGGTGGCAAACTTTCATCAAGGCAGAAATTAAAAATGAAAATCTTTTAAGAGTCAACTTTTAGAAAGACTAACTACAACCACTTCAGCTTGTGAACTGATGGAACCATTCCTGGCAGGTTCATGAGCCTCTGGTGTGCACCAATGGAGACGGATAAGGGGAAGAATGTGCCACCTCGAAGCCTGGGTGGTCTGGCCACTCCCTTGCTTTCAAGCCTCCCTCAGACACACTGCAATTTGAGGTACCTACCAGTTTGCCCAACTGTTCTCCTCATGACACATTAGTGTATTTTACTAATGGGATATCTACAGAGGGAGTAAAAAGGTTTCACGCTACGGGTAAGCAGTCACCACTTGGAATCCAAGAAAGTCAGAAAAGACAGGATGGTAATATGGATCAAACAAGATGAAGCTTTGACTGGTCGGCGGTGAAATGAGAAAAATAGGGACAATGCAGTCAAACTTCATGAAGCTAAATTTGCTAGATTTCAAGGACTCTCCTTGTAGCAGTCTGAATCCCAACAGGAAACCAATGGAATACTTGAGTAATAATAATTCAAGTTGGGGGGCGGGCATGGTGGCTCATGCTTGTAATCCCAGCACTTTGGGAGGCCAAGGTGGGTGGACTGCTTGAGCCCAGGAGTTCAAGACCAGCCTGTACAACATGGCAAAACCCAGTCTCTACAAAAAATACAAAAATTAGCCAGGCATGGTGGCAGGCGCCTATAGTCTCAGCTACTCAGGAGGCTGAGATGGGAGGATCACCTGAGCCTAGAAGGTTGAGGCTGTGGTGAGCCATGATTGTGCTACTGCACTCCAGCGTAGGTGACAGAGTTGAGACCCTGTCTCAATAATAATAATGAGAGTAATAATAATTCAAGGGGAGGTTTTACACTGGAACAAGTGACAAAGGTGTTGGTGGGATGTAAAGGAAGCATAAGAGATACACAGTACAGGAACCTGGGCTACAGCAGCTCAGCTATCACTACTCCTGGGCTAAAGGACCGCAGAGGGGTGGGAGTGACTACCAGGATAGAGAAGACCCTTTTACCAAACACAGTGACTGTTCCTTAAAGGGAAGCCACCAGCCTGAAGGGACCAGCCTGGCGGGAAGCAACAGGTAATAAATATCTGCCTCCACACTTCTCCCTTCCTCTTGCCCCCGGCACCTCTATGAGTAAACCCCACTGGAAACCATAGCGCCCAGGGCCTCTGTTAATGGAGCCCACATAGGTCAGCCTTCCAGAGCAGAGAGCAGAGAAAAGAAAGGAGTGGCCCTGATATGGGGGGACTCTACACACCCTCCGCTGGAGACTTTTATCCTTCCTCGTTTCTTTCATGTGGTATTATAATATCCTTTATTTTCTCTGAAATGATGATATCAAAAGATGCTGGTAGTTATTTTTGAATGTCCTTATTAGGCAAAATAAAAAGCTACCTCATCTAAGTTGGTCCCTGAACTGGGACTTACTATTCTTATTACCTGTGACATAATGTTAAATCTTTATTAGGCACTAGTATTTGATGCTGAATTGCATAATTCTGTCTTCTAAAGTAAACACCTCAATTGCAAATATTTTTTAGAGGCAGGTTCCCTTGCCTAATTTCCACTTCTCTTATACTTCCCAAAGAGCCAAGGCCTGTGTTGGGCCCAAAGCACCAAGCGCTTATTTTAATGGTACATCATCTCTGAATGTTCCATGTTGGAAGAAACCAAGGGAGAGCTGAGAAAGTCCTGGCTTTTGAGCCTGATGGACCGAGATTCAAGTGCAGCTCTACTGTGTTATTTTAGCCTATTTTCCTCATTTTTTAGATGAGACCCTGGCAAGTCTATGTTATTCTTGGACTTGCCAAGTCTCATATGAAAAAATGGGGAAAATAGGATAAAATAACCAACCACGGAGGGTAGTTAGGATGCTGCAGTTGTTACAGTACAATGGTCAACACAGAGTAGGCATCCATGAAATAATGGCTATTACGATTATATATTATCTCTTGAGCAGAAAATGAAGGGAGGGCAAGTGGGATTCAAATGTCCCTTGTGGGTAACTGTGCATGTTCCTAACTCTTCTTAATTCTTTGTCTAGGAACAATAATGGTCCTGTAACTCTTGCTGGGTATCTCCAAGGGAAGGTTGGGCCAGAAGACAATTATTAGGTTAGTGTAAAAGTAATTGTGGTTTTGCCATTACTTTCAATGGCAAAAACTGCAATTACTTTTGTACCAACCTAATAATAAGATTAAGGCCAGGTGTGGTGGCTCATACCTGTAATCCCAGCACTTTGGGAGGCTGAGACGGGCAGATCACGAGCTCAGGATATCAAGACCATCCTGGCCAACATGGTGAAACCCCATCTCTGTTAAAAATACAAAATACAAAAAAACCAAAAACTAGCTGTGTGTGGTGGTGCACGCCTGTAGTCCCAGATACTTGGGAGGCTGAGGCAGGAGAATCACTTGAACCAGGGAGGAGAAGGTTGCAGTGAGCTGAGATTGCACCACTGCACTCCAGCCTGATGACAGAGACTCCATCTCAAAAATAAAAATAAAAATAAAATATAATAATAATAATAATAATAATATTAAATACCTGGGTTTCTCATCCTCCTCAACTCTCAAGGACACAGCTGCAGAAAACTCACAGATGCTTTACTTGATGCAGACACTAGTCTATGAATTTAATAGACATTATCCTATCTAATCCCTATAAGGACTTTCTGAGGTAGGTGGTCTTAACCCATTTTAGAGATGAAAAACCTGAAGTGGAACCAGAAACCAGCATGGTAGCATCATCTTCTTTCTGGAAAATTGGTCATTTAAACCTTGACAGTAGTCACATCCCAACCTACTCCCTCCCTGGGACAAATGCATCCTTCCCCACCTCCTGCCAATTCCCTGGGGTGAATGGAATTTCAAGTCACTTCACAAAAAGGATTTTAATTTTTATCGTGTTTTTGTTCCCAAAGAAAGACGGCAGAAATCACCACTCATGTGCTAGTTAAAAAATGTAAAAAATTTTCTGTTGTCAGAGCGATGAAGATAGACCCTGAAGTATGTGCTAAGATTTAATTTGACTCCCTTAACGTGATGAGATGATTGGCCATGGAGGCTCTTTAGTGTATGGGGTTCTAATTTCCCAAGCTAGCCCCTCCTCTTCCAACCTTTTCCATCCTGCTCACCAGATCTTTGAAGCCTGTGGCTCGATGAATTTTGGAAATCCATCCTGGCAAAAGAGGAGGGAGTAAACAAACAGAAGATTGCTCTGAGGCACGCTTTGTCAAACGGAACGCGACCATGCTTCATGGTTATAGCCAATGGCATTTGCGTATCAAACAAGTAATTCAAAAATCCTAAATATTTTATGTTCCTAAATACATTTTTAATATACACTAATCTAAAACCTGGTCGGCTGCAGCCTGCTCCCCTGACCATCTCCAAAGAAAGCCCTGGAAACATCCTCTCATAATTCCCTGTTCCATTTCTTTCCTCTTGGGCTTACCATACATGTACCTTTTTCCTCCCTAAAATTAAAGACGACTTACACAGAGAGCAGAAAATTGCATCCCAGTGTCCTACATACTCTCTCTCTAAAGAGGCAAGCATTTGATATGCAAAGAAGAGGCCTTACTTATATCAGTGGTTAAGCCTGCCTACTTTTTCTCTGGCCAAATTAATAGGGTGTACACTCCATAGTCTATGTTTTTTTTTTTTTTTTTAACTCCTTTTAGGTTGCCATAATAAAAGCTAGCCTTGGCACCCAAATAGTTAGCTCTGGCCATTAAAACTTTAACAAAGAAGATAAATGAGCCTAATTCCAGTGTTATGCTCAGGTAAGCCACATGTAAGAACACTCAATAAAAGCAAAAACAGTAACAATAAAGACCAATCCCAACCACCACCCAATCCAGAATGACTCCACGATTACTTTAACATCTGATTTTTTTGACTCTTCTTTTCTTTTTTTTTTTTTGGAGACAGAGTCTCACTCTGTCGCCCAGGCTAGAGTGCAGTAGTGCGATCTCTGCTCTCTACAACCTCTGCCTCCCGGGTTCAAGCGATTCTCCTGCCTCAGCCTCCTGAATAGCTGGGACTACAGGTATGTGCCACCATGCCCAGCTCTTTTTTGTATTTTCAGTAGAAACAGGGTTTCACGATATTGGCCAGGCTGGTCTCAAACTCCTCACCTTAAGTGATCTACCCGCCTCAGCTTCCTATAGTGCTGGGATACGGGGATGAGCTACCATGCCCAGCCTTTTTCACCCACTTTTACAGGCACATGACCTTCTGCCCAGGTACATCGTCCAGCAGAGTCTATCCCATAAAGACCCTCAAAGGAAGAAGAAAACCCTTGGCCCCTGTTGGTGTATGAAAATCTGAATGACTAAACCTTACTGGTCATCTGGCACAGAGTCTTGATATACCGTTGCCATTAATTAGAAGAGCAGTCTTTCGAGAATCACTGACAGCCTTATGCCTATTTAGGACACTTTAATGTACAAACCAAGTAAATCTTCCTGTTTTCTGTAGCCTCTGTTTAAACATAAACATATGATTTAGACACACTCCCTTCTCATTAAATTTTTTTTGCTCTGTTCACTTAGCACAGTTCACATTATTATCCTCACATGTACAATGGCAGTGGGATCATTTGAGACCCACAGCTTTATTTAATAATGTAATTATCCTATATTGGATTACTTAAAGGGACTCTGTATTTTTAAGTTCTAGTTTTTCCTAGACTAGTGATATGCTCTGCTGCGGTAAATGATTCAGGCTTCAATCAAAAGCCCTAAATTCAGTTTGGAAAAATATCGAGTGTTTTTGAATAAGCCAGGATTAATGCAAAAGCCAATTTGCAACCACAGTTGGTGCCTTTTTACTCCTGTTCAACGACTGTGGTGTGGAGGCCAACACAGAGGACAGACTCAAGCAACTACAACCGCCTGAGTCCAACTCTTTTGCCTCCTCGGGGAGGTTGTATAAGCCAGAGAATACAGCCTAACTTTTCCTCAAGACACGCTTTCTAAAGGTGGGGCTGAAAACTTATGTAGCTTTCCATGCCCTGTGCTCTGCATCCTTGCAGGTGGAGCTTTAAGAAACAATGAATAAATGAATGAATAGATGCATACTACTAGGCATTCTGACAAAACAAGCACAGGAGGGAATCCAGGAGGAGCCATCTCTGCCACCTTTAAGAGGACATTCACAAGCTGAGCTTCATCCAGCATTGTTGTCAGGAGAGATTTTGTTCTAGCTTTTCCCAGACTCAATTTAATCTGATCCAATTACCTTGTATTGACTCTCTGCTCTGTGCCAAGCACAGGGCTGAGTATCAGCTACAGAGATAAGGATGGAGAAGACCTGGTGCTGCCCTTCAGAAACACACAGTGCCCAGGGAGAGTCTCCTGCCCCTTGCCTGGGAAGTGCAGCTCACACTCCTTCTAGTCCTTTGTCAGAGGGTTCACTCACTCTTTCATCCTCAGTGTTGCAAGCATCTATTCTGAGCTGTGCTAGGCACTAGGAACAGCTGGGGAACAAGCCTCTCTGAGTCATATACCAGCCAAGGTGGGGAAGATGGACAGTAAACATAAGCCCTTAGCTAAATGTGGTTTATATAATGAAAAATGGTCATAAGTGATTTTATCAGTTCAACAAATATTTATTGAACACCAACTGTATGCCAGTCACTGGGGTTACAGCCAGGAATAAAACAGACAAAACCCCTACCCTTCTAGAGTGGACAGTCATGTATGTGTGGACTGGGCAGAAGAGCCAGATAATAAACAAAATCTGATGCAAAAGGATGAGAAGAGGCATTGATGGGGCAAGGGGTGGAACCAGGGATGACTGAAATTGAGTGATCAGGAAAGGTCTCTCTGTTCAGACCCTGAGAAAGAAAAGGAAGCAGCCAAGTTAAGAGGTGAGGGAAGATGGGGAAGAACACAGGACATTGTGGGAAGAGGGAACAGCATGCATGAAGCCACTGGGAGAAACATGGTACATGGTACATTTGAGGCTAAAAAACGAAAAACACACAACATGCCCCATGTGTATGTCTTACTGCTGATGCATGCTCCTCAATTTGAATCCAGGCCGCTTTTCTTTAAGTTCCCACTAGGTTTAACATGGAAGCCACCCCATAAATCAATTTCCATTATTAAAAATTAACCAGTATCATTGAACATCATTATGCATTAAAAAAAGCATTGGCCAGAATCTGTTTAATACTATCTTTTTCTCAAACCTCTAATGCCTACATATGTATGTTGTGAGCACTTTGCTGAAGACCAAACTGCACCCTTCCAGAAAGAAAAATCATTGAGTCTTCCCACAAAACAGTTAACTTGCACAAAATTTAAAAGATGGTAGACCAGCCTCTCTCCTGACATATACACAAGGTGGAAGGAGAGCCAGGAGATGCTCACCTCTTGTAGATACACTCATGAGAAACACACCTGGGACAAGAATCCCTCTCATGTGGATTTTTAGGTCGTCTTTCCATGGGCATTATGCCAACGTGATTTAAAGCCCCTCCTGAACCACTGTGCATGAAACATGCCTATTTTCTCTTTTCTTTTTATTGAGACAGAGTCTCACTCTGTCAGCCAGGCTGGAGTGCAGTGGCGTGATCTCGGCTTACTGCAACCTCCGCCTCCCGGGTTCAAGCGATTCTCCTATCTCAGCCTCCTGAGTAGCTGGGACTATAAGCATGTGCCATCACGCCCAGCTAATTTTTGTATTTTTAGTAGAGACGGGGTTTCATCGTGTTGGCCATGCTGGTCTTGAACTCCTGACCTCAGGTGATCCACCACCTTGGCCTCCCAAAGTGCTGGGATTACAGGTGTGAGCCACCACACCCAGCCCAAACATACCTATTTTCTTATGCATTAAGGAGCCCGTTTATATTAGCTACAGGATCCTCCTTCCTCATTTCTCTCTGCCGATTTCTCATCTAACCAGATACAATGCCCTTTCCAGCAAAACTCTCCAAATGCAATGATCAAGACATTAGATGTAAAAAAGACCCAATACGGCTTGTTGACATGCTGTAGGACTAACAAATCTTCAAAAGATTATGGCAATCTGCAGTCTACTTTGTATGTCATCTATAGTTATATGCCCTGAAGAGTGGGGAAATGTTTGGGAGGAACCACCCAAGGAGACTGTATCAAAAAATTAGCTGGGCACAGTGGTGCACGCCTGTGGTCCCAGCTATTCGGGAGGCTGAGGTGGGAGGATCGCTTGAGCCAGGGAGGCCAAGGCTGCAGTGAGCCGTGATCACACTACTGCACTCCGGCCTAGGTGACAGAGTAAGACTCTGTCTCAAAAATAAATAAATAGATAAACAAATAATAAAAGGGAAAAAAGGAAAAAAGCAAAACAGAGTAAGAAGAATACCTTTCAACCCTCATCAGATGAGCTGTACACTAAAGTGACTGGCTCTGTTGCCAGCTGTAATAGGTGGCCTTGAAGATGGTCCCCTGAGATTATACGCAACCTTGTAATAATCTCCTGCTCTTGAGTGTGGGCTAGATAATAATGCCTCACTTCTAACAAACAGAATTAGGCAAAAGTGACGGGATGTCACTTTCAGCATCAGGTTATAAAAAGACTATGGCTTGTGTCTCATTCCTACACCTTACAGTCTGAGGAGAGTCTGTTGCCATGTTTGAGTTGCCCTATGGAGAGGCCCATGTGACCCAGCAAGGAAGCCAGGAAGACCCAGGCCCACTGCCAGAGAGGAACTGAGGGCCTTAGTCCAACAGCCTGAGAGATCTGAGAGCTGTCAATAGGCAAGTGAGTGGGCCTGAAGTATCAATAGATCCTCGCTCTACAGAGCTTTCAGATGGCCACAGCTGGGGAGGACACCTTGCCTGCAGCTTTGAGAGTCCCTTAGCAAGAGGCACCCAGATAAGCCTTATTCAGACTTGCCACCCACAGAAACTGTGGATAGTAAGTGTTGTTTTAACAAGACACCAAATCTGGGGTAATCTGTTACACAACAATAGATAACCGATACAACCATCTTTAACACAGGACACATTTACATGCCATTGTGTGACAATAAAATGAAGTTTGTAAAATGAGGTGCTAAATATGTTTGAAGTATGCCTAGAAATTAGATAATTTTCTGCAGAGATGACAACAAACCAATAGTAAAATACTTTGTGCAACTACCTAAATCCTAAATCAACTGCCTGTACGAGAGATCTTTCATTTTGGGGGATTATCCATAGAAATTTCTAAGAATACTATTTAACAATGTGAGTGTATTTTTCACTATGAAAGAGGCAGTATAAACTTGCCAAGTATGGCTAACTTGAACATCTTTTATCTCCTCTAACTAGAGAGAAAGAAGCTGATTTTATTCATCCCTTTATCACCCTGGTACCTCCTAATAAATATTGATTGAATTTAATTGAATAAAGGTTATAGTCAAAGGCCTATATTTAAAAATAGAAATGTTACATTTTTTCAATAGCAATATTATGTTATGCCCTTAACTACCATATGAGAATTCCAAGCCCCATCTTCCTTTTTTTTTCCTTCTACTCATTTAAGAGTCATCTTTTATTTGGGAGGCCAAGGCAGGCAGATCACCTGAGGTCAGGAGTTCGAGAACAGCCTGGCCAACATGGTGAAACGCGTCTCTACTAAAAATACAAAAAAAAAAAAAAAAATAGCCAGGTGTTGTGGCAGGTGCCTGTAATCCCAGCTACTTGGGAGGCTGAGGCAGGAGCATCACTTGAACCCAGGAAGCGGAGGTTGTAGTGAGCCGAGATTGCGTCATTGCACTCCTGCCTGGGCAACAAAAGTGAAACTCCATCTCAGGAAAAAAAAAAAAAAAAAAGATTCTTCTTTCAAAGACCAATTAGAAAAGTTAGCTGGCACAGCTGAGCAGTTAGAACTGTATTAACTGTAAGTACAATCTGCAGACCCTGTCCTCCAGTCCCCCAATCCTCATGGCCAAGATTGAAGCAAGATTCCTCTTGGCTTAAGCAGAGAAAAAAAAAGGACACACAAAAAAGCCTGTAAAGATTAAGGCAAAAAAAAAAAAAAAATTTAAGGCAACCGAGATATCTCAATATTCTGACATGCTGAGAATGTTTTCACTCCACTGCCTCAAGGGGTCATTGAAGGAATTCTGGGGGTCAGGAGTGATTTGAACACCTGCTTGGCTGTCTATTGAATTCCTGATCTAGTAATATCAAAAATGTGGAGTGAGAAACAGGACCTATAATATAAAGAAATAAAAACGCACCCAGAGCTTGTTGATAATTTTTAAAGACAACACCATTTATGTGATTCATATGATCTGCATTAAAAAAACAAACAAACAAACAAAAACCCTTCAGCCTTTTTACGAGAGCCCTCTTTCTTGCCTGTCCACATAGTTGGGGATGCATATTTTACAACCAATGCATTGTTGCTAAAAACACACTCAGGCCCCAGAAGCACAAAACACAATTAGACTATTACAGAGAATATTCACAAGGAACAGAATGGAACAGATTACTTTACTTAAGAAACACCGAATTCAGTTATTTTTTCTGTATTTGCAACCCATATATTTTGGAACCATTTGGCGAGAAGATTGAGTACTATAGCAGTGTTTTCATCTGAATTCTAGTCATCTGATATACACTGTGGGATTAACCCAAAGCAAAAGGATTTAATGGCCCAGCAGGCTCTCTCTATTTGGAGGATCCTTCTGAGATTCCCCCAGCCATTTTGGCTGGGACCTTTCCCTTTACATGGTCTGGCTGATGCTTTTTGCATCTTTCAAAGAGTTGGATTGGAATACACCCCCTACCATGACCACCCCCAAATGAGGTGAGGAAGGGGACAAGGGGATGAAGCAAATTTTCAAGTTAGGGGTGTTTTTAAGAAAAGAAAATACAGGAAACTTTTCTAAAATGGAGGCATAGTGGGTTTATTTAAAATGAATTCAATGTTTTGCATGTTTCGCAGCTCAACACCAAATTTCTTGATGGTTGCATCATGAAAGGGCAGGGTGGAGGGTGGGGCACTTAGATCAAACGTCTGGAAAGCCAATTTTGTCTCTTGACTCCATCATCCTCCTATCTCAGTTAATTTTGTCGTGGCCAATGGAAGAGATGTCCCCTAATGTACCTTTTTTTCTCTTTTTTTTTTGAGATGGAGTCAGGCTCTGTCACCCAGGCTGGAGTTGCAGTGCAGTGGCACAATCTTGACTCACTGCAACCTCTGCCTCCCAGGTTCAAGAGATTCTCCTGCCTCAGCCTCCTGAGTAGCTGGGATTACAGGTGCATGCCACTACGCCCAGCTAATTTTTGTGTTTTTGGTAGAGACAGGGTTTCACCATGTTGGCCAGGCTGGTCACAAACTCCTGACCTCAAGTGATCTGCCCACCTCAGCCTCCCAAAAGTGCTGGGATTACAGGCATGAGTCACCATGCCTGGCCCCTAATGTACCTTTGACATCTACATGGAACAGAATAGAGTGGATTCCAACATGTCTCCTTCAAAGTGACTGGAAATCACCAATATAGATAAAAAATGTTGAACCTAAACACAGGAGAAGTCTTTTGGGGTAAATGCAAAACCAGGAAGTTTAACTCTATTTAACATGATGGTTTCCTTAGTTCCTGTTTTTCAAATAATAGTCCAATACCTCAACCCATAATTAGTTATTAAGGAGTTATTAACAGTCTAGCACTAAGACTTCAAATGTTACAATGTGGTCCCTGACCAGGGAGGGCAGGGTCAATAACCAACATTTGCTGCAGACCTAGGATAAGCCAGGTCATGGTTTTGTGCTCTTTGCCCATAAGCATCTCACTTGACATTCTTAGCCCAGCAAGATCAAGTCATTTCACAGGTAAGAAACTGAGATGCCAGAGAGATTAAGCAAGTTGGCCAAGATGACACACAGCTACTAACTGGCAGAGTAAATATTCATGCTCCATTCTACCAGTCTTCAAGGCTAAGGGTTTATATTCTAATTAGAAAGAGAAAACAGATGTGTGAATGTATTCGGCAGCACTGCCTTCAGATTCCAGTCCACATGACATGCTAGACTCCCTGAGGTCTGGCCTCAGTCTACCTCATTTCCCACTAGACCTGTGCTCTCTTACCAAATCCAGACCATATCCGGTATTGGTATGTCCTTCCTTCCTACTTGCCTATGGCTTTGCTTCTGCCTAGGATTTTCTAATCTCTCACCCTCATCCATCCTTAGGTGTTTTCAAGGGCCCCTTCTCCAGGACACCTTCCAGGATGGCTATAGGTCACATTCACACTCATGTGATGCTTTCCACAGCTTGTCCCTGCCTCCCTCCTCAAGCCTAAATGTAGGCTCCAGGGCAGAGCCAAGCTCTTCTTCTTGCACATCTCTTCCCCATCCCTCCAGACTCCAGAGCCCTGGCTTTATCCACCTGGTTGTCTCCACCCCGTTTTTAACAGCCCCTTTGGGACCAACAGTTCTTTTTGCCTTAGTTACAGAAAATGGGCCAGATATGAGAAAGTTTTAAAAACTGCAAGAGTCCAAAGCTTTGCTCTAGAGATGGCAAGGTGGCAGCCTGTGGGCCACATCTGGACAGAAGACACATTTTGTTTGGCCTACAGAGAGTGTTTTAAAAATTGGATTAGGCCAGGCACAGTGAGACCAGCCTAACAAACATGGTGAAACCTCGTCTCTACGAACAATACAAAAATTAGCCGGGCATGGTGGCATGTGCCTGTAATCCCAGCTACTCAGGGGGCTGAGGCAGGGAGGATCACTTGAACCCAGGAGGTGGAGGTTGCAGTGAGCCGAAATGGTGCCACTGCACTCCAGCCTGGGTGACAGAGCAAGCCTCTGTCTCAAATAAATAAATAAATAAATAATTAGTCAACTAAAATCACAAGAAAATCTAGGTTTCTGGTTTCTCTTGAAAAATGGAAAGATTTGGCAATATCTCAGAATGACATTCCTGCCCAGCAATGCTAGGTTGAAACTGAAGGGCATTTTATTTTTTTAAATAATTATTATTATTATTATTTTTAACTAGAAACAGGGTCTTACTCTGCTGCCCATGCTGGAGTGCAGTGGTGCCATCATGGTTCACCCTGAACTCCTGGGCTCAAGTGATCCTCCCCACTTAGCCTCCCAAGTAGCTGGGATTACATGCACATGCCATGGCACCTGGCTCAAGAGGAACATTTTAGAGGCATGCCTCAAACCAGTCATACACTCCCCAGTTCCCCTGAATATCATATTGTCTCCAAGACCTGGCCCAGTCACTCATAGATCTTATCTGCCTGACCCAGAGGGCACTTACACCTGTGCCTCTGTGGCTTCTTTGTTCCTAGACAGTCAATGGAAGACCTCAAGGAGGAGGTGGGTTTTGAATGGGACCTTGAAAGATGGATACAGCGGCTGTGCAGTTTCATTTCACAGAGTAAAACCTCAGCTAACTTCACCACCCTTTTCTGATACTTCCCGTTTCCTCTACTTGTAAATAGGACAGCACAACGTTTCTGCCACCTGCATTTTGGAATCAAGACAGCTTGAGTTCCCATTCAGTCTCTGTCATTTATCAGATGAGTGAATTTGGAAACCCGGACAAGTTACCTAACCTTTCAGATTACCCTCCCGCAAAATGGAGATGACATTAGAATCTACCTCACAGTATTACTGTTAGAAGAGTAAATGAAATGTCACATATTAATCTGTCAGGACCTAGTTTTACTATTACTTTTATTAATATTATTTTAAATGAGGGGTTGGCATTTTTTATAAGGGCCAGATAGTAAATGTTTTAAGCTCTGTGTGGTATATAGTCTCTGCTGCAACTACCCAACTCTGCGACTATAGTGCGAAAGCTACTGGAGACCATTTGTAAACAAGTGGGCATGGCTCTGTGCTAATAAAACTTTATTTACAAAAACAGGTAGTCCAGCCTGGCCAACATGGCAAAACCCCATCTCTACTAAAAAAATACAAAAATTAGTTGGGTGGGGTGGCACCTGCCTGCAATCCCAGCTACTCACGAGGCTGAGGCACAAGAATCACTCGAACCTGGGCAACAGAGGTTGCAGTGAGGCAAGATCACGCCATTGCACTCCAGCCTGGGTGACAGAGTGAGACCCTATCTCAAAAACAAACAAACAAGGCTGGGCACAGTGGCTCACGCCTGTAATCCCAGCACTTTGGGAGGCCGAGGTGGGTGGATTGCTTGAGGTCAGGAGTTCAAGACCAGCCTGACCAACATGGTGAAATCCCATCTCTACTAAAAATACAAAAATTAGCCAGGCGTGGTGGCGGGCACCTGTAATCCCAGCTACTCCAGAGGCTGAGGCAGGAGAATCACTTGAACCTGGGAGGCGGAGGTTGCGGTGAGCCGAGATCGTGCCATTGCACTCCAGCCTTGGCGACAGAGCGAGACTCTGTCTCAAACAAACAACAAACGAACAAGACAGGTAGTAGATCAGAATTGGCCTATGGGCCTTAGTTTGCCTTAGCTTGCCCTGTTTTCAACCATCTCCACAGCCAAATGATGTACATTAGCTCTAAATATGCACCCCAGGTGTCTAGATGATACCTAGACCAATAGGTGTCTCCAGTGGGCATCAGTGGGTATCTCTAACCTGGCTATTGAATTCACCAAGGCCAAGCCCAGCCCAGAAACCATTCTGCAGGGAGGTTTTGCTCACCCTACACCTTGCCTAGAAACTTCCCAATCTTCGCCCCCAGATCCCTTTAGACTTCCCCTCAAATGTTATTTCTTCTAAAATGCCTCCCAAGACCTTTCTGACAAAATCATGTACCCCTGACAGAGGTACTTATATTTTCCCTTCATCCCCTTGACCACATCACAAAATCACCCCTTTGTTTGTGATAAGTTTATATACTATGCGTGTGGTCCCCACCTGATGGTAAGCTCCGTGGGGGCAGGATCTGCCTGGTTTTCCACCTCTCTCTCTCCAGTGCCCAGTGCTGGGCTGCACACAAAGGCACGCTGGAGGTACTGAGCCTGAGATTTCTCTCTCGTGAAATGTGAGAAAGGCGCTATGTGGAGTCTAAAGCGCCCTTTGAAAGTGTATTACCCGTGTGTAGGGTATTACTGTTATCTGGGTATCAGTCAACTGTGCAGGTCCCTAAAGAGCAGGAAAGAAGCTTTCACGAAGACTCAATTAAAGAATACATCAGTATATAGTGAAAGTCCCAATGCTAATGTTGAGAGTTCTCAATATGTTCTAAAGTTATAACGAGAAACAAAGCTCGCCCACTGGTCTTGGCAGCATCGGGAGAATATGGGTTTCAATCCTGACTCTTGAGTCTCACCTATGTGTGACCTTGGGCAAGTTCCTTTAACACCTCTGTGGCCTCAGCTGCATCATCCACAAAGTATGGAAATGTCAAAATACTACTGACATTATAGACTAGCTATGAGAATTAAATGAGATATTTTATTTATATTTAATTTATATGTTAACGTTTTTGCAATGCCTGATACATAAGTGGTCACTGAATTAATGGAAAATATCGTGACTTTGACTTCATTGAAAACACTGTGGGTGAACATTTTGCGGATGGTTTCAGGAAAGGGAAAGGTAGGGCATTTTCTCTAGGCTGTGAATACACAGAGAAGAGAAAGCACTCTAAGGGAAGCATGAATTCAGTTTTAAGACTACAATGTATGGAGATGGTTTTCCCTCCATTTGGGACAAATTAATCAAGTTGCTTCTTCCTTCTTACTATAGGAGAGAAAATATGCTCTCTGAGAACAGAAATCTTTGTGTACTAGTCACTCACTGCTCACTACTATATCCCCAGAACGGAAAACTGATATATAGTAGGCACATAGTAGATACACACTTCTAAATGATGAAACCATCCATGAGTATCAGATGTTGGCAGAAGTACCAGTTCCATTTATTACCAACATTGCCACCTTTTAGCGAAGCTTTTCTTCAGCCAATATAAATAGCATCCCATTAGAGGGCCCTCCCGGCTTCAGGAAAAATTATGGAAATGAAGGCGATGTCTGGTCTGGGATCCTGAGTATCAATCCTGACTTCTGTGTAATCACTAAATCTCTGTTAAGTATCCTGCCATTCCAGGACCGGGCGCAGTGGTTCACACCTATAATCTCAGCACTTTGGGAGGCTGAGGCTGACAGATCACCTGAGGTCGGGAGTTCAAGACCAGCCTCACCAACATGGAGAAACCCCATCTCTATTAGAAGTACAAAATTAGCCAGGCATGGGTGGTGCATGCCCGTAATCCCAGCTACTCGGGAGGCTGAGGTAGGAGAACCGCTTGAACCCGGGAGGCGGAGGTTGCGGTGAGCTGAGATTGCACCAATGCACTCCAGCCTGGGTGAAAAGAGTGAAACTCCATCCAAAAACAAACAAACAAACAAACAAAACAAAGTATCCTGCCATTCCAGTAAAGTGCATATTCTCCATGAGTTGTTTTATAAAAGTGATATCCCCCATGGCACCATGCACTGGCATAAGACAGGGCACTGGAATGGCCTACCAAGAACACAGCCATGGAAAGCACTTGCCTACTTTCCTCAGGGCATGACCTCAAGAGAGCAGCCCCTTCCCCAAAACAGCAGACCAGACTGTGGTACCTGAGAACACTGAATCCTAGTTCCACTTCTGTCACTCGCTAGCTCTGAGGACATGTCCAAGATTTTTCTGGGCTTCAGGTTCTGCATCTATTAAATAAAGAGGGCTGGATTTGTTCTCCTCAACCTCTTTTAACCTGTTATCCTGTGAATCTACCAAAATGTCCATAGCAAATTAGACATGAGCGTTTCTCCTAAATAACCATGGCGAATCTTCTTGACCATCGTTATCAACAATACCAAGGGACTTTAAGCTAGCCATGCCTAAAACCAAACATGTTGGCAGATAGCAGAGCCAGAGGGACCAGTTTTACCAATGGATACACCAAAGTTGCAGCCAGGAAAAGGTCTCTGAGAACATTATCAATGACCTTTCCTGCATCTGACCTTCACTGGTCTGCCCTTTGCCTTGTATCACCAGCGTCTTTTCCACAATGCAAATTTCCAACCAGAACACTGCCAAAGTTGCATAGTCACAGAATAAAAACAAGTAAACCTGAGCCTATCACATTCAGGAAAGTCTGAGGACAAGGGAATGGGTGAGTACATTTTTATTCTCTGATACTGTATCTAGCTAATTTGCCTTCTTTCTGGTGATACTCTGAGCTGAGCTCAAACTAGATAATGGCAAGCAAAAATTGAACCAAACGGAAAACAGTATTCTGTCAAAACGTTTCCATCTCATCTTCCATTAGAGAGCTTAGGGCAAGCCTAGTGACAAGCAACTCGAGGGTAACTTGACTTGTTATCCCTGTAGCATGTGAGCCTTCCCTTGGAAGGGTTAAAAAAACCATATGTATATATATGTGTAATGTATACAGAGATAACAGGACAAGTTATCTGTGTGTGTGTGTGTGTGTATATAAACATGCATATATATACATACATAATTATATATATGCATATATACATATTTTTTCTCCAGCTTTATTGAAGTATAACTGACTAACAAAAATAGTATACATTAAAGTATACAATATGATGGTTGTATATATTTAAGGTATACAATGTGATGATTTGATATACAGATATATCATGAGGATGACCACAGTCAAGTTGTTAACATTCATCACCTCACATAGTTATCCTTTTTTGATGTGGTAACAACACTTAAGATCTACTCTGTTACCAATTTTCAAGTATACAATACAGTATTATTAACTATAGTCACTATACTATACATTAGATCTCTAGATACAAGATGAACACATATATATACGATATCTCATAACTAACAGTTTGTACCTTTTGACCAATACCCTATATATACACATTAATATTCCTGCCTTAAGAAGAATACACAGTATTAGTGAGTTTAAATTATTTGCACTTAGTTCTTTGTCTCCAGTTATACTGTGTTCCTTTGTGCTTGTGAAACAACACATGCTTTAATTAGCAAATATCTGTAAATAATTTACTTGCTTTTCAAATACAATAGAACAATGGAGTCAATTTTCACATACATTTACCAAGCAAGTATCCTGGGTCATAATCCAGACTCTCTCATTTTTCAATAACTCTATCAAGCCGTCGAACTCCGGCTGCCCTCCTTGGTGGAGGGTTGGGGTAGTGGGTTAGAAGCCCAAGCTTCAGTAGCAACATCACATTTTGTAAGAACCCAGAAGGCAAGCACAGATAGTTGTCCAGCTCATGCTAAAACAAACTCTTACACTCTCTAACCCTAGAACCTTCCTTAAGGAGCATGGAAGTGAGCCAAGGGCAAAGGGCGTTGGAATAATGATGGCAAGACAAAGGCACCCTTCTGCCCCCTGCCCCCCAAGCCCTGAGAGCATGAGCCAAAAAACGTAAGGCACAATGTATAGCCTATGAATCACAGAACTTCATCTAGGCTCTGCAGGGTTAAAACTGGGTGCCGCGCATGCAGTGCAAAGAAAGATGTTAAATCAAATGAGAATGACTGCTCCAGGACTGGAGGCACTATTATTTTGAATAAGATTGAAAAGGCCAGAAAAAGCAATTCAAAAACATTTCAATTATGTATTTCCCAGAACTACATCTTTGAGCAACTAATGCAAATGTTACCACCACAATAAAACTTCTTCCCACATATAAAACAGGTTGAACAGCATATACTTTATATATCATATGCATATTTTTGACTATTAATAAAAAATTCAAAATCTATGTAAGCTTTACTCTCCTAAGCAATACAGTAATTATGATTAAGGGACAAGCAGCACAAAAAGAGCCAATTTATCTTACTCGTGCTCAGGAATACTATTGTGTAACTAAGCAACTAAAGACAAAATATGGTCTAATTAATTCACTCCTATGCTTATTTAAAAGACACAATTAGAACATTTTTATTTTCCAGCTTGCACAGTAGCTCAACATGCTTGAGGGTATAGAAAGCAAAGCCCATTATTCTCAAAGACAAGAGTTTAATGTTTAGTGCCACTGATCAGGCTTGGAACTCAACTATGGGGTGGAAGGGGTGTTTCATAGGCCGGGTGTGCTTGGAGTCATGAGAAAAGAAAGGTGGGGGAAAAGATGTTTATGGGGTCTCTAGATTGACTAGCAACATTTGGCCTCTGCCGCCTGGGGGTTCTTACTGGGGCACAGGAATGGAGATGTGACTGTGAACTTGATGGTCATATGCCAAGGACACACGCCACTGTGTGTCTATTTATACAGCCACAAAGATCCTACAGAAAATTCGCGTAATTAAACCACCCATCCTAGTCTGCGTGATAAATGTCAAATATCCATCTTTAACGCTGCTAACAGTGCATCTGATTTTAAAAGCAGAATTAATTTACCCAAGTGTGTGCGAGAGATTGATGCTATTAGCATGATTCTAAAGCACCCTTTCAATAATCATCATCATCTGCGTGTTTGAAATGTGTTGTCGATACTGATGCTCACAGTCCAGGGCACGAGGGATGTACGCTGGAGGGCTAAGGCCAAGGTTCTCATCTCCAGCAAGTCAGTGAGGAACACAGTGTGGCCAGAAAAATCCATTCTTGGATTTGTGCGAGTGTAGATTCTTCAAGAAATAAGGGAATCCATGACCACATCTCTGAGAGGCAAATGAATCCTTAAGCCAACAATCGATAAATTTGTTTTAAATTTCCTTAAAAGCCAAGGCAACGGGTAGTCACTCGCTACAATATTATTCTGAGTAGAAGATGGCAAATATCCAACTACACTGGCTATAAAAAATGACAAGTGAACGCATTTGATTCAAGCAATTATATTCTGGATATTGGTTAAAACTAGACTTTGATAAATGAGCTTGAGTCATATATCACTAGATGCCACTATGAACAATGGCATGCTTTATTAATAATTAATAATGAAGTATTTACATGTATGGACTCCTGTATTTCATAAAAATAACACTGCCTTAGTATGTGCCTGACAGTCTAATTGTCAAGAGAGGTTTTAATTGCTTACAATTTTGAGGCACTATCAAACACGTGGCCTAGTTAAGACCATCAGCCTGCAGAATATGCTGGCTCGTATGAACTGCCAACCAACACCAGGTGAGGAGTGAATCTTCTTCCCTGAAGTCTAGTCTTTTCATAGGTTGCCACCACAAAGCCGTGACTTTTTATGGGTTGACTGCTGAGACTGGAAAATTACCCAACGAAACAGAGATGCTGTCTCCAGCCTAATCATTCAAATATTTGCTTATTTCTTTGGTGGGTGCCCCTATGAAAAAACCACTTCCCACAGTTTCACATTCTACAGTGCGAAATGACTACAGACTTTGGAAGAGAAAGAAGAAGTGTGAGATGGGGTCCTCGATCTGGCCCACATGTGGATGACTGGTCACTGGTCATCTGCCAGAAAGAAACTGGATAAAGCTTTAAAAAGGTAGCCTGTGTGCAAGAAGGCATTTTAATTATGTGGTTCAGTCACTCAAAAAATACTCACTGAATAGCACTAAATATTGCAGAGCACCCATAGGTGAGTAAGGCACAACTGCCTGCTCCTGAGAACAGCACTATGGTGGGGGGAGCATGGGGTCAGGCAACAAGGTAAAGGAAAAGAACACAGATAACTATAAAGTGCACAAGAGGTTACAACCAACCGCTGGACTATACGCTCCCTGGGAGCAGTGATTTTTGTCTGTCTTGTTCATGTTGTATCCCCAGGGCCTAGAATAGGATCTGGCACATAACAGGTGCTCTACAAATATGTGTCCAGGGAGTGATAATTCAAAGATGAAGACAGTATTTTCTAATTTCCAGAAAGATTAAGAAATGCTACAAACAAATAATGATCTCAGTTCATCTCAACTCAAACTAAGGAACCCAGATGGAAAGAGTCTGATGGCTTTTCTGTGATTACTGTCTGTCTATAAAGGCAGTCTGGCAACTCCTTGAGAGCAGAGGCCATTCTCTTTTTTTTTTTTTTTTTTTTTTTGAGACGGAGTCTTGCTCTGTCACCCAGGCTGGAGTGCGATGGCACGATCTCGGCTCACTGCAAGCTCCGCCTCGCCGGTTCACTCCATTCTCCTGCCTCAGCCTCCTGAGTAGCTGGGACTACAGGCGCCCGCCACCACAGCTGGCTAATTTTTTTTTTGTATTTTTAGTAGAGACGGGGTTTCATCGTGTTAGCCAGGATTGTCTCATCTCCTGACCTCGTGATCCGCCCGCCTTGGCCTCCCAAAGTGCTGGGATTACAGGCGTGAGCCACCGCACCCTGCCGAAACCATTCTTCTTAATCTCTTGTATCCAAGTGCCAGCACACAGTAGGTCTTCAGTCAACATCTGAGAAATTTAATGAATTCTTTTCCCAAAAAACATGATGGTTGGGAGCCTTCCTTTGGATGCCTATTACATGTATTATAAGCACAATTTACTGACGTGTTGTGTGTCATACTGCTTTTACATTTTTAGACATGTTGATCTCATCTCCTTATCAAGATTGATAAATTTATTCAGAAAACGGGTCACATCACAAACCATTTTGCATCCATCTCTTCACCTACCAGAGTACTGAGCACATAGAACTTCAGGAGTAGTTTTTTATTAACTCAAGATAGACAATACTAATATTGGCTAAAGTTTCGATCTTAACCATACAAAATATAACTTAATATTATTTCACTCATTCTCAAATTTTAATGTCCTAGAATCAATGGTGAAATTGGATTGGATACGTAAACGTTAATGATATAATATTAATGTACAATTTCTTATAGTACTTAAATTTCTTATATTTCTGATATTACTGGTTCCTGGCCAAAACTCAAGTAAGAAAGAAAAACAGGTACACATCATCTACCTTCTGGCAGATCAACTGCATAGGCCAGGGGTCAGCAAAGTTTTTCTGTAGAAACCCAGATAGCAAATATTTCCACTTTAGCAGCGATCTGGTAACTGTCAAAAGAACTCAACTCTGCTGTTGGAGCCTGAGAGCAGCCTTAAACAAATTAGCATGGCCACATTCCAATAAAACTTTATTCACAAAAACAGACAGTGGGCCAGATTTGGCCTTCAGGCCTTATTTGGGTGACCCTTGTCACAGTCCAGTAATTTCTCTCCATGCAATTCTTTACATCTTATCTTTGCTCTAAAAGACCTGCTTGGTAGAAAGTAAAGATAATTCCTTTTCTTAGCTTAAGATGATTACTAAAAATAAGTAATAACTATTATAAGTGCAACCATTATTCATTGAACTCTCATGTATAGGTACTATGCTAGATTCCAGACCCTTTTCATTATTATCTCTGATTCCCAGCACAGTTGAGATCATTAAATCTATTTTACAGAGGAAGAAACTGAGGCTTAAAAAAGTTAAAGCAATTGTCAAAGGCCAGTGTGGTCATTTAAGAGGTCTCAGAAATCTCTAAAAAATTACCTTATGGTTATAGACCAAGACTGAGGAGCTATCCAAAAAGAAGAGCACGACCAATCCAGCACCTTCTAGATTCCAGAATGTGTCTGCCTAACTCCAGATATGATCAAATCAGGTAATCTTTTGGAAAAAAAAAAAAAAAAAAAAAAAAAAAAACCTGCTGATCCAGTTGACAGCTTACTTCTGCAGTAAAATGTAAATCCTTAAGACAGTTTTTATTTTGGCGACACAGCTAAAGCCAACATAGAGATGAAAGACAGCCTGGTTTGGTAGGACTTGGAAGCCCATGTGTCCTAGCAAACTAACCTAGGTGCCATTCTCTCACACAGAAAACCTTTCTTCAGTAAGCTCCATGGTAGTGGTTTCAAACCTCAGTGAGTATAACGCTAATATTAATGATAATAACAACAGTCAACCATTACTGAAATATCTACTATGTGTCAACTTTGTGTATATGCATTTTACATATATTAACTTATTTAATCCTTAAAATAATCCTAGGAAATAAGGACTGTATTTCCACTTTACAGATGAGAAAACGGAGGCACAGAGAGTTTAGAACTTGCTCGAGATCACACAGCTAGACTGAGACTGTTTAAATATTTAAAATTCAGACTCCTGGACCCAACTCTAGATATTCTATTTAAGTAGATTTCAATAGGGGCCCCAGAACATGGATTGTTAGCATTTTTTAATTCAGCAGTGAGGCTGGTGATAACCAAATCACTTTTAGAAATCCTGAATGCATGCTAGAATCTGTAACATCCAGGTATGTCTGATCTTGACTCCTGGACATCATTAGCTTAGCCATCCACATGCACAGTTGAGGTGACCAGCAAACCTTCTCGTAAAATCCCAGCGATGGCTGGTCAGGCTGAAATCCACGCTTGCATATCCACCCATTTTAAGAGGGTATACTGCCAGTAGATTAAGCACTTGGCAATTGGAAAATGAATGTAATCAGAAGTTATCCAGTAACAGAACCAATTACCCGCCTACTTTGCCATTTTCCTCCTCTGAAGAGCTACTGGCTGAATGTGGCAATTGTAAGTAATTACTAAAGACACTTAACTCCTTGCACATGGCCCTGCTATTCATTTTCATGGTAATTTAAGATGGTATCATTTTTAGGTCCAAGAACCTCCACATAGACACAAAAGTTATTTTTTTATTGTTTATAAAGTTAAGAATATCTAGAACAAAGGTCACTATAATCATAATTCTTTTCTATTTATTTAAGCACTTTACAGTATATAAAGCTCTTTTGCCTATAAATCCTCTTCATCTTCACCAACAATCTATAGTCATCCCTACTTTGTTCCCATTTTGCAGCTGAAGAAACTGAGGCTCCAAGTACTTAACAGTTGTTCAAGATTAAGCAAATAGCAAGCTGCAGAATCAAAATGTGACTTTCTTGAATGCTTTTCCTCAACACCAGTTGCCAACACTGGAAATATTATATATGAAGGCATTGGTGTATATAAGCACATAAATCATCACCATTATCATTAAAATGAATAGTAAATTGTTAATGATCATTAATAACTATTAAAATATAACTGCTATCATTATATACCACTGATTAGAATTAGCTTAACTTTATAGGATAGGGATAGTTTTGCTACCTAGACATCTGGTGACCTTTGGCAAACCTGATTAACTAGTTACAATTCTAAAATGTCTGAGGGACTGTCCACATTAGTACACACTTCTAGAATATAATATGATGCGTTCAAGCTCTGCTTTCAAGGGTAGGTTTCACTGGGGAGAAAAGATAACCCTGAATTTCAAGAAAGCCTGGGTTCTAGCCTGGGGACCTTTGACGAACCACATAACCTTTCCAAGTCTATGTCCTCATCTGTAAAATGGGTGTACAAAGTCCTGCCTTATCAAGCCTCCCACAATCATTACAAAAATCATGAGAAAATATTCAAAAAAAAAAACAAAACCCTCTGCAAATCACAGCAAACCACACAGGGACGCTATTTCTAATCTTGCACAATGATCATTTTTCTGCTTTTAGAACTGACGTCTTTACATTTCAAGAAATCATAAAAAGGCAGAATGATTCTCTTAAACCAAAAAAAGCATACTGAGTCCTGGCTGTCCTTTCGAAATGGATGCTGATGTCAGCTCAATCAAGAAATTATTAACCTCCATTTGGTTACTTAAAATAAACTGTACTGGCTGATTAAATGTGCTGAACATTTTCTCCAAGTAACAGTGCATATCACCAAGAAACCTTTCTCTTTCAGTTACATATTGCAAATGGCAACTGCATCATTCAAAACTATTTAAAATCAATAATAAAAATCATTTAAATGTATATAAACAAGTTAATGGAGTAAGTGAAAACAAAGCAAATTTCTTAATGAGAGGGCCCTGTTGCCCCCTCTAGGTGCCAGCAGTAAATGCTGGTTTCTGTAAGGCTCTCCTCCAGAGGAGACTGCTGCTGCTAGTCTGCTAATGAATGACTAACTTAGGCCAGGGGGGAAATGACATCACCAGGGTGGAAAACCGATCTGCATTGGGAAACTTTCTACCTGCTTTACATTTGTCATAATTATTTTGCACAATGCAGCCTGCATTTGCATAATTTTGAGGCGTGTCATTATCTCAATTGAAAATTGTTTTAATATGGCTGAATAATTCACAATGACATCAGCCAAAGTCCTAATGAAATATACAAGTATAATCATACAGCTAATTACCAGCCGTGTTAGCATTAAAAAACAAATCATGCATAATATTAGGCGATGTATATGCAGCTGAGGATTATAAATAGAGCCATCTCCCTCTGCAAACCCCCAGAGTTTACTTTTAAATGGCAAGATTAATTTTCTCAGGTATGGCTCATATAGCAGTGACGAAATGCAGAGATCATTACAATGGTTCCCTTTCAATTCCCCATAATGAACAATTAAAAAGAAATCATGTATTTAAAAATATATCTATTCACTGTCAACACTTCCAGCAACATTTGGCAAACACAGCCTTTATTCTTAAATCAGAATTCACCATTTAATTACACCAACAAAAATTAAAACTGGACCAAGTGGGGTCAACTCAGGGTCTTTAAAAAATATCCCAATTTCAATCCCTCCCCCCAAAAAAAGAGTGACCACAAAATATCCCATAAAACACTGAATAATTTCCTCCTGGACTTAGTCAGAAGTCTATTAGGCACAAGTTCTTTTCTGGATATTTAATCCTTCCCTTTTCCAGATCACAGGCCATGTTGAAGTAATAAATTTGAAAAGCAAATAATAAGAAATCAGGAGGGGGAGGGGGAGGAAGACAGCTGCGCAGGAAAGTTGGGTCGGAGGAGGGGGCCGAGCCAGACCTTGGGAGGGGTAAAGAGCTCAACCTGTTGGTAGGTTGCAGGATTTTTCACAGTATTTCCAAACAACACCTTTTTAAAATTGCAGGCGGACGTCGGGAAATATGAACATTTAAAAACCAAAGCTGGCCAGGGAGGTTGGAGGGGGGAGGTGAGCGGGGAGGTGGGAGGGGCTTATTTCCGAAAAGGCAGATTCGAGGGCGAACGTTTCGACGAACTCCAGTAATTAACCGGCAAAGACCACTGACGAGTAATTCGATCCTGGGGAGAGGGAGTGAACTGGCAATGCCAAAAGTACTATCAACTCCACCAGACCAAGGAATTCTGGAAGGACTGGCAGCTCCGAGCCCCGGGATGAGTTAAACGGGAAACCATTCATTTAACAAAAAGATCCTTAGATCCTTACACCTACCTCGAAAGCTCGAGAGCCTGGCACAGCACTAGCTGCTCTCAAAAGTCTGTTTGATTACCCTGCTCTCGCTTTGGCAACACAAAGCCTCGCCAGGCGGCCGTGCGCCCTCCCTCCCCGCTGCGCCGTGGGCACAGACTCCCCAAAATAGTTCCCCCCGGTAGGTACCACGGCGCTGAGGTCGGTCAGCTGACGAGGGGAGCCCGCAGAACTGCGGTCACACATGAAATGACAGAGCCGAAGGGAGGCGGCCGCCCCGGCGCCCAGTGACAGCGGGCTCACCTCCGGCGTCCTCCCAGGAGCGCGGCGAGCGCCCCCGCGGCCGCCCAGAAACGTGCCGGGGAGGCTCTGTCCCTCCCCGCCCTCCCCGGGAGCGCCGTCTGGGCACGGAGAACGCTGGACCCGCAGGGCCAGTGGGCGAGCACACACCTCTCTGCCCTCCCCTCCCCCGCCCCTGTCCCACACACCCCCAAAGATCGCGCAGGAAGACGTCCACTATGCGTGGAGTAATTGCAAACTAGAACATCAAATGGCTTGTCCGGGGGGAGGGGGAGTGGGCGAGAGATAGTTGTTAATGCTTAACGTGTTTGTGCCTGTTACACCACCGCTTTGAAATCCGCCCGGGCAGATCTGCAAGTTATTTGAATGTATTATTCCAGTACCTGTCATTTATCACTTTATTCAACACGTCTTTGCCAACTCAATAGCTTTTGATCTCATTCTGCCTCCATTTCGTAATTTCCGCCCTCTTAAACATATCAAATACTTACTTAAAAAAAAGAGAGAGAACAATATCGAAACCCACCGAAAGAAATCCACCCAGACACGACGAAGCCAGACACGAAGGTAAATTTTCAAAAGGCAAAAAATATAAAAAGGATGTGATGTTCAAGAGGCAATAGCAGGAGAGCAAATGAACACACACACACACACGCGCGCACACACACACACATCCTTGAACAAAACCCTTCTCGAACAAGTTATTTGATCTTGACTAAAATCAGCAGTTGGATCCTCTTTGTAAAGCTGACAGCCAAACTCTGACAATGGCAAAATACTCGAGCCCCAGCTAGTGGCGCTACCCCTTTAAAAAAGGAGTCGATCCTGCTCGCCTGCAGAAGTGAATACAGTATTTTCAAGCTTGCCCTGTAATAAGCATTACTAGGGGGAAAAATAATAAAGAAAGAAGAGAGGGACAGACAGGTTTACCACCTCGCCATGGTCGCTATTTCTGCCCTGGGGAGTGTCTTCTGGGAGGAAATAAAGTTTAGAGCTGGATAAAAGTTGCCGGCTGGTCCTCTCTTCCCACAACAGCTGGAGCTCCGCTATGCAAATCGGATCCTTTGGCGTACATCTTACAAAGAAAAAGTCGCCAAGGGACAAAATTCTTGGTTTGCCTTCAAGGTGGAATTGAAAAGCCTTGTAGAAAATGTAAGGTCCGTGCAAGCCACACGGTGAGCCGACCCACTGCAGGGGGGGAAAAAAACACCAAATAAATAATGTAGCCATCAGAGCACAAACATCTATTCCCAGACACATTTACACACACATCCACTCTCTTAATACAGACGACCCAACAGATATAACGCTGGGTGGAAAAATAATAGCGCCCACAAATTTTTTGCCTCCCTAAAAAAAAAAAAAAAAAAAAAAAACTCAGGGCCCCCCACCGCCACTTCTCCCACCTCCCCATCTGAGGCGGTAAAATTACATTATGTATGTATGATCAGTGCAGGGATTTTTTTAAACAATAAAAATGATTTTGGGGGATGCAGAGGGTAAAAGTTTGGTGAAAAGTTTGTGGGGGGTGTGGGTGGGTGCAGAGGTGTGGGTGAGCTAGGGGGTTGGGGGGTGCCGGGGGGTGCCGGGATCGGAGGAGCGGAGGAGAGCGAAATACCTGGAGTGAGTTGGGCTCCATCTCGACGTTCTGAATTGATTGAACTCAACATTCTCTCCAAACTTGTTGGCTTGAATGGATTGCATCAGGTCCTGGCAGGGAAACGCATTCTCTGCCTTCAGCCGGCGTAATGTCTCAATATAAAACTGAGCTCTTGCCTCCCTTTGGGCACCGAAATGATTGAAAATATGTCCTAATATTTCTATAACGACTCAATTTTCAGCTCCTGAAAAAACTGTATGGGTTTTCTTCCAAATATGGATTGATCAAATTCATAATCGAGAGAAAGGCGCCGTACGATCTCGGCGGGAAGAGGATGGATCAAGGCGAAAAACACATAGAAAGATTTGTAAAAATAAAAAGCACCCTAAAACTGTGTGGAGATGTGATTCCTCTCTCTCTAACCGCCCCTGTCTGGGGATATCGTCTGATGAGATTTTTGGAGGAGAAGAGGGCTAGCGAGCTCCGCTGTGCATCTGACAGGACCTGCTTGTATATGTCTAATATAAAGAACATTTCCTGCAGAGATTCCGGGGCGCTGCTCCTCTTTCTAATGCTCCTTAGCAGATTTGCTGTTATTAGACATGTAGATTTGTTTGATAGTTAAATTACGCTTCCTCACTGCCATGTTTTCGAGAACTAATCTGTTAAATTATCTTTTGATGCCTATTTACATGGAAGGGAAAAGTGGGTTATCGATTATATAAACATATAAATATTAATGCATTTGTTCGCTTCGCAAAAAAATACTCAGCAAAAAAAAAAAAAAAGAGACAAGTGAGCAGTGCACACACATCTTAGGATTTTGGAAACAATATTGAACGGACAGCGACTGCATTTAGGGACTGGAACAATAAACGATGCATGATAAATCAATAAATGCGAGCAGCGAGTCTGCTCAGAATATGAATTCAGGCTCCCGGTTCTGCGTGTGCATTCTTTAATTTTGAAGTATATACACTAGTACGTGTTTACAATGCTGATGGACGCCAAGGGCGCTCTCAAATGATAATGTGTTTATATAACCCAGCGCTACAGGAATAATATACCGACTCCTACCCCACCCCCATCCCCTCCCCCGCCAAAAAAGGGAGGGGAGCTTCCTCAATAATAGTTTGAAACTGAAAAAATCCATTTGCAAACTAGTTAAATACAACCAGAAATTAAGCTGTTGAAAATCGGGGGCATGAACCGTAAGACAATAAAGGCTTTAAATGTGTATATTTATTGTTCTGGAGCCCTGGAGCATTGCGAGGTTTGCATGCACGGCTATTATGCAAACACAGAGAAACTTAAGAGCGACAGAACAAGGAACAGGCAGAGACTGCAAAGCCCTCGCTCGCTCCGACCCAGCTGCCGGTCCTCCGCCAGGCTAGATTGCATTTTCGCAGTGTTGATTTAAAATGGTGTACTCGCTTCCCCCACGTTCCCCCACCCCCTTCCCCGCTCTCCTCCCACTCCTTCCAGCACACCCCCCCTCCAGCTTTTATTATATTGGCACCAATCTTTCCAAAGTGGGTCTGGCATGCTAAAAAAGTAAACATGTACTATATGGGGAATAAGGTCTGTATAGTATGACAGTTGAAACTTGATCTGTGATAAAATTACAGGATGTTGAAATTACTAGTAAGCTATTTTTAACGCTTTCGCAACGTTTCACCTCAAGTCACAGCATCTAGTTGAAACAGGATTACTTTAATGAAAATTATATTCACATGGCTGAAGTTAATACACCCGGCAGAGCACAAATGCCTCATATTCAGTGACTTGAGGTGGAAAGACCCTCTGTGTGTATTTTTATGCCTTTTCATAACGTCTGCGTCCGCTGCAGTAAGAATTAGGGCACTTAACATTATCTAAACCACATTTTTGATTCAGAACATGGGGAAGTAATAAAAGGCAAAATCTATCTCCTTTCTATACACACAGAGATAAACGAAAGAAAATGGCAGATCCTCCAATTACAATAAATAATAAAAGCCCATGCCAAAGAACCGGTATTCTGAAAGCTGTCGAAAACTATTTTAATAATTTAAAGTAATATCACAACTCTGCACGATGGAGGACTACAATTCAGTCTCCAATCTTCTACATTAGCCAAATTATGACTTGCACATCACTCTTTAATTATCTCTTGAAATTTCATCTGATCTTTCTATTTTATAAACATGGGTTACAAAGAGAAATTACAGCTCTCTTGCGCTTTCTCTCTTTTTAACTTTATAATGCATACTGCAGACGTTTGATTAGAATCGCCCATTTTGTTCATTTTTAACATATGAGAATGGACTTGACTGAGGGGGATTTTACATGTCTTTTTTAAAAATAGACATGCCTAAGGCTTCTGTTAGTCTCTGTCCTGTTAGCGTAAATATATACATCCAGTTCAAGAAATCCTATATTAAAAAACTTGAGTTGCAGTATTTTGACAAGATCGTATTTGAGATCGACTCTGAGTCAGTTTCCTGTATGACCAATGCAGCAGCATTTATGCAGGAAACCTCAACAGAATGCCTGAGGGTATCCCTCAATTGTATATTAAATCTCTTTCTTAAAAAATTATACAGCTCTTTACAGCATCTAAGCAACTTCTACTATCTTTGGTGCTGTAAGTCTTTAAGTGTGTAACGAACTTCATCTAATTAGAAACCCTGTTTCTTCAGCTCTTCAAGGTAGGCACTGAACTAGGATGCACGGTGCCTTATCTCTCTGATAAGGTTTCTGAGATGTTAACAATTGCAGGGATCTAGGTCTGAATATTTTTGAGCATCCGCAGCCTTGTAGTCAGATGAATGCTAAATTTCAAAATAGAATTACAGGGATATCTTTCCCCCTCTTTTTACAGCACTGCCCCCACCCCCATGAACATAATAAATCTAATAAATTGAACGAATACTGTGAATGCTTCTTAAAATTACAGATCACAATAGTGTTTACCCCTCCCCCCAAAAATCCCTCAATTTTACCTCTTCCTTAATGTGATGTTTCATAGGCACCTGTAAATTATCTGTGTAGCAAATATCCACACAAAGAAAGTTTCAATTAAGATAAGGAGATTGTATTGAAACAGTTCTTTGAAGTAATGTAGTTAATAGCCTGTTTGATTTCTGCTTGTGAGAGAGTAATAACGTGGATTCAAGGCTCCATCAATCACAGAGCAGATGTAAGACTTGAGACACCGACACCCAGGGGAATAGAGGCAAACTCCTGCAGTGCAGGGTCCCTGGGCTAATGTAAAGTAAATACTCATAAACAGATTGAATGTTGTAAGAAGACAATCCATTCAGGACAGTTATAATCATGAAAGCAACTGCTTTATTTATCTATAAAAAAGCTTGTAGCTGGAACTTGCTGTGTATAAAAGGCGGGAGGGAGAGTAGTATATGTTTATATGACCCACTATTTCTGGGCTCTTTCTTGTACTGAAACACAGAATCCTGTACCCACACACCTATATCCCTGCTGCTTTACTAGCCAAAAATCCTACTTTCTAAATTAATCTGGTATATTTACAAGGTAAAAAATTAAAAATCATTCTTGCCCCTCAAGGGGATGGAAGAGCAGTAGACATTATTCAGTGTCTGCGAATCGCTTCATAAAGGATCAGGAGGATTAAGTTAGTTGCAAAAACCAGCAGTGACATAATTAGGCAGCTTGGACTATAATAAACAGGATCATAAAAAAAAAGAAAAGAAAAAAGGAAAAGTACAGTTTGAAGAAAGAAGGCGACCATTTCGAAAATGCAAACCTCTCTGCGTACCCCTGGGCCTCCCCTCCCCCAAATTGAAAAGACAACTGAAGCATTTTTGACCTTGGCTACAATAATACTTCATGTTTTAGCACTTTAGTCAGCATTTTATCTACTAATTGCTACACACTACCGCATGTGGCTCGAATCTGCCACTGCAGCTTTCTCTTATTGGTGAGCGAATTGCTTGATAAAGACTGGGAATTCAACCTGGCTGTTTCCTTCCTTGCTCCCCCTCAGCCACCCGCCCCCCCCCCCCGACCCCTTTTCTTTCCTCTTCCAGCTAGAAGCCACTAATTTCTCCAGAAAATACCACATGGATGAGAATAGGGACAGTGAATGGTTCCCTGATCTCCTTCCACTGGTTAAAGCTCGGGTCACTTTTGCGATCCGGAGGCAAAACGGAGGCGGTGAAGGAGGGTAATGGGGGCGGGGAATTAGGGGCACGAAGCGAGGAGCGAGTGGATCCTGGCCTGTTGGCGGACCTGATGCTAGGTGATTCCGAACGTGGGTCCCTTGCCCAGTCCATTGCTGGCTGGGAGTCCGTGGGGCTCCACGCTGCCCACCTGGGGACCTCGAGTTAGGAACGCTCTCGTGCTCTTGCTTGGTCAAGAAGTGGGGTTCGAAGGGGTAGCCCTGGAGTCTGCAGAATGATTCGTAAAGAACCAGCACTGTCTGAGGGTCAGCCACCGCCTGGTCCCATCCCCCTCTATGCCTGGCGCCATCGTGAGCGGCGGGGGCGGGTGGCGTTATTAGTAAGGAGGCCTTGAGCAGAGCCGGCTCGCCAAGTCTTAGTGCAACAAGTCTATTGGTTTGAAGGAGGATAAACCGGGTTATACGGGTCATTGCTTTCCCGGAGACCTCTAGTGGTCAAAGGTTGAGCTACAGCTCAAATTTGGGTCTCCTATTCGTCCCCTGTCTCAAGAGCTGTGGTGGGGGTGGGACTCCAGCCCAGGTCCGGTGGTAAAGGCTGGAAGCTTCAGAAGGATGGGTATGGTGACAGATTTCTCATGAACTTGTAGCCGGAGCCAAGAGAGACACAGGAACTCGGAGCAAGTGATCCCCCTGGGAAGGGTCATGTGATGCCCTTTGTGAGCACTGGAAGCCCCAAGTTCTCCTGCCCTCGGTACAGATGGAGACCTCCTGTCTTATCTTGATTTTCCTCCCGAGTCTGAGATTAATCAAGTATTATCCGGGAAGTTGGATTAAATTTGCTCAAGCCTTTCCAGTTACAATAGCAATGCTGAGTCTGTTTATTTTTTCTAATTTGTTTGTAAATTAAAGACAAGTCCCACTCCCTCACCCCATCACAAATACACCCTAACACCTCTTAATTTTAACAATTTCATTGCCTTCAAGTGCCCTTGACATTTATGGGTTACTTAGTATAGAAATAACTAAGCTTTTATTTTTTTAATTGCCTGCACTGCAGGGTACATATATGACGTTTGACTAAATTGTAATCTTGCCCCTTTATTCGGAATGCCATGCCATTCCATCCCAAATGGCAGGGTGCTGGGGGAAAGGGTAGTGGTGACTCAGGCTTTCAGACTCATTTGTGATCCACATATTAATAAATAATTTGATCAAACTGCCCCCCAGCATGGTATTAAAGAAATTGCTGGGAACACCTACCATAGGTCATACTCAAAACAGAGGTCCCAACCATCTGAGGTTATTAAAACATCTTGCCATACCTGATTTTTTTTTTTAAAGGAGACAAGAAAATGTACAGACATGGAGTCTTGGCTCCACTGGGGGACTCATATATTGCCTACTAAAATTTCTCTGTGCAGTTTCAAACGGACATTAATGATGCCTTGTATTTGGTGATTTACAACTTATAATTACTTGACAAGCATTAAGTAACTCATTACTTAGAAGCACAGTGGGTACGGTAGGTAAATCACTAGACTGAAAGTCAAGGGGATCATTCTTCTCTGATTTGCTGTGTATCCATGTCCATGACTATAATTATCTGCCGGGCTCAAACCCTAATTCCGGCTTTGTCAGAATTTCTCACATATTGTGGCAGAATTATCCAGACTGGTCATCTGTATAGAGGCAGCTGCCCTTGCTGGGGAGTCATTCAGATCCATGGAAGTGCCGGCAAGTCCCTTGACTGCCTCCACCTACATTTTGCCATGTCACAGACTGATAATTTTATGACTTGTTATTGCAGGTTGAAATATGTAAATGTGGTAATTCACTAAGGGTATAAGGAGATCTGAGTACTTCAGAAGAAAAATAATACCAAGAAGAACAGTGAGGTTGGTTCTGTTTTCATTTTCAATAAGCTTTGGCCAAAATAAAATTGGGTGGGCTTTACACAAAGACAGTAGGGGACCAGATGAATTTCCCTCAGGGCTTAAAAAATGCCCTTCTAGGGGTATGCTGGCACTAGTTCCCGCCAACTCCCCAGAGCTGATGATTACATTTTCAGAAATTTTGCAAGTCAGATATCAAACACATCCACTATTGAACATTAAATTATATAAGCTGTCAAATAAATTATATTAGAAAACAATGGCAATATACCCTCAACACTCTAATTGTTTTACTACATTTTACTGTTATCTATACTCTGGAGGTTATTTATGTCTTTTGCATTTTTGTGGCCGCGGTACAGTATCCTCAGAGGACTGGTTCCAGGACTCCTGGCAGATACCAAAAGCTGTGGATGCTCAAGTCCCTTATATAAGATGGCGTAGTATTTGAATATCACCTACTCACATCCCCCTTATACTTTAAATCATCATATTGTAATAACTAATATGATGTAAATACTATGTAAACAGTTGCTATATTGTTGTATTTTCCACTTATTTTTATTTTTCACTTATTTCACCATTCACTTATTTTTATTTTTCACTTATTTTTATATTTATTTATTTATTTGTTTTTTTTTTTTGAGACGGTCTCATTCGGTTGCTCAGGCTGGAGGGTAGTGGTGAAATCTCTGGTCACTGCAACCTCCGCCTCCTGGGTTCCAGCAATTCTCCCACCTCAGCCTCCTGAGTAGCTGGGACTACAGTCGTGTGCCACCACACCTGGCTAATTTTTGTATTTTTTGGTAGAGATAGGGTTTCAGCATGTTGGCCAGGCTGGTCTCAAACTCTTGACCTCAAGTGATCTGCCTGCCTCGGCCTCCTGAACTGCCGGGGTTACAGGCATGAGGCACCATGCCTGGCCTTTCTGAATATTTTAAATCTGCAGTTGGTTGAATCCTCAGATGCAGAACTTGTGGATATGGAGGACCAACTCTACTATATAAGGGTATGCTACTCCCCATCTCTTCCCAGTTCACATCCACTGACATCCTATTGGCAGCTTGAAATTGGCCATGGTGGGGTATTTATACCATGGAATTCAGCAAACATTACAAATCAGAGCTTGATTCATTGTTTTGTTGATTGGACTTGAGAAAGTGGTGAAGACAATGTTAATACTGTAGATTGTGATGATTAATCTTATGTGTGAACTTGAGTGAGCCATGGGGTGCCCACATATTTGGTCAAACATTTTTCTAGGTATATCTGGGGGAGTGTTTTTGATGAGATTAACATTTGAATCACTAGACTGAGTAAAGCAGAAAAATGATATGCAAAGTAAATCCCCACATGGGTGGGCATCATCTAATCAGTTGAAGGCCTGACTAGAACAAAAAAGCTGAGTAAGAGGGAACTTCTCTAAACTGCCTGCTTGACTTGGGATATGGGTCTTTTCCGGCCTTTCGATTTGAACTGAAACATCAGTTTTCCTGGTGTTCAGACCTTTGGACTCAGCTTGGAAGTACACATTAGCTCTCCTGGGTCTCCCGCTTGGGGACTACAGATCTTGGGACTCCTTAGCCTCCATAATCAATCATGCGAGCCAATTCTTCATAATAAATTAATCTGTCCCTGTCTTTCTCTCCCTCTCTACACATACTCAACACACACACACACACACACACACACACACACACACACACACCCCTTATTCCGTTTTTCTGGAGAACTCTGACTTAGGTTTAACTAAGTCAAGCCTGTAGCCAATCATATTGTGAATAGCACAATTGAGGAAATAGTTTGAAAACTATTATTTGATACCAGCAAAGAAGGTGTTCATGTCATTGATGAAAAAGCGAAGTTCTAGGATACATCTTTGTTTTTTCTCTTTTGTTGTATTCCTTAATATAAGTGAAAATATCCATCAACATTAAAGTTAGAGCTACACTTATTTGTTAATTGCAACCGTAGGTTAGGTATGGATAGCAGAGTTCAGCAAACAGGAACAGAAGCATTCTATGAGAATAAATGAACCAGCTGGAATTCACAATGAAGAGTGTTGTATAATTATTATTTGCACATTTCTGCTATACTTCCTGTATATCTGCAAAATGTATAATAAACTTTCACACATATATATGCATAACTTGATCTAAATATATACATATGTAGAGCTATATATCTAGATCTAGATCTTTGTATATATTTAAATAAAACATACATACCTTTTTGGGGGTGAAGAACTAATTGTTAAAGATTTGAAAGATTTGTATGGGTATCTTTGAACATGATATGCAGTTCAGACTTCTAGAGCAGGGACCAGCAAACTACAGCCTACCACCTGCTGTTCTATAGCTCCCAGGCCAAGAACATGTTTCACATTTTTAAATGGCTAAGAAAAATCAGAAGAATAATATTTTGTGACATATAAAAATTATATGCAATTCAAATTTCAGTGTCCATAAATAAATGTTATTGGAACACAGCCATGCTTTTTCATTTATGTATTGTCTACGGCTGCTTTCGCGCTAAAACAGCAGAATTGAGTAGTTGTGACAGAGACCGTATGGCCCTCAAAGCCTAAAATATTTACTGTCTTGCCCTTTGTAGTAGAAATTTGCTGACTTCTGCCCTAGAATATGGAGGTACGTCCCTTGGTTGGGAGTGGTCAACTCAACCAAATGACCTTTTGAAGTCTTTTCTTGCCTTTGGTCCTAGAAATACTTCCTCAGTAAACAGATAGAAAAAAAAAAAATTGAATACCTGGAGTTTTTGTGAGGCAGTCAAATCATTGACTCAAGGTCACGGGGAGAGCCCAGGCCATCATAAAAGTAAGAGCGGAGCATAAGATTTCTCACTCATTGGTTTGTATTCTGACCACTGCATGACAGTGCCTTTCTTCCTTACTGCTTGTCCTAAAGCACTGTATAATTTTGTTGGGTGCTGTTAAATATTTATTGAGTTTTCTTGTCCAATGTGGTTCGGTTACTGTGTGTCTGTGTGTGCGATGGGACCCTTCAGGATTAAAGGTGCTATATAAATAGAGAATTATTTTATGAATTGTTATTGCAGGTTGAAATATGTAAATGTGGTAATTCACTAATGCTATATCAGTGCATATATCTGGGAAGCTAGAATGCATTATCCTGCTATTTGAATGTAACATCATTTACATCCTTTTTTAAAAAAAGATGCCCAATCAATTTTTTTTTTTTAAATGAGGAAACACAGTAGAGGAAAAAAAAAACCTCCTTTAATGCAATACTTCAGCTGAAAGTTTAATGACACAAAAGGCAGGCAATTCAAAGTTACAGTTCCCACAGCAACTGTAACTCTGCTATATAGCACATTTAGGCATAGATTTCACAGCATGTACTGCAATACAAAATACTCCACACTGGGCATGCAAGGGGGCAGAGTTATGGTTGCTATGGGTACCATGACTTTGAATTTCCAGATTTTTTGAGAGTTTAAATTTTCAACCAGAACATCACATTAATAGTTCATTTTTTTGCATTGAAAATAATAAAGGTTGTATCACTGTTTCCACTGTCAAACCCATCTCCAGCTCAGTCCACTGCTTAGTATAAATACCTACCCAAACATATTCACCCTACTTGCTAAAATTAAACACATGACCTCAGCCCAGGGAGTATTTTAGTTTGCAAATTTATATGCGATGACTTTCACTGGATTAACTAAATCTGTTCCCTCGTCCTTTCTCAAAATCACCCATACATTCAGATTAACCCTCTCAGCATTCTGGTATATTTTATCTGTTATTCATAGGCTGAGAAGATATGATAATCATATTCATTGTGCATGAACGTGTGATGTATATATTTATAATTTATACTCTGTCTACTTCCAAAAAGAACTGGAGGTAGCTAACTACACTTATTCATTTATTCCTTGAACATGTCGTGCAATTTTATGTCTTTATACCAGTGGTCACAGGACCCCTTTTCACTTAAAAATTATTGAGGACTGCAAAGAGCTTTTGTTTACGGTGGATATATATACATATAATATTAGCAGGTCAGATTTTGTATATGTAAAATATTATACATTATAATGGAAATATTTTAAAATATTTATAACTGATTTTAAAATAATAATAAATCCATTCTGATGAAATGCTTTTTAATAAAAAATAACTATATTTTCCAAAACAATGAAATATAGTGAGAAGAGACGCATTGTTTTACATTTTTAAAAGTCTCTTTAATGGAAGATAGCTAGATTCTCATAGCTGCTTCTGCATTCAGTGTGTTTCATATTGCAAGTCGTATAGTTTCTGGAAAACTCCACTCCACTGTATTTTTCTCAAAAAATGAAAGTGAGAAAAGCAAATAATGTCTTAATATTATTATAATCATTGTTCTGACCCTGTGAGCCACCTGAAATTGTTTCAGACGTTCCCACGGATCCCTAGACCATACTTTGACAGCTAGTTCTCCATGCATTTGTTTATGCTGTTCTCCCAAGTATATGTCTCTTCCTTATCTACAGGAAAACTCCTATTCATGCTTCAAGGCACTAGGAAGAATTAATTGCCCCCTTAGCTGTATTCTCATAGCATATTACATATATGTGAATCAGACCATTTATAATATTATGTGGTATTATGACTATATGTTCAAGTATCTGTTTGCTGTTGTTAGACTGAATTCCTTACAGGGGAGTCATGTCTTATACATGTTTTCCTCATTTCTTAGGATCATACCTGACATTCTGTATGTATGAAATGTAAGAATTCAATTCAACCAGTGATAAAATAGCTCCCATTCTTAGAGTCCATAATATATTTTAGGAACTGTGTTGAAACTGTCTCAAATTTAATCTTCATAGTAATGTTATGAAGTTGGTACTATTATTATTAATGTTTTTTGATTGAGGAGATTAAGGCTTGCCCATAGTTCAACAGCTAGAAAGTGGGCAGACCCTGATGGGTTTAACATATTGCCAAGAAATATGAGAGAAAGTATAAAGTAGGAAACAGGGTCTTTGCCTTAAAGGCATTTACAATCTACTTTGGGAGACAAGATGTATTTCACAAATGAAAGGCAAATATCCATGCAGAAGTTAGCTAACAGCAGACCACAAATGCCATAATTAAAGCAATGCCTATTTAGTAGAAATGGCTACTTACCCAATGAATCATTCAGATTCAAACTTTTGGAGAATATACTTCTATCAGAAAACCTTTGTTTTAGAGTGCACACCAGATAAACAGGTATTTATTTATAAATTATATACTTACTCTTGCACCAATCTGTTACAAATGTATCAATATATATATTAATATGCTCAAAGATATAAATCACTAAATATTTAAAAGAATAAGATAAAAGATATAAAGACATTCTACAATATTGTTTAGCATGCTGATGAATTATGCACTCCACTTTGGAGGCAATTTATTTGGACTAGTGGTGCTCAACTTTGGCTGAAAATTAGCTTCTCTGGAGAGTTTAAAAATTGACACTGGGGTCCCAACCTCAGGTCAATTCAATCAGGATCTCTGGGGGGTGGTACACAGATCTTGGGAATATTTTACCTTCCCCCTCCACCCCACCCACCAGGGAATTCTGTGCAACCAAGGGTGAGAATCACTGGTCTAGCCACTGAGGACAATGGCACCCTGTAGAGAGATCAGTGGACTGCAGAGAGAGAAGGGAGATACTACAGGTCACTTTAATATTTTTACATGGAAGCATTGAAAATTTGTGTTTGTAAAGTTAGTCAAGCTGAGTTTTAAAATCTCCCCTTGCCTAAGTTGGTGTTCATGTTTTGGTTTTTTAAAACAGTACCCCTTTTGGGTGTGTCTGGCTTGTCAAAGTCTGGGAATGAGGAGATCTGAGTTGTATCCTGGGCCTGCCTCAGAAGTTGCGCTGAGACCTTGGGCTAGTTTTCAACAATTGTAATTATGGGGGTGGTGATTTTCTGTAGTCATAAAGTACTTTGTCTCAGAAAAGTATATTCTTGGCGTCAATATATAAGCCTGCAAATGGAACCCTGAAATATTTGTTCTGGAAGACATCTTTTAGAACAGCACCCTCGGCCGGGCGCGGTGGCTTACGCCTGTAATCCCAGCACTTTGGAAGGCCGAGGAGGGCGGATCACGAGATCAGGAGATCAAGACCATCCTGGCTAACACGGTGAAACCCCCTCTCTACTAAAAATACAAAAAAATTAGCCGGGCGTGGTTGCGGGCGCCTGTAGTCCCAGCTACTCTGGGGGCTGAGGCAGGAGAATGGCGGGGACCCGGGAGGCGGAGCTTGTAGTGAGCCGAGACCCGGCCGCTGCACTCCAGCCTGGGCCACAGAGAGAGACTGTCCCCCCAAAAAAAAAAAAAGAAAAGAAAAGAAAAGAAAAAAAAAAAAGGACAGCACCCTGATTACACGTGAGGAAACTGAGACCCAGAGATGCTAAGTGGAGGTAGTTGGCTTACCTAAGACAAAGCTGCAAGAAGAAAGGGTTAGGACACTGGTTGGGGGAGGAGGAGGAGGCTGCTTCTCATCAGCCAAATGGTTCTCAAATGCGGAATTCCACTTTCATAAAGGACTCAGGATATATGGACAGAATAGAGTACAGTAATTGTGGCTTCTCCATCTTTAACTGATCCCATCAACACAAGGGGTAGGTTTAAAAATTCTACAATAAGTTGTATAGAAGGCTCCCATGTTCCCAAAGTTAGAAAGCCCCTATGGTCAAGGTTTCCTCATTCTTGGATCTGTTTTGAATACAGTCATCCAGAACTTTCTCTATGAATGAGGAGGTTAAACTAGATGAGCTCTGAGGTTCCTTCTGACTCACCATGAAACTTCTAGCGCTGTGTGCATTGCTAGTGTCATGCAAACACAAGGACACGATTAGAGCACAAAGTTGGGTTCAAATAATTCCCTGTTGTACTGCATAACGGAGGAGAGGTATTCTTGCATAATTTGCATTTGAAAATACAGAAGCCTGGGCTCATATAATTCTGAGGGCAAATAGAATTACGCTTTCCCTTGCCTGCTTAACATGGGTCATTATAGGTGAAAGACAGCACAACTGAGAACTGCTGGACCCGGAGGGCCAGTGTCATGCATACACCAAGACAAGTGCATGTTGACAACTTGTCAAGGCTTGTTTCATATGGTTTACATTGGCTTTCATGAAGTGGAAAACAATACATGAAACCATTCTTGTTCTTTGTTCTTCAAAACACATGAAAATATTGGGAAGATTTAAATGTAGGAGTTAACATGACACTTAATGTCTCTTTGTGCCTTTGTTTATGTCATTACTTCTTCTGGATGTCCCTCAATTTGCCTTCCTCACCATATCCACCCAGAGAAGTCCAACATGTCAACTGAAAAATGGACAAACAATAGGAGTAGTCCATTGCCTTAAGTGCTTACATGCATGCATCTAACTCTATATGGCAAGCACTAATATTGTTCTCATTCTAGATGAAGACACTGAGGCACAGAGAGGATATGTAACTGACCTGAAATCATTAAATTCAGAGGCAGAGACTGAATTCAGACTCAAGTAGTCAGTTTCCAGTGTGCTCTCAAAAACACACTTTACCAAGTTTTTGATGGCATTGTAAAGGATATCAGAGAAGAAAAAATTCAAATGTCTGATGAATGCATTAAAATTAAAAAATACAGTTATGTTTATGACCCATCAACTTGGCAAATATTTTAAATAGTAGCTGGTGGTGGGGAGGAAGTGAGAACATGGAATTTGCCCTGCTGGTGGGTGTGCCAGTTTGTACAGTCCTTCTGAAAGACAAATTGGCAGTACAGTAAGTCCCTTAAAACACACTGCCAGACCCAGAAATTTTACTCCCATGAATTTATTCTAAGGATAATTTTGGAGAAGTTCACAAAAAATGAATGTATAAAATTTATACAAGAACATTGTTTAAAATAGCAAAAAGTTGGAAACAACATAAATAATTTACAATGGGGGATTGGATAAATAAATCATGGTACAACTCTAATAAAAAATATGCAGATATTAAGAATGTAATAGAACCATGTTTACTGACATGGAAAGATGTTCAAAATATTGTTAAGTTTAAAACAAAAATAGTTTTAAACTTAAAACATAAGTTTATGTCAATAGTAGAATTAAGACAGTTGCAGATTTCTTTGTAGTGTTTGGTAATTTCCATTGTATTACTTACATAAAAAATAAAAATAGACCAGGTGAGGTGGCTCACATCTGTAATCCCAACATTTTGGATTACAGGCAGGTGGATCGCTTGAGCCCAGGAGTTCAAGACAAGCCTAGGCAACATGGTGAAAGCCCCTCTCCACAAAAAATGAAAAAATTAGCCGGGAAGGGTGGTGTGTGCCTGTGGTCCCAGCTATTCAGGAGGCAGAGGTGTGAGAATCACCTGAATCTGGAAGGTCAAGGTTGCAGAGAACTGGGATTGCACCACTGTACTCCAGCCTGGGTGACGGAAAGAGACTCTGTTACAAAAACAAACAGACAAACAAAACCACACAAACAAAAACCCCTAGATTTTCCTTGCCTTAGCCATTGGAAAACTTTTTGCATATGTGCAAAACAGACAGTGACTCTAACCAGAGTGAGTTTAAAGTAAAATTAATTGTTAACATTCATTGAGCACTGAGCACTTATTATGGGCTAGGAGCTCTGTCAAATACTTTAAATGATTTCTTTTCATCCTTACAACTCTTATGATGTGAGCACTCTGTCTTTTTACAGTTCAGAAAACTGAAGCATGAAAAGATTTAAATAACTTGCGCCAAGTTCACTGAGAAGGCAGCTTCTAAGGGGATGTAAATAATTTGTGGGATTCAGAAATAAAAGAATGAAGTTGGCCTTTGGACATTAAGGCAGCATCTCCTATGGATAGGAACGTTAGCTAGTTAGCCCAACGCAGAAGATCAGTTTAGATCTTCTGGTTAAGAATAAAACCATTCATTGAGATTGAGCCCTGAAGGAACTCAGGATGGGTAAATAGCTACGTTGTGTGACTTTTTACCTTGCAGTTAACTTCTCTGCCAGATAGAAAGTGCTTTACTAGTGATTGTTTTTTCCTTTGTATCTCACACAAAGCCTATCCCATCTGAGGAGGAGCCTGAGAGAAAGTCACTTCAATTCAATTTTGGTAATTTAGAGATTTTGCTTGGCACCCGATCTCCTTCCAATACTTGTCTCCATAAACACTGATCTTCTCTACCTCTCTGAGGGGCTCTACCCTTGGTATGTCGCTGTTCTTCATCATTTAGTGACTAGGAAATACAAAGGCAGAAGTCCTAAATCTGTGGCAACTTCAGAACTTCTAAATAGTAGAGCCGTGGAGGTAGTAGCACAGTTACGGTAGTACACAGTAGCACAGTTGGACATTCTAAGTTGCTGGACATTCTAAGTTGTGTCTACATAGTACTTGACACAAGAGTGAGAAGGCATCAGGTGTGTGAATCAAAGAATGGGCCACTGATAAGTGACTTAGCCCTGAGGAAGGGTAATGAAGAGTGACCAGGCTACAAAGAAAATGTGCCCGGTGCCCTAATCTTTGGGTCTCTGCTTAACCTCAGCATGCCTTCAGATACAAAGGAATTGCTTTCAGTGATTGAGTTATCATCAATATTCTATCTTAGATGGAGGAAACCAGGATCTTGAAAGGACAGAAAACTTTTATGATTATTATTCTTTTGTTCATGACATTCATGTTTCTGAAACACCTCTACTTATTCTCTTTCTCATCATCCATTGCAACCCAACTCAAGTGCCCCCACCTCCTTCTATAAATAATTCTCTTGCTACCAGACATATTGAGAATGATCTCAATATACCTGGAGCTGCATAGAAAGCTTGGACTGCTTTCCTTGGCTGTGTCTTTTTAAATAAGTTGTATAGCTATATTCCTCTGGCCTTGAGGGACAGGAACTCTATTACATAACAACAATGACAAAACAATGCCAACAACTAGCATGGCACAAGCCTATTTATTTCAATAGAGAGAAGCCTAGTGGTTTAAGGTAGACATCATCTATCAAACTAAGCTTTCAGTACTTGAAGCTTTGAGGCTTCAAGTGGTTTGAAAAGTCCAGTGTACCTAGAACCTATTCTGTGCTTGGGGTTAATTGGCTTCTAGCTCAAGACCAAAAGGTAGGAGATACTGGTTGTAGGATTGGTTCGCTCATCACTAAGACATATTCTCAGTCACTTCTTGCAGTCTTGGTTCTCTCATCTGTCAGTTGACACAGAGCCAATCATACCTAAAAGAATTATTGTGAAAACAAAATAAAATAATGGATGTGAAAAGCCTTTAAAAGTTGAAAGCACTAGGCAAACCCAAGGCATTATTTGGCATTATTGTAAATGACAAACCAAATCTTATGTGGCAGAGGAGATTGCAATTATAAGGATGGGTGGTCAATACTTAAGATTCATGTATGATCAATGAAACCAACTATCTGTGGAAATGACATCCACCAAGGAAAAGCCTGAGTGGTTGAGGAGGTCACAGGGAGATGAGGACAGCTCATATTCAATCAAGGGAGAATATTCATATTGCTGAAATATAGAACTCTGGGAGTTTTTTCATAAAGTGTTGCCTAAAGTTGGATCTGTGAAACAGGTTTTTCAGGGACAAAAATGGGTCAAATAGATTTGAGTTAGACAAAGTCAAATAGAATTTTCACTCACCATCTTTAGAATGCCAACTTGACTCTTCAAAAGGGAGAGAGGCAGGAAGCTTTAATCTTTTCAAGGGCAGTCACCTGGCAAAAGCTGAAGCTCAACCCATTGTATTAGATCTGACTGCAGGGAGTATGTGTTTATGATCTGCTTGGAGTTTCTGAGATAAGAACCAAAAGACGAAGACTTGAATGATGTTTCTCCAGCACTATGAAAGTGAAAGAGTCAGGTACAGTGGCGTGCACCTGCATTCCCTACTACTTGAGAGGCTGAGGCGGGAGGATTTTGAGCCCAGGAGTTTGACACCAGCATGGGCAATATAGTGAGATGCAGTCTCAAAAGAAGAAGAAAATAAAATAAAAGAAACTTGGGTTTTGGCAGTCATGGGAATTTTGGTCCTAGGAAAGCTGGAGAAAGCTGGACTCTATTATGACAGAGGGGATTGATTAGGCACACTTTGGTATGTGAGAATTCTCCTTCCAGACAACTGTTGCCCTTGTCCCAATCCTTGGCTCTCCACCAACCTTCTGTTACCTGCTCAGCTTCCAGGCACTGTTATCATGGAGAGCAGTGTAAATGATGGGCAGCACCATTCAAGAAAAAAAAAAAACAACATTAAAAATTATTAAATTCATGTTCATTTTTCTTAATTACTAATCATAAAATTAGCACATTTACTCAAAATTTCAAATGGAAGAAATATAGAGTAAGAAGTGGATACTCTTTCTCCATCTATCACCATGCTATGACACATAGTTTAAAATTGCTACATTAAAAAACAAAATGGGCCAGGCATGGTGGCTCACACCTACAATCCCAGTCAGTGCTCAGGAAGACCGAGGAGGCAGGATCACTTGAATGCAGGAGTTTGAACCCAGATAGAGAGATTCTGTCTCTACAAAAAATTAAAAAATAGCCAGGCATGGTGGTGTGCACCTGTAGTCACAGCTACTTGGGAGGCTGGGGTGGGAGAATCACTTCAGCCCAGGGAGGATACAGTGAGCTATGATCGCCACTGCACTCCCAGCCTGGACAACAGAGCAGGATCCCATCTCTAAAACACCAACCAAGTAACCAAACAAACAAAAAAACCCATGAAATGACTAGAAGCCAGTTCACAATATTTCATAACTATTTATTTAACCAGTTCTCTATGGCTGGGCATTTAGGTAGTTTCCAAATTATCATCATTACAATAGGTGTTGCAATAAACTTGGACATTTATTTTTGTGAATGCATTTTCTATGAGATAGATACACAGAAGTGAAACTGCCATCACAACTCATAACTAAATTGAAAATTTGGCTATGTACTGCTAAATTGGCCCCCTCAAAATGGCACCAATTTCCACTTCCACCAGGAGTATATGAGGGTTGCTCATGAATTTGATCAGTTGGGTGAGTTGCTTGGGACAGACTATGTCTGAAGCAATGACAAAAGTGATGATCTGGACTGCAAAGTCTCAGGAACTTGATGACACAAGAGCTACTCCTGTGTCGGGCCTTGTATAGGTGGTCAGCATGCCATGCCTAATAATGTTGACCTCACACATCTCTCGTTAACTGTAAATCAGACCACATTATGGCTCCTGAAGTGCACTAGACTGTACATCAATTTCCTATGAGAGCCCTAATCAATTGTTTCTGTGAGGGGTTTTAAAGGACCCTGAAACATCATGCTTCTTTTTGGCCCAAGGCTTGAATCAATTAGAGTTAGGCAAAAGAATAAGACAGAAAGAATCAAAACATCACCTTTGTCATTGTTAAAGTTGCTGCTGAGGAATGTGGTTATATCTGCTGTGCCAGTGGGCGTCCCCATTCTTAACTGTGATATTACAGGGACCACAACCAGCCTCCAGCAGCATTGGACCACTACTGATCTTCCTACAGGCTGAGGAGTAAGTTCACTGATAAATTCATTAGCTGGTAGAGAAATATCAGGAGTACATGCTCTGTGTGAGTGTGCATACTGCCAGAGGAAGGGGCTTGGCAACCCATGGCTAGTGTTGCTTTTAAAGCTTACCAATCAGATTATGTCTTTTTTTCTTCTCTGGAGGAAAGTAGGAGTGTTACATTAGTGGTGCTCTGTTTACAAGAAGGAAATGTCAGGAATAGGGGAGATTCTTGCTCTTTCTGCCTCAACCTTCCCCCTGCCATGCCATCCCAACAGCAGTGTCCACCTAAAATGTTTAGTGGGAAAGAGTTTCATAATTGATTAGTAATGTCTGCCGTGAGAGTGGGCAGGGGGAGTTATGGCACATTTGTCATACATTTTCAATCCTACAATAATTATGCAATGAGTAATATGTGGTTAGTATAAAGGTTCAGTACAGTTGTGTCTTCTAAATTATAAAAGAGTTTCACTACAGATCAGCCACCCCCACAGACTTTCTGTCTCTATTTTTCTGAGTGTTCTGAGTCTCTCTCCTATAGTAGGGTGGAGAGATACTCTGGTCCCAAATAATTCGTAACAGTCTAGGTCTTTATACCACTTGGTGCTATTCCCAGTACAGAGCTGATATTTTCATTGTAATGGTTTATAATTAAGAACTCACATATCCAAATCTCCAGCTTTTACTACTGGGGAACAGAGGCAGAAAAGAAAAAAAAAGTCAGTACTAGTATTTGCCAAGTGGCCAAGGATAAAATTAGTAGTGAAACAATTAGACTTTCAAGCTATTAAAAATGTATTACAAACAATGGAGCATTTAAATAAAATGAAGCTGATGTTGTCTTTCTGAACACTTGGCATGTTCTACTTTGTGCTCCTGTTGATGTTCTTTCTTACAGAAGGAATTTTTATTTATTTTTAATTTTTTTTGCATGCAGATACTTTCCATTTGCAGTACTGAGGAGAAAATAATTTTTTTACTTGATTGGGTGGCTTTGATGCTAAAGAGAGGAGCCAAATATGTCAATGTCCAATTAAGCTGGATTTAAAAAATGCATGAGCAGCCTAATAGGAGAGTAATAGATGCTGGGCGGGATTGAGTTAGGAGACAGGAAGGGGTGTATTGAAGAGGAAACCACTGGGAAGACAAAAAGAAAAGATCTGTTCTTCTATTAACATCTTTCCTGGTAGACACTTTATTATTTCCAGCCCTTTCCCATATTCAGCCAATAAGATGGCTGTTCCCTGGGATGGGACTTTAATTAACCCCAGATGAAATAAGCCCCTCTCAAGATCCCTGACCAAATACCTTCCCCTTCAAACTAATTTTTTCCTGAACTTTAAACATTGGTGTATTTTCTTTCTGATTTTTTTACTTATCAATTTTCCACTTGTGCTGTTTCCTCTCCTAATTTTATATAAATAAATATATATATTTAGAGACAGAGTCTCGCCCTGCCACCCATGTTGGAGTGTAGTTAGGCGATCATAACTCACTGCAGCCTTAAACTCCAGAGCTCATGGGATCCTCCTGCCTCAGCCTCTGAGTAGCTGGCATTACAGGGGTGAGCCACCATGCCTGGCTATTTAATTAATTAATTTACGTATTCATTTTTTTGAGACAGAGTCTCGCTCTGTCACCTAGGCTGCAGTGCAAAGACACGATCTCAGCTCACTGCAACCTCTGCCTCCCGGGTTCAAGCAATTCTCCCACCTCAGCCTACCAAGTAGCTGGGATTACAGGCACACCCCACCACGTCTGGCTAATTTTTGTATTTTTAGTAGAGACGAGATTTCATTATGCTGGCCAGGCTGGTCTTGAACTTCTGACTTCAGGTGATCTGCCCACCTTGCCCTCCTGAAGTGCTGAGATTACACATGGAAGCCACTGCATCTGGCCTGGCTGTTTATTTTATTGACTCACTTTTAAAACTGTTTATAACTGAAAGAAAAGTCAGTATCCACCCGCAGTAAATACAAGGAAATCATAAAAGTAAGTAAAATGGAAACAAAAATGCTACTTAAAAGTTTTTTAAAAATAAAATTCACCAATGAAAAACAATTAATGATAAACCCAATAAATTAAAAAATTTCCACACCTAAAATAAATTTCTCAATGACAAAAATAGATCTATTTATTTTTAGTCACTAATGGAGGGATATTTAACTCATTGGTGCTTAGTTCCACCCAAAATCATGTCATTGTCTGCAGTTTGGGAAACAGACTTTTCAAGGGGGCAGTGAAGTAAAGTAGGAAAGGTTGGGATTTAAAATCAGACCACACTGAGTTTGACTTCTAGTTCCAGCTGTTACTGGCCCCTCACAGTAAAAGTAGGATGATAACATCTACTTCACAGAACTGCTGTAAGGCTAAAATGTAATTGTATTGAAAAGCATTTAGGACATATTTAGGCAATTTCAGTTTTATTCTTTTCTACCAATATAATATTAGTAGAATATCCCCAGTTTTGGAGTCTTTTTGTCTTGGTGGAGAAAGGCATTAACAAAACATGGAATCATAGAATTTGAGAAATAGAAGGCATTTCTCAGAAAAAATAAATAACGTTTACAGGCTGTATTTATTTTCCATTCAAAATAAAAATAGTTTTATTGAGTCCCATGGGAAAAACGTACCGTCTTACCACTTGCATGATCTACTTCATTGACTAGAAGAATGTCAATGAAAAAATTCTCACAGTTTGTCTTTATTTAGTGTAAATATCTCGGTTATTTGAGAAGCAGCAACAGAGGTAGCATCCTAATCATTTAGCCTTATATTCAAAGCGAGGCCAGTGGGCTGCATGGCATCCATGGGCCTCTGTAGCTCCTCATTGAGTAGCCATTTTTTTTCAGTACTGATGAACAAATGGAGATGAAGAGCATTGAGTGTCCCTGTGATATTAACAAATAAATAAATCACATTGAGTGGCAACACAGAGATTTACCCAATATATACCCTCATCAAATGCTTACTAGTGTCCCAATACCAACTGACAGTATTTCATACAGTTTTGGAATAACAGAATGCTCAATATAGAAGGAAATTCAGGGCTTGCTTAGCTCAGAAGGTCAGGTAGCTAACATTAAGGAGTGACGTGGGGCTGATGGCACTGGGGAACCAGAGAGATCAAGCTATCCTAAAAGGCGCCACCTCCTAAACTGTTCCCCTGCAAGACTTTGAACCCAGTATTGCCAGATATGACTTCTAAAGACAAGCTAGGGAACAAGCGTGGTAGCTCACTCCTATAATCCCAGTGCTTTGGGAGGCGGAGGCAAGCGGATCACCTGAGGTCAGGAGTTCAAGACCAGCCTGGCCAACACGGTGAAATACCACCTCTACTAAAAATACAAAAAATTAACTGGGCGTGGTGGCGCATGCCTATAGTCCCAGCTACTTGGGAGGGTGAGGCAGGAGAATTGCTTGAACCTTGGAGGCAGAGGTTGCCGTGAGCTGAGATCGTGCCATTGCACTCCAGCCTGGGCAATATAGTGAGACTCCATCTCAAAAGAAAGAGAGAGAGAGAGAGAGAGAGAGGGAGGGAGGGAGGGAGGGGGGAGAGAGAGAGAGAGAGAAAGAAAAGAAGGAAAGAAGGAAAGAAAGAAAGAAAGAAAGAAAGAAAGAAAGAAAATAAAGAAAATGAAGAAAAGCTAGGAATTTGGATATTGCCATTTTTATGTGAAAATTTCTTTATATATTGGCAACTAAACACCTCCTACCTCCCCCATCCCACACTTAGTGCTCCCCACCCCACTCAAAAATCTCCATGTGAGTCAAATAAGACGTGTCTGTGGTTTCCATCTACTCCAAGTGTTGCCATATTGGTGCCTCTGATCTGGTCCAACTGCCTTCTGTGTTGGATGGGAAATGGAAGTCCAGAAAGGAGAAATGACTTAATTATGGTCATATCAGAAGCCTCTCTTCTAAAACCTCCTTTGAAAAGCTGACTGTTTGTTCATTTAAGAAAAAGTATGATGGAATAAAACTGGAATCTGATAATCTAGAGAGCAATAATTCTAAGCGCTGCTCTTTGTTTAATTGTCTATAACCTATATTATCCAAGCTGGTGAACATAAGAAGTTAAGACAGTAGATCACTGCAATAATAAGTTGGTAAGGGAGGGTTTGAAAATTAAGCAGAAGTATTCGTTGGTGCAAGATTTTTCCACAGATTAACTCTTGTCCCAAAATCATGCACCTGCACTTAAAGTAATATGGAAGTATATCAGTGATTTACTCATGGCCCCAGAGATAAAATTGAATGAGATAATGAGTATAATTTGCAATTTTGTGGGAGGAAAACCTATGAATATTTGGCAGTGATCTTTGAGGATGAATAAATGGATGGATGGTTCATTCATTCATGAGTTCCACAAATAATGATTGACTTCTTACTACAAGTGAGTCACAGTTCAGACACTGGGGATAGAGTATGAGCAAGAAACAAAAAAAAAATCCCTGCCCTAATGTGACTTATATCTCAGTGCAGACACTGGGGATAGAGCATGAGCAAGAAAAAAAAAAAAAATCCCTGCCCTAATGTGACTTATATCTCAGTGGCTTAGGCAACTCTCAATTGGCTAAATAATGGATCAGCTCCTCCATCTCTTTTAGTCATGCCAACACGAAGAAGAAAGTTGATGGTGGCATTGGGAAGAGAAAGTTGGCTCTTTTGCTCCTAGGCCAATATTCTATTGCCATGGCAATGATGTGCTCACTGGTCTGGATCATGACATAGACCTTTCTATTTTGAATCAAAGCTCTAAAAATACCAGAAGGCAAAAGATGCTATTAACAGGACAAGGTAGGGGGACTGATATCAATTTACTTCTTTGTTGCCCTTGCCTCTCTTAAAACAATATCTGAAATGCAGCACAAACAGGGCGTGCACCTAAATTAAGCCCGTGGTCAGCTTTGCTGGGGAGAGACGCATTTCTGTGAGTGATTTGTCTTCAGCCCTGTTGGCTCTGGCAGATTTATAGGGTTTATATTTCCACACACAAATTGTCCTTGAACAATTTCTCCAATACCTGAAACACTGCTGCCTCCTCCCAGCCCCTTGTCAGATGTACCCATCTGCTGTCTCCCGCCCAGATTTTTTCTTTAATAACAAAGTGATTGTTGACGTTGTAAGAAAAATCCAATTCTTGGTTGAAGTTTATGTTCCAAAGGGTCTCTCTTTGGGAAGAAAATCAGCAGTAGATAGAGTTGCACATTCCTGACATTGGGGCCAGCTCCCTCGAAAGCCTGCATTACCATGAAACAACTGCACTGCCCTTCCCAGCTGGTCCTCTTTTCTTTCTTGGGAGGGATCAAGAAAGACTAATGCTTTTTGTCCTTTCCTCTCCCTGTAAAAGCCAGGGCTGGTGCCTGGAGCAATGTCAGTAGAGGGTCAAAGGGAAGATGGCAGATGAGCCTAATAGCCCCTGAGTTAACCTTCCCATGACCACTTCCCACTTGCTAGTGATTTTGTTACCTCAACACAGGTTGCTTCTCAAGCTTATCAGTTGTCTGACAATGAGGGGAGCTTGGAAGTCATTGTGAATATCAAAATTCCCTGTGGCATCCACAGATGATGACACCTAGTCAGGCTGAATGGACTTAATAAAGATTTGGTCAGAGGTGGCTGTTCCTTTCTAGGAGCATGCCAGCTGATGGTGTGGAGACTAACCTTTTTATTATATTTCATTGTACCAAAGTTCCTACTAAGTTGGGCTAACTAGATAAAAGGTAAATCTTAAGAGGCAAAGTAGAAAAATGGCAGGAGAAAGGGCTTTGGAATCAGATAATTCTTGGTTTGTATAATGTCTCTGCTTTATCACTTTCTAGTTTCAGGGCACTGGACAAGTTACTTAAAATCTCTGAGCCTGGCTTTCCTGTGGGTAAAAAGGAAATAATCATGTCCACAGTACATCACAAGGTCGTCATAGGGTTAAGTGAGATGATGTGTGTGAACATCCTTATAACAGTAGCCTGACATCAGTGAGCACTCAGTGAAAGGTGATTTTTATTCATAGCACAAAGTTAAATTATAGAGTATCTTAGGCAAATGCATTTTTAATTAAGAAAACTCAGTTAACAAAATCTTCATGAATAGGCCCTTATGGGACTTGCCATAACAAAGAGGTAAGAACATTTCAGAATAGCTTTATCACTTATTTATAGGAAGAGGTTGCTTTGAAAATATTTTTGAAAGCTCTGAGCAAAAGGCTTTGAAGACTTACTCACAAGTAGGGCCAATACTCTGCTCGAAACTTTGTTTATACATTAAGTTCTTATTTTATAATTGGTGCAAAGGTTCATTTCAGTTTAGCTCTCTCTATGGAGTGATAAATTTTGAATCTGCAGTGTCTGGATTCCTGAGGCTTTATTATTATTCAAGGCTTTAATTTTGAATTTTGAAGAGATCCTGCATATTTAAAATCTAAAAGAAAGTAGTCTTATATTCAGTATGATTGACCTAGAATATGCCCTGTCAATGACATGATTTTGAGCTCTAGGGCTTGGTGCTGGCCTTCAGTAAGATAGCAATTAAGATATAATGATAAAACCTCCTAGATTTGTCCATGGTTGAAACGATTTCATTTGTGCTTCAAACAATCCTCATGTGGCAGAAAAAAACAACATATTATTACTCACCTTTTACAGTTGAGAAAATTGAAGTTTGAAGTAAGTCACTTGCCTCATGGCACTTGTTTCAGAGGTTTACAAACCTTTATGTAAGTGTTTAGTTGCAGTTGCAGAGCTTTTTCTGAAACTGAAATGTACTCTGGAAGAGAAAAAAAAAGGAACCAGTTAACAGCCTGACAGCTTGCCTTCCTGTACTATCCTGTTCTGTCCTGATAGCCACTGATCCCAGGTCTGAGGTAAGATGGCAGCCTTCTTGGACAATGACCGTGGTAGAACTGATGGGTGGTCATGAGAGAATGGCGCTCTTTGGCTTCTGGATTTTATATGGCCTCCAAATCTAGCGAGAGATGGAGGGTTGAGATCTCCCCACTGAATGCCGGTGGAGCTTCCTTGGTGAGTGACATGCTGACTTTGAAGGCAATTCTGCGCAGCAATGCAGAATGACGTCCTCTGCTCTCTGCCCACTGTTAGCTGGCATTCTGAGTTTTGCCTATTTGGCACGCCTGGGGAGTGGTAGACTTTGTAAAAGAGAAAGGTATCTAGTGTTGGTGATGCTGGTGCACATGGTTGGGGTGGGGAATCAAACCTAGAGTTTCTAAACTGGGGAAAAGGCAAAGTGGCCAATGGGATATACAGCCAATTTTATGAAACCCCTTTTTGCAGTCTCCAAGATAGAAAATTGGAATCCTTTGGATAAAATAGTATTGCATATTTATACCTCTTTTACTAGTTTCCAGCACTGGCCCACATTATCAAGAACCTAGCTAGCTAAAGAGATATGTAAACGTAATCATCAACCACTGTTGGCTTACAAAGAACCTCCAGATAAACATTCTTTGGCAATAGACCCTAATTGGTACCTCATTAATGGCCGTTGAGTGAATAACCAACACCTTGTGCAAAGCTGGTATTTTTATCCTTATTTTACAGTGAGGAAACTGGAAGATTAGGTGATGTGCCTGAGGTTATCTGACTCTGAATCTGGTAACTTTTCCATTATACCAATGCATGCTATCATTGACAACTTTGTCACTGCCTCATAGAAGCAGACTTTTCGTGATAGGAAGAGGCTTTGCCCATGTCTATTCCATGCTCTTCTTTATCTATAAAAAAATGGCACCCAGAGGAGTTTCAAACACCTATGTGAAAACATTTCTTCCTTCGAAGAGACTTGGATTAGTAGCTATTCTCCTGAGATTCCATAATTAATGATGTACAAAAGCTTAGCGATGTACAAAAATGCACCTGGGAAAAATACAAATATATGCAAGAAGGGGAAAGATGAGATGGCTCTAATAGAGAAAGATATCTGTATTAGGGTGGTAACAGCTGCTATAACAAATCCTAAAATATCAGGAGGTTTAGTGTCATGAAATTTTACTTCTCTGTCATGTAACAGTCCAGTGTGGATATTGCTGACTAGTAATGGTGATGGTGGGGGCATTGCTCCATGCAGTCTTTCAGGGATCCAGGTTAATGGAGGCTTTGCCATCCTTTGTGTGTCACTTCTCAGCTCATGCCATGCTAGGCATCATCAATATATAGTAAGAAAAAGAGAGGAGAATGAGGGATTGCATGGAGGAATTTGTTTTATGGGCTAGGCCTGGAACACATCATTTCTTTCCATATATCATTTTAGAATTCAGTCACATGGCCATATCTGATATTGGGAAGCTGGGAAGAGTAGTTGTGTTCACAAGACAAGAAAAGACTTTTGGTGACCGGTCAGCAATCTCTGCCACAGGATCCAAAGGACGGACAATTATGGGAAAGTGACAACCTCCTCAGGTTGATAAAATTCCCATGTACATGTCCATTAGATGACTTTGTAGAAGACCACGATTCTAACCTACATCTTTCATAAGGAAGGGCAAGTGAGTGGAGGAAAGAATGTCCAAATTCTGTTGATCTTTTAGTACCAACAGCATGAAGTTTTTTCTGGTCAGCTTAGACAGAAGCAATCATTTTCTCCTTTGGAATTCCACATTACTCCACTTTCTCATCTCTCATGGACTCTTTGGCTTTGGACAATCACGTCCCTACCTTTTTTCCTTCCCTCTATAATCTTTGACCAAGTTATACTAGTGAAATACTTGTAAAACCTAATTTATATGTTGGAGTTCTACATATGATTTCATTAACAAAATATTTAGTGTTTGAAAGCTGTTGGATAGGATAATCTCTAAAATTCCTTTAAGCTCCATCAAATCTACAATTCTGTTGACCTAACAACATAACCCGGATTTACAGGATAATTGCCAGCTTCCCACTTCACTTTGTACTGGGACCAAGCTTTTAAGCAGGAAGAAGATGGAAAAAATGGTTGAGTGTGGAGGAGGGAAAATTCAACTGAACTTATTGAAACGGATACAGCCCTTCCAGAAAATACGCTAAAGAACCAAGTGGCTAGCTTTAAATTACTGTTTCCCATAGTGAATTAGGAAATGGATTCCCCTTAGCGGGCCGTGTCTCTGGCTTGTATATGAGTCTAATTCAGTTGGTCACATGAGTATAAAACGGCACCCAGGAGCTGTTTTGAGCTGTGTATCAAACTGAATTCTGCAGTTGTCTAACCCAACCTCTAATTTTCAATCTATCAGTGTGTAAGTATATGCTTTTTGCTTTCTCAGAATTTGCATAAACTCCAGCAATCTTTGTTTTTCCTTCTTCTTTATTTTTGGTTGATAATAGTGTTTGTGTTAAAAATCACACCTTCTTTTGATTTCTTGCATGCATATAGACTTTTCTCGTGTTTGTGTATGTAAGTGCTTTTATCTCACTCTGCAATCAGTCACAACCCAGGGTGGAGGCAGGGAATGTTTGGTACAATATTTCCTATATAAACAGTTTCACTGTAAAAGAAACAATATGGCTCTAATTTTGATGTATGATCAGTTTAGAAATATGCAAACACATTTGAATATACATCCTGTACATGACAACAGCAATATGAAATTGGATACACAAAAGGGTTTTCTTTTCCTCTAGTGATTTCCCCAGCCCTCCCCCAACCAGATAATATCAACTTTATTTCCAAGCTTTTAAGTGAAAATGCCTGCTTTGATAGCTTTCCCAAATTGATAAAAATATATGTAGTCAAATAGGATTTTTTTAATGGTCAAGTTGTTCCCTGATGCACACTCTGTCTTCGTCTGAATACAGATAAAAGCTGCCTAAATTGAAGAGAGTTTAACATTTTCCAATGCAGCTGTGAAGTAAAATTGGAAGTGGCAGTAGTAGATACACAGTCCAGGGATATTGAAGATATATTTGTTCTGTGTGAGAAAAAAGCACTTGGATCATTAGGTCTGATTTGTCTGTGCTAGGTGGGAGGTCTTTGTCCTCTGGTTTGGTCACAAACTGCCCAGGTGTGGCTGGGCATTGACGGGGCAGTCTAGTGGTGGAGGTAGTTTTGTTTTTCTAACTCTTTCTCACAACACAACTTTGCGGTTGAGCAGTAGATATTCAGTAACATGTAGTTGTAATTTGGCTACTTGCAGTTTTTAAAGAACAAAAAGAGATCACTTCTTAAAGTTAAAAGTATCATCCATAATCTACCACCATAATTCCTGTACTATGTATTGGGAATTTACTAAATACCAGAGACAGCTAAGCCAACCTATGAGGTTGATACTATTATTAATATTCCCATTTTTCTGGATAGGAATTGAGGCTTAGAAAGAGATAATGTAATGAGCTAAGATAATACAATTAGGAAGTGGTGCAGCTTGCATTAAATCCTGGCCCAGTGGGCTCCAGAGATAATGCTCCTAATTTCTACTCCAAACTGCCTCTTAACCCTAACACACTAAATTTTATGTTCCCGTGTTTTTAACCTGCTTCCTATAAACATGAGTAACTTTTCTTACTTGAAATCAGAGTGAATACACATACACAGAAGAATGTATTAAAATTGAAATGTTGGATATTTACAATATTTTAAAATTATTTTAAGGATTTTTGATATTACTTTTATAGTATTCGTTACTATAATTTTGTCATTTCTAATGCTGCGTAGCTCATATTAAAAATATACTTACCGTGTGATTTCAAATTATGTGCTAGACATTATACTTTTACATACACTAAGCATTTTGTCCTCGCTTCCAAAAGAAAATTGCTAGAAGCATGCATCTTCATTTTATCTCCATTATCTCCATTTTATAAATGTGGAAGTTGAGAGTTACAGGACTTAAGTAACTTACCCAAAATCTAACATCTGGCCTGTGGCTGGGCAGAAATTCCAAGAGAGACTTTTTGACTCTACAACCTGGGCTCTTTCCACTAACAGCTGCCTTTTGGAAAATTAGCGAACCAAAATGTCCAATGCTTGGGACATGAGTAAGTACTGCACCCTTCCTGGGAGCCATTGTCTCAATGTTTGTATCCCCTCAAAATTCATTAGTTGAAATCCTAATCCCAAAAGCGATGGTATTAGGAGGTGGGGGCTTTTGGGAGATGATTAGATCATGGGATTAGTGCTTTTATAAAATGGGCCTGAGGGAGCTTCTTGTCCCTTTCTCCATGTGAGGATGCAGTGAGAGGGCATTATCTATGAACCAGAACATGGGCCTTTACTGATGCCTCGATCTTGGACTTCCCAGCCTCCAGAACTGTGAGAAATAAATCTCTGCTATTTATAAGCTACCCGTTCTATGGCGTTTCGTTATAGCAGCCTGAACAGCCTGAAGGAGTGGGCAATAAATTTACTACGTGGGTGGCAGCTGAAGGTAACAATAAGCACTGATTTTCTTTCTGCTGAAAGCGTATGATGTGGCTCCAGTGATAAAATGTGTGCTTAGATGGGTGTTCTCGTGAGAATGATGGATCTGGGCAGATCTATCCAGACCAGCACCCTGTTGACAAACAGTGCATGCTGCTGAGTCTGGACCTTAGGTCTTCTGGGGATCTGCTCTGGGGACAGAAAGACATTAAATGAGAATCAAGGCATCTTCAGCATCCGACTTCAGTGCTTCATTTGGTGTGTGTGTGTATGGAGACCCTTTTTCCACAAATGCTAAATCCTAGCTGTCTCTTCTTCCTCCCTTCCTCTTTTTGGCTTCTTCTACTTTATCTTAAGGCAGGTTTTCCCTATGTGTTGTGGGGCAACTGGGGGTGTACCTGAGATAAATTTTAGCAGTACCTACATGAACATTTCTTTATTTTTATCATTGTGTACTTATTTTAATATGTATTAGAGAAAATATGTATTAATATATATTTTTAATATATATTAAAGGAAAAATACAAACTAAAATAAGTACACAACAATTAAAATCAAGAAACAGTGACTTTCACCTATATTATTGCTTAAAATGAAGCAAAAGCAAAATTAAAGTTAAAAAAAGTAAGTCATTTGAAGAAAAATATTAAATAAATACAATTATGGGTGGTTTTAGGATGTGTAAAAGTCCTGAAGGCAGCCTGTGAGTGAGGGAAATTTGGGCAACGTTCCTTAAAAGATGTATTGTGGCTGGGTGTGGTGGCTCAAGCCTGTTATCCCAGCACTTTAGGAGGCTGAGGCAGATGGATCAACTGAGGTCAGGAGTTCAAGATCAGCCTGGCCAACATGGTGAAATTCCGTCTCTACAAAGATTACAGAAATTAGCTGGGCGTGGTGGCGCATGACTGTAATCTCAGTTACTTGGGAGGCTGAGGCAGGAGAATCCCTTGAACCTGGGAGATGGAGGTCATAGTGAGCTGAGATCTCTCCACTGCACTCCAGCCTGGACAACAGATTAAGACCCTGTCTTAAAAAAAAAAAAAGTATTGCTTTGCCTTTCCTCTCATTCTGCACCAACAGTCCGATCTCTTAATGCAGCTCGATGCCAGGATCTTTCTGGCAGGAACCCTGCCTTGCTTGTCCTTTTAATTCACTGCTTCTTTACCTTAGCACTTGACACAGTGCCCAGCACATTGTAGGAAGTTAATCTGGGCTCTTCAATTTCTCTGCTTTTAAAGTAGCCAAGCAAGTCAACCTGCTGCCTGCCTCTGGGCCCTGCCTCTCAGCAGCATGCCTAGAGATCCAGGGCTCCCAAAGTCTGATCCTCAGCTAAGAGAAGGAAACAAGGGACAGAAATAGAACAAAAAATCTTGAACACAGATAAAAGGCTTTTTGATATTTGCATGAAATATGCTTCTTAAAGAGGAACTATTTTTATAGTATTATCTATAAGAGATTATAGGCAAAAATTAATTTTCTAAGTCTTTATAGTTAAAACAGTCTGCGCACAGAAGGAATTTAAATTCCTCTTTTAATAAAAAACCGTGCATTGTCCTGCAGGCAAAGGGTTAGGTTTCTTTGTGTGATTATTTTGCGATTTCTGAGGCCAAGAGAAATTTGTAAAATGCTATAAAGACTGCTATGCTTACTTCACTGCATTCCAAACTTCGTCTATGCTTCCTCATAAAGGATTATTTGGGGGTAGGGGAAGGGCAGAAATATTATAATATAGCAATGCAATAAAGTATTGTAAAACCGTAAAATACAGAAAGGATAGGAACTAAAGCTTTCTAGGTGAAGAGAGATGAGGCAGGACTAGCTGTCTAAAGTTAATGAATAGGAAGCCAAGAATTGAACTTAGAACAAACTGAGAGTTGAACCAAAGGCATTTGAAGTGTTAATTTATTAAATAACCCTTCACTTTCAAGGCTTACAATAAAAAATATTTGTGGTCAGGAAAGTTAGGAGACAGGAAACTGAAGTCTTCTAAAGCCATTTTTATGCTTGGAATGAAACCAAACCTTTATCCAATCATAAACCTCGTGTGTTTATCTGTAAGGCAGTGGGGAGGGAGAAACAAAGGGTAGCAGTATTTGATTTCTTTTTAAAGTTCCTCTCTTGGCCCTGGATTTCGATACTAACGGGGTGTCTCCATGTGGCGTAGAGGAGACTGCTGTCTCCCCTGCCTCTCCCCGCCTTGATCCACAGCACCCACCCTCTGAGTTGGTGTGCATGCATTGGCTCAGTTTCCCTGCTTTAGAAAAAATTCACAGGGAAGTGCGAAACGGTTTAATGATTAAAGCTGAACTTGATCTGTATCAAAGAGATCCTTTCCATCCTGGAAATCTGAGCCTCTTGAAAATTGTTTAGATCCAAGAGAGAGACTACCCAAGTGTCCACACAGGCCAGCTTGAAAGGAGAGTGGGGCAGATCACCAAACATGACCTATCTTTAATGTGATAGCCCGGAACAGTGCGTCTGAGAGCAAGCCGCTGTCTTTATGCTCCTTTCCAATGGTGCTGCATCCTGGTCTAGTGAAATTCTTCTCAGTGAAGAATTTAATGGGGAAGACCCCCAAGGACCAGGAGAAAAATATGAATGTCTTAAATGGCTGAATATTTCAGATATCTCTCTCTGATGGATGAAGAAACCAAGACCACAGAAGGTAAAGTGACTTGTAGTGGAGTGTATTCACTGAGGAATGAGATTATTGAGTTCTGGATGAGAGTAATCTTGAATAAGTGACTTAACATTTCTAAACCTCGGTTGCCCCAACATCCGTGGGTTGTTTGGAAATGTCTACATTCTTGATTCCTGGTCAAGGGCGTTTTCTGTTAAGCTACATCCAGTAGTATAATTTTGCCTTTTTTAAAGCTTGGAGAAGGAATGTTCATAGATTTGGTATAATCTGTTTACTTTTACCCAGTAGCATTCTGGGACAAGGTTGGCAGAGCTGTTATAAGAATAAAAATGGGGCTTAAGGAACTTGAATTTGTAAAGTGCCTACTATGTATCAGGCACTTTACATACATCTCACTTAATTCCTACAAAACCCAAAAGAAAATGTAGGAGATAGGGGTTATTATCCTCATTCTTAATTGGAGAAATTGAACCTCTGATAGGTTAAGCAATATAACTGAGGTGGCTCAGCCAGACGCCAACCAAGTCCCAAACGAGGTGGTTCTTGTCTCCAAAGTCTAGGTGTTTATGAAACTGGAAATGGTTATTTTGTGACCTTTGGTATTGCCCAAGTCCCGTTAGATTTCTCCTTGATTCGCTACCAAGAAGGATATGTTGTGGATCAGATCTCCTTTGGTTTTCAGAGCCAAGGTTCAAACTGGGCTGACTTGAGCCCAAAGCAGGTGCTTTCAGTCATCTCATTTCATTACCCTCAAACAGTATCAGGACTGAACCTGTTTCAGGAACGAGATAGCACAGTGCTTAGGAGGTGCCTGTCATAAGTCTGAGCTTCTGGACCAGTTGGATTTGCCTAGAGGGAAACTTCTTTCAATGGCTATTAGCACTTCCTCCCTTTTGCTGGATGTAGGGTAGCCATGGACAGGGGACATTTGAAAGACTGGGGAGATCTGGGCCAGACTTAGTGATAGTCACCACTGCTGTGTAGTGGGTGGGCTTTGAAATCAGTCATTCCTGGCTTAAGTTCTAGTTCCATCTCTACCTAGCTGTATATACAGAGAGTGATTTATGAGATGGTTCTAAGCCAGTTTCCTTTATGGTAAAAAGATAATCACAATAACTCTTGCCTGACTCACAGGGTTGTTTTGAAGATTAAATGAAAACATTTGTAAAGAAGCAGCAACCTGGAGGCATAACCCAGTCCACAGGTTGCCTACAAGGTGTTTTTTTTTTTTTGTTTTGTTTTTTTGTTTTTTTTTCTTTTTTGAGACAGCGTCTTGCACTCTCACCCAAGCTGGAGTGCAGTGCTGTAATCTCGGCTCACTGCAACCTCTGCCTCTCGGTTTCAAGTGATTATCATGCCTCAGTCTTCTGAGTAGCTGGAACTGCAGGTATGCACCACCACACCTGGCTAATTTTTGTATTTTTAGTAGAGACGGGTTTCGCCATGTTGGCCAGGCTAGTCTCGAACTCCTGGCCTCAAATGATTCGTCCACCTTGGCCTCCCACAGGCTTGAGGCACTGTGCCTGGCCCACCTACAAGTTGTTTTAAAATATTTTCAGTAGTTTCCAACTTTTAAGAATTATGAGATAACAGGCCAGGCATGGTGGCTTATGCCTGTAATCCCAGCACTTTGGAAGGCCGAGGTGGGTGGATAACCTGAGGTCAGGAGTTCGAGACCAGCCTGGCCAACATGGCGAAACCCCGTCTCTACAAATACAAAATTAGCTGGGCGTGTTGGTGGATGCCTGTAATCCCAGCTACTCTGGAGGCTGAGGGAGGAGAATCGCTTGAACCAGGGAGGTGGCGGTTGCAGTGAGCCAAGATCACGCCACAGAGTGAGACTCCATCTCAAAAACAAAAAACAACAACAACAAAAAACCACAAAAAAACCCTCGAAATTGTCTGTTTATCTGCCTATCTTTATCTCTTCCTTTCCCAAATATAAAATCCATGATGTAAAGATTTTCTTTTGAATATTCAGAAAATCTGGCGGGATCCTCATGGGATCTTCTCATGAGGTAATAATCAAATAAAAATAAACAGCAGCTACTGCCTTAGATAGGACCTGTATGCTCCTGTCTTCCCCAGCGCCCTGCACACCTTACTGCCTGCTTTCTTTCTCTGGTCCCTATAGACTCCGTAGTGTTGTGCTTGGCATATGGTAATATGCAGAAAGTAGCTGAGTCAGGATTTGAATGCTATCATTCTGACTCCAGAGCCAGAGGGATCAATCACTCTGTTATCTGGCCTGGCTACTCGAAGTGTGGTCCATGGACCAGCATCCCTGGCATTCCCTCAAGTTCGTTAGACATGCAGATTCCCAGACCCCAACCAAGACCTACTAAATCACAATCTGCATTTTAACAAGCCCCATAGGAGATTCATGTGCATATTAGAATTTGAGAAGCACTTCTTTACAGTTCTTATTATTAACAAATGTTTGGACCCTGAGCTTACAGATAAGGCCAGTGTGGTGGATGGAAGACTAGCCTGGGAATTGAGAACAGAATTCAAGTATATTTGCTTTGGGGTCAAGTCTACTCTGGGCCTCATCATTTTTCTCTGCAAAAGGAGAGGACTGAGCAATATTTATACCTTGTATTCCACAAAAATACTTAACAGTAGTGAGAATTCTAGGTAAGAACTTCTAACTCTATGCTTGGTGCTGGGGCTACACAGTCTGAGCATAGGCAATCCATGCCAGTCCTCTGGGACCTCTCAGGTTAGTATGCCAGAGTCAAGCAAAGGAACGACTACAGCATATAACAAACATGTGCCCAGATTGCACCCGATGCCAATACTCTGATCTCCAAATCACACCTAAGATGTACCAAATAATCTGCAGCATCCTGATCCAGGTAAAAGAGCCTCCACATGTGCCTGAGCCACTCCCCAGTACAAAACCCACCCCAGTGAAGAAATGGATATGCCTTGTATATAGTCTGGCAGCCCCAGGGGAAACCATATGTTGGACTGAGATGCGGTAAAGAATGTAGATCTCACAGACCTTTATTTATTCACATTTATCCTAGGGGAGAATACCTTTTCATTTCACTAAAAATATATATATATATATATATATATATATATATATATATATATATATATATATATATAATGCCTTTAAGCTAGCACTGAATTATAGATAGTGCTAATTTGGTTCAATTATTTTGCTCATTATGGGCAGAAACACGAGTGACATAACAGACCCAGGACTGAGAAATCAAGTCCCAGATTACTTGTGTGAAAACACAAGTGGGATTTAAAAATGTATCAAATAACTGGCTGTCACACCTGATTAATACCACCTCATCTAAGAGAAGCAGCTATTCTGTCTTCTAAAATGTCATTAAAATATCAAAAATAAAGAGTTCACATAATTAAAGAAACATTATTTTGTTCACACAGCCTGAAAAAATGTGACTAGGCAGCAGTTCTGAACTGGTGATAGTCAATCAGGTAGGCTTTTGTATACCAGCGTGGAGCAGATACTGTGGGTTATGTAGAATGTTGCCTCATTACTGTACCGTGTTAGGACAGATGCCAAGGAAAGAGAGAGATGGAGGTGAGGGCACATGGTTCATTCGCTCCGAAGTCACAAGAGTGGAGTTTTTTGTTTGTTTGTTTCAAAGCCAAAATAGCCGTTTTAGCAAATAAGCTATCTGGGTTACATTTCCTGTCAGCAAAGCAACAGGACCCACGCTGATGCTTGGATTCCACATAAGACTGATTTAGTTATTCTGTCACTAAACACAACCTAAATTTCCATTCAACACAAACAAGAATAATTGGTTTCGTTTTAGAAAGACAAGCAATCATTTTTCATTAGCGCATGCGGGAATGAAGCATGCTGTTGGATGCTAATGTATGCTCACAATGATGACTGGGGATGCGGCAAGTAAACGCCACTTAGCAATCATTTTCTGTGAAATAATTTTCTCAAAGTAGGAGATCTGTATATAACTGAGTCTCTTAACCCATATGTTTGTGTATATATCTATATAAATATATATGTTAGTTCAGGTCACTGGGCAAAAATAAATTCCTATTGGTTGTGCCTCGTTCATAGAAGGCACTGATAAATGTTGGTTGAGTTAATTTGCAGGACGATGAGTAGAAATTTGGTTTAAGGAAACACCATTTTTTTTTATTGTAGTTCGTGGGCTGCACAAATAGAGGATGACAAGAATACTGATGCTTCGTAATTGAAGGCCTGGTTGGAGTGTGCAGTCAGCCTTATCCAGGTAATGTGTTTCTGAGTAGAATGCACAGGAGATTTTTCTTCACCCCTAGGTTTTCCAGCATTGGTCATTGAACCAGCCATTCTTGGTGCATAAGTAAGATATTTTGTGACAAATATTCACTCAAGCAGTGTGTCTACCCAATGCCAAAGCAAATGCTTGAAAAGTGAAAACTTAATCAGTCAAACAGCTGGTTTGATTGTGGTTGCCCTGAATTCAAGAATGGTTTAGTGATGGCAGCCAGGTGTTGATAGGTGGCTCCCTGGACAGGAATTCTCAGGCCGTTGCCCTAATGTGTAGATTAATCCTTGACTCTGTCTGAAAGGATTAATTTAGGCGAATGCTTGGATTTTGGAAACTTAGATTAGTAGACCAGAGATCTTTAAAGAGGGGTGTGGAGGAAAATATTTGAAATCTTTTTGTTAAATTTTGGTTTCTTTTTACTGTCTAGTTGTGTGTGTGTGTGTTTGTGTGTTGTGTGTACTTTATACTATACATATCTGAAAGTAGCACAAGTATAACATTTATGAACAAGAAACTATACATTTATTAGGGATTGTGCTCAAAAGTTTCTCAAATAGTGGAGTGCAGCAATACAAAATATAGAGATATTGTACTTGGTCATGCTCTGACCAAGTCTTGAGGGCAGGGGTGATATCAGCTTTATTTACCTCTGTCTACCCAGTTTCTAGCACAGCACACAGAAGTCATTTTCTGATACTATAAACTCCAAGACAGCAGGCTTTCTTGTTTTTGCTTAATATCATATCTCAACTCCCTAGCACCGTCCCCAAAATTTAGTAGGTGCCACACATATTTTTTTTCAAATGAATGCCTGCTAGACAAGTCAATTGTTCTAACAGAAGGTTTTACCAAGTTTTCTGGACACAGCTGAGGATCTCTACCTCATGAAATCTTTGGAAGCATTTTGGACATTTTGGATAACCTACTCATCTAAACATTTGAAACAAAGGGTAGGATGTGCACTGCCTTTTACACATGACCTGCACCCTGCTAGGATTCCCTCTCCTTTAGATTGTAAGCCAGACTTATTTTGAGACAATCCTGATCAACAAATGTCCAGATTTAAATGAGGGCACTATGTCGCTTTTCAAATTTAAGATTCTTCACTTTGCCGAAGGATCACCATAGAATCTTTTTAAAGAAAAAAATAACCTTATGCAATAACATTTGACTAGTAAAAAGTAATGTGTACTCACATTTTTAGGGATACTTTTCTGTGTTGTGTGAGGCAGACTTTCAATATTGTCTAGTGTAATAGTATGTCTTGACTGGAGAGAGTAGCAGATCGACCCACAGAGGTCATTTAAAATCGCATAGTAATTTATGGTGTGTGTGTGTGCGTGCACACACGCATGCATGTGTGTGTGTTTTCCCTTATCCACATTTTGCAAGGTTTTCAATCTGATGATGGAAAACAGCAAAGTATAAAGTTAGGAAATCTCAAAACCAAATATTAGCTCTGCTGTTTATTAGCTATAATTTGCTTAAAGTGATGTTTTGAAGCTTTAATTTACAATAATTATTTCCAATAATACCTCATTTATAGGCAGATGGATAGAACTCTTTTGGTTTCTAATTTCCAGAAAACCTAATTCCAACTGACTTCAGCTAAAGAAAAAAAAGAAAGAAAGTTGATTTGCTCATGTAAATGACAAGTCCAGGTTATAGAAGTGGCTTTAAGCCCAGTTTCTTATCCAACATCATCACGACTTGCTGTCTCTTCCCCTCTTAACCCTACCTACTTCTCTGCTGGCCTTAATCTGAGGCTCAGGTGAGGTAAGATGGCTGTAGCAGTTCCAGCAGTACTTTTTCTTTGGGAAGAGGATGGACACCTGTCTTAGCAGCCCAAGCACAAGTCTCTTTGCATCTCATTGGCTCATTTGGTCATGTGCCCGTCTTGAAGCAATTATTGTCGCCAGGGGAATGTGATGCGCTCTTTGGCTTTAGTTTTGGTCATATGTCCAGCCCACTGCTGGGTGTGTCAGCATCTTCCCCCCAATCAAAATCACTTGGTCCTAGAGTAGGGGGTAGATGATTCTGCAGAGAAAAATTGGGGCAAAGTTACGACACAAGGAAGAGTGACTGCTAGAAGGAAGCAAAAATATCAGCAGTCTTCTGCAGCCAGTTTGTGGGAACATTAAATGAGTTCATATATAGAAAAAAAGCACAGCACAGAAACAATCAGTAAATGATTGAAAGTAGGTGATCAGGTTAAGTGAATCTCAAGAAGTGAAACTCAGAAGCAATTTAGGGCAAGTTTGAGATTACACATATGAGGAACCTTATCTACTTGGAATAAATTAGTTGAGTTCACTAAACAATTTCTTCAGCATCTGTGATGTGCCAAGTGTTGTATAAAGGGCTGAGGGTATTGAGATTAAAAAAGGAGTTGATCTCAGCCTTGCATGGTGGCTCACGCCTGTAATCCCAACACTTTGGGAGGCCAAGGCAGGTGGATCACAAGGTCAGGTGTTCGAGATCAGCCTGGCCAACATAGTGAAACCCCATCTCTACTAAAAATAGAAAAAATTAGCCAGGCGTGGTGGTGGGTGCATGTAATCCCAGCTACTCTGGAGGCTGAGGCAGGAGAATCGCTTGAATCTGGGAGGTGGAGGTTGCAGTGAGTCGAGATCGCACCACTGACCGCAGCCTACGCGACAATGCAAGGCTCCGTATCAAAAGAAAAAAATAAAAGAAAAGAGAGAAAAAAGGAACTGGTCTCTGCCTTGGGCTTTCTTATAGTCCAGCACAGGACGCAGGTATGTATGTCCTTTCAATACGATGTGAAAGGTGTTGATGGAGGTGTGCGCAGGGGCCTGTGGGAACACCAAAGATGAGCTTTGAATATAGCCTTGGGGGTATGCAAAGATTTGAGGGGAGACATCCTCCAAGGAGAAGCTCCTGATGAGTTTTGAACAATTAATGAGAGCTATTGTGATGAAGAAATGAGGTGGATGAAGGCCTTCTTCTGGGCAGCAAAACAGCATGGAAAGAGGCAGGAGAGCTAGAAAATGCACAGTGCTACTGGGGGTGGGGGGCGGGGAAGGCCACCATTTACTACCTCAGAGGTGTAAAGTTGGAGGACAAGAATGGCAGGAGATGAGATTGAAAACATGTTCATGGGGCTCCAACATCAAGGGCCTCATATTCCATGTCATGAAGACTGGACATTATCCTTAGGTTATGGGAGGCCACTGAATGGCTTAAAGGCAGGGGAGTGACACGGTCCAGTTGAAGTTTTTGAAAGATGACTCTGGCTGGTGTTGGCAAATGGATGGGGGTTGGCCCAGATAGACTTTAGTGAACTGGGGAAGATGCTGTTGCACTGGTCCGAGAGAGAGATGTGGGAGGTCGTGGACTTGGGCACTGATGGTAGGTGTGGGGAGTAAGAGATTGGTGCTGGAGGGGAATAGCTCAGGCAGCAGGACTCAGTGATCAGTCAGATGAATGAGTCAAGTCAGGCCCATGACACATAGGAGGCACTTAGACATTCATTCTTTTCTGATAAAAGGTAAAAAGAAAAGCAAACAACTGAAATTGGGCAGGATGAATAAGGAAATGGTTGAATATATGATGGTGCTTTCATATAGTAAAGAAAACTTACTCTGAAGAAGTAAAAAATATTTTAATCAGATGTTTATTGTTTTGAAATATGCTTATGATATAAAAAGTAAAAAAGCAGGCTATAAAATGAAATAGCGGTATGATCCCAATGTATGTAGTTAGTTGTAGAAACATCTGTACCATATAATTTAAGATGACTTATACCAATGTTAATGAATTTTACCGCTGAAATAAGGGAGCATTTTTATATTTGCCATTTTTAAAAACAATGACCTTATCATACTTCTAAAAATTGGAAGAAAACAAATGGTATATTTTATAAGAAAATTTAAAAGGCTATTTCTTTTTTAAAAATGTGAATAGTTTTTGGGGTACAGGTTGGTTTTAGTTACATGGATAAATTCTTCAGTGGTGATTTCTGACATTTTAGTGCACCTGTTATCTGAGCAGTGCACACTTTACCCAATATGTAGTCTTTTATCCCTCACCCCCTTCTCAAGCTTCCCCCTGAGTCCCCAAACTCCTTTGTATCACTCTTATGCCTTTGCATTCTTATAACTCAGCACACACTTATAAGTGAGAACATATGATATTTGGTTTATTTGGCTTTCCATTACTGAGTTACTTCACTTAAAATAATGGTCTTCAGCTCCATCCAAGCTGCTGCAAAAGACATTATTTTGTTTCTTTCTATGGCTGAGTAGTGTTCCGTGATGTATATTTACCACATTTTCAAAGGGCCATTTCTGATTGATGTCAGCCTTCCAGAAAAGATGTTCCCAGGGAATACAAGGCAATAGCTTTGGGCTTACATTGGCCTATTTCACTGGTAGTCATAATGGTTGCTCACACCACCACTTTTGAAGAGGGATATTGGGAAAGACTAATGTCTGAAGTATCTATCCCACTGAAGCTGAAGTCCACCACTCACTGTTGGCTAAGTAAGAAGCTCGCTCCCACCTATAGGCCCTGGGGTCAGAAGACATGGATATGCCTCTTCACTCTGTGACTTATAAGCAGTGGGATTGTGAGGAAATCACTTTTGCTCTTCAAAATTTCTCATTTCTGAAATGAGGTTCACACTCCCTGCCCTGCCTAACTCATGAAGTAGCTGCAGGATTCAAGAGATGAAGAGAAAAGGCTTCATTGACAGTAAAATGTCATCTGAACTGCTATTATCTTTCCTTTGTGATATGTTATAGCTCAGTACCACTTCTTCTCCCAAAGACTGCCTCTCATCCCATGGTGGGGCGCTTGCAGGCTCATCCCTATAAATCAGCTTACAAATAAATCTACGAATGCACTCACCCACATCACTCCTTCACTCTCCATACTAACAAACAGTGCATCATATTTTCTGGCTGAGAAGCATGGAGCAGTGTGTTTGCTTTTTTTCCTTTTCCCAGTGTTATCTGCTGGCCCCCCCTACCACAGATGGTAAAATTCAAAAAGTCACATGATATCAAACAAAAGTGGGAAGGGAAGATCACCTTTAGATGAGCTCTAGATGAAGACTTTTTTTAGTTTATGAATATAGGAGTAATGGCATTTTGTGTTTGAAAAGGATGCTCACAACAGGATAATTAAAGTCAGGTGTTTCAGGGAGAGTCATTTTCAGGAACAGGAGTTGCTCAGGGCTTCTCTGGCTGTGTAGCCACCACCTATACCTAGATGAGTTGCCTTTCACTTTCTCCTTCAGGATTTTCCTGGAGAGGTGAGACTTCAATGGGAAGGATTATCACAGACCACAATGGGAATGGTGTTTCCTAGAGTCATAACTGCACAACCTTCTAAGGTGGACCCGGAAAGGAAATCACATCAACAGGGAGAAGAGTGACTGCTCTTGGCTGTCATCAAATGTTAGCTTAGTCTCTAGATGAAATTGATTTGTGGTAACCAGCTTTGAGTGCTTTACACAGAGTGTGAATGTGGTGTTCGTAAAAATTTGGACTTGATGTCTCACCCTCATGGGTTCATATGTGCATTCATGAGTTCTGGAAGTCGCAGCTCTGACAAATGGCCTTGGTGATAGGCTGGAAAAAAGAGTATCCTCCAAGTATTTGGAAGAGTTAACTTATTTGATACTGGGAACACAAATTTAAAAATAAAAAAAAAGAAGACTCGTATTTTCAGTGGCCTGGGCATCTCTTGAGTTTTAGATCAAGATCCTCTAGAATAGTTTTAAATATTTTCTTACAACTCAGGAAATTTTGCTTCACTTTATTATTTTCTATCTCTTCTAAGCCCAAACCTGTTTCTTCTCACATTCTCCCCATCCCAGCAAGTGTCACCCTCATCCACAAAGTTACACAGAACCCTGGGGTCATCCTTATTTTTTCTCTTTCCTTAGCACCCCATACACAACCTATCAACATTGACTCTCCATCCCATATCTGACCATGTTTTCTCAACTCCACTGGTCCCACCCTAGTTCAAGACATTCTTGTCTCTCTTCTAGAATACAGCCTCTCTACTGTTCTCTTGATTCTATTTGTAACTCCTTAATAGCTGCTGTAGTCACAAGAGTCAGAGTGATGTTTAGAAAAACATCTAGAGACATTGTTTGCCATTCACCTCTCAGAACTTTCTAAGGACTGTGTCTCAGGGTAACCAAGAGAGAAAAAATTTCTCTTTATAGAAGTATTTCTGTTAATAAAGAAAGAATCAGGTGTAGAATTAGAAAACTACAACTTAAACTCCAGTTAAAACATGTCTAGGTAACAATCCCAATGGCTGCCAAGATCACAAATGAAAAGAGACAACTTGAAATAATGTGTGGATGTACACATACTATGACCCAAGAAGGTTTCTTTTGTGTGTGAGAACATTAAACCTGAATTTAATCTAGCTTCTAGACCTAATAACCAATTTTGAGGAAATACAAGGGAGAGAGGTACATAACAAATGACACAATGGGAATGTACTTAGCAAAATCCAGACAGTGGGAAGTGCTGCAGGAAAAATAATTTGGCAAAGGGTGGGGAAAAGAGTAGAGCCAGCTTGTACTTGTCTTTCCAAGACTTTCCTGGTTGTAGCGCTGTAAGTATGGAATCTTGAAATCCACACAGTCCCAGGCAAATTGAGATGGTTTGTCCCAGTCAGGTAGTTGGGAAGGAGAACTCTATAGATTAACAGAGACTTCAGACATGCAGAGTTGGATCCTACTTAAATAAAAGTTGTGTGCATATGGGGGGCACTGACTAATGGTGATATTAAATAATTAGTTTTACTTATTTATTTTTAAGGTATGATTGTAGTATTATGGTCATACTTTCTAAAAAAAGCTTCTTACATTTTAGAGATATATGCTGAAGTATTTAAATACAAAACATGATGTCTAGAATTTGTTTCTAAATAACCCAAGGTTTGGGGACTTGGGTTCAGGTCATTTGAGTTGACAATTGTTGGGTAATAAGAATATGGGGGTTTGTTTTACTAGTCTCTCTAGTTTTGTAAATGTTTAGGTTTTTTTTTTTTTTTTTTTTTTTTTTTTTTTTTTTAAGATGGAGTCTCACTCTGTCGCCCAGGCTAGAGTGCAGTGGCGCAATCTCGGCTCACTGCAAGCTCTGCCTCCTAGGTTCATGCCATTCTCCTGCCTCAGTCTCCCGAGTAGCTGGGACTACAGGTGCCCACCACCATGCCCTGACTAATTTTTTGTGTTTTTAGTAGAGACGGGGTTTCACCATGTTAGCCAGGATGGTCTCGATCTTCTGACCTCGTGATCTGCCTGCCTCAGCCTCCTGAAGTGCTGGGATTACAGGCATTAAGCTTTTTAAAATAAGAAGTAAATGTGTATACAAACTAAAATTTCCTTCAATGGCTTCAGAATACAGCTCTAGCTCTCTAGCGTGGCCTACAGAGCCCTGTGTAGCCTGGGTCCCAGCTACCTCTCTCCTGTTGTTTCTGGTCTTTCCACATTGGCCTTCTTGCTGCTCTTCAAGCAGCATGCTTGCTCCTGGGGGGTGCTGTGGTTTGCTGTTCTCTTTGTCTCAGTCTCCTCCCCAGCCCTCACCTCTGCAGACCTTTGCTTAGTTTCCATTCCTTCCCTGAACAGTCTACAGAGTCCTGTGCCTTCCTTAGTCTCCTACTGTATTCATTCTGCTTTTTATTTTCTATATTTTAAGATGCTTCACTATCTTGGGGCCTTGCAAACCCAGGGAGAGACTATCTTTCCCAAGATAGCAAAATAACTTGGCTTTAACTATGCCTTTGATATGGAAACCAGCCACTCTAGAGTCCATATCCCTACCCACCTCCTTTCCTCAGGCTCCAGCAGTCTGGGAGGACTATCCCCCATCCCTAAGTCACCCTGGAGCCAGGTATCAGACAGCTGGAGACCTCCACTATAGCCCAGAGCCTTCCAAAATTATTCAAACTGTCTGATCCTAAACCTGCTCAGCTACTGATCCTGTCTCACTTATTTCAAGTAAAAACCACACTAAAGGCCTTTGCCCTTGCTTTCCTCACTCCTTCACCTCCTGATCACCTGGTATTGCCCCATATGGCGATGGGTGTGATGTGCCCCTCCTCTAGGGAACTGTAAGCACTGAACTGTCTTTTCAATGGCAGTCCGCTCCTGGTCTGTTGGCTTCACCATACCTGAATAAAAAGGACATCTCCAGGTACATTCTAAAACATCAATTCTTATCCTCTCTCTCCTTACTCTGCTTTCTTTTTCTCTAGAGTAGTGGTACCCACACTTTTTGGCACCAGGGACTGGTTTCATGGACTATAATTTTTCCACAGACAAAGGTGGGGAGGGGGAAGTTTTTGGGGTGAAACAGTTGCATCTCAGATCACTAGGCATTAGATTGGTATATGGAGTGCGCAATCTAGATCCCCCGCATGGGTACTTCACAATAGGGCTCACACTCCTATGAGAATCTAATGCCAACGCTGAGCTGACAGGAGGCAGAGCTCAGGTGGTCGTGCTCACTCTCCCGCTGTTCACCTGCTGCTGCGTGACCCGGTTCCTAACAGGCCACAGACCAGTACTAGTGCACAGCCTGGGGTTTGGGCACCCCTGCTCTAGAGCACATATCACTACCCCAAAGCATAACTATACATGTATTTGTTTACTTGTTTATTATCTACCTTGTGTAGGTCCTTAGAGCAGAAATCTAGGCTGTCCTGTTCATCACTAGACACCCCCTTCCATGCCTTGAATGATACCTGCTCCCTAATACCCACTCAGTATTTGTGAAACCAACAAGTGAGAGAATAGGCCCCATTTGTGCCTGAGTAAGTGGAGGTTTTGGAAGGGGAAGTGTGCGTGGTACCAAGTCCAAGGCATTGCTCCCTTTAACGGTTATCATGGAAGTTTTCCTTTTTCCAAATGTTGGGACAAAGAACAGGTAGTCTGTGATTGATGGCATGTGTACAAGGATAAAGATCTTGACCTCGGAGATAGCAGTTTAATTTTCTGAATCCCAGTTTCAGTGCTAACTAGCAGTGTAACTTTGAGCGAGTAATGACCTCTCAGAACCTCAGAACCTCAGTTTCTTTATGTTTAGAGTGGCAAAAATAATTGAGAATAAGTGAGTTAACACCAGGAAAATTCTTAACAGTTCCTGGCAAATGGTACATACTCAATAGACAGTAGCTCTTATTATGAAGATAATGCCTGCTATCTTGCCTGTTCTTTTCCTGGGTCAATAAAAACCTAGGACATTGAGTGAGGGAGAGGCAGGAGTAGGGTGTGCTTTTTTGTTTAAAACACAATAGGGATACGGTGGTCCTAAATTCATTTGTTAACAAGAACCAGGAAGAGTGTCCAAGACAGGGCGTCCTGGATAGCAAGCCGTGCAGATCTTGCCACATGACAGATGATTGACACATTGGGGGTGCTTAGACGCCAAAATCAAGGCCTGAAGGAGATATGATAGATAACTTCAAGTAGATGACATGGTGGATATATTCTAGGGCTCTTCAAAGGGAAGGCTCATAACTTTCCTGGAAGAGAACTTCCTCATCCTTGGAGCTGTCCTGGTGTGGAATGAACTGCTTCCAGAAAACTAAAGCTTTCTAGGGCCAGGTAAGGTCTTTCTGGACCTCCACTGTATCCTCAAGGCCCAGCATGAAACCCAGCCATAATAGCCCTTGAAGAGGGATTTGTCTCACGAAGGAGAGAAATAGAAGCTGGACAACCACTTAATAGCTCTAAGGTCCTTCCCAACCCACCTGTAACTTTCTACCAGAACCCTGCCAACCCTGAGAGACTATCTTGCTCTCATTTCATTACCTCTTTTAACTCAAATTTCTCTGATAAAAGAATTCAGTAAATAATGGCTTCTATTAGATAAAAGTCTTTAATAATATCTTCCTGCATATTTTCCTAAAACACACAGAAACCTCAGAAATGGTCGACTGACATTTGAAATTCATGAGACTTTGCATATAAGTAGTTCTATTTTCAAGGAATGAATGGAAAGATAAGGCTGTCAGAATTGCAAAAGATTTAAATGGTCCTTGGTTTACCTTCATATAATAATTAAATCCTTCTACAGTATCCCTGCCAAGAGGGTGTTCAGTCTGTTTGAGCTTCTTCAGGTGACTGGAGACTCACCTCCCTGGAAAACAGGTATAGCACAAGGTTTCAGATCATGGACTTTAAAGTAGGCCAAATCCAAGGTCTGAATCCGAGTGTCACTACTTCCTAGCTCAGTGCCTTTTGGAAGTCATGTGTCTTCTCTGCGTCTTAGTTTCTTCATCTGTAAACTGGGGGAAATAGTGTTGCTTATGTCATAGGATGATTATGAACTTAAATGGGATATAAAATGGTTGTGACATTGCATGGCACATGGCAAACATCTAATACATGGTAGTTCTTTACTTTGAAGGCAGAACTACTTACTAGATTGACTATGAAACATTTTTCTATCCTATGTTGAAGGTCATCTTCCTGAAGTGTAGTGCTTGTTCTGGAAGATCATATAGTTGACTCTTTAATGCCATCGTTAGCTGATTGACAGTGGCTTTCTGGAGACTGATATCTAACAGGATTGTAAGGAAACTGGGAAAGAAAGATAGTGATATGTGCCATGGTATGAGAAATGGGGAATGAAGAGGTAGGAATGTAGTAAGTGAAAACATTTGTGCATTTCATTTGCTATTTCTGCCTGATTTTTCCCCTTGGAATCCTACAGAATGTGCTTGTTTTCTTACACTCCCCCCTAATTTTTTTTATCTTATGAGCCCTGCAGCCAATACTTATATGACATTTCCCCTGTTTTGTTGCCGACTGGCTGTTCTCACATCAATAATGTGCCTCTTACTTGGAGAGCAGGAACAGGCTCTGAGTAGCAGTCAAAAAGCCCCTGCTTTTTAACCAATTCATCAAATTCAATAATGACTTATTGAAAGCACAATATGAATAAGAAGAGGCAGGGCTCACTTTATGACACTAACGGAGTGACAATTAAACTTTCAATGAGGAAGCGTAAAGCTCCAAAACAAGACCCAAGCATTAAAAACACACAAAAAATCTTAGAGTCTTTTGGTGTTGAGGCCAACAACTCTACTTGCCTTAATTGCCCCCATGGGCTTCATTATATGATATCAGAGTACAATAATTGGTGTGCATAAAACTGCCTAACTCATCAGGAAGACAATATGTTATAATGTTGTGCTCTGTTAAAGAAAGCAGGAAAGTCTGTAATGCTCTTTATAAAGATTATCAACAATTAATTACAATAAGGAAATATTGCTGAAAACTGAAAATTTCATTATGGAGAATAGCCCGATCTTTGATGATATTTAATAATTATACATGCTTTTAATTTTAATCAGATTTAGGTGGCATGTGAAATTTAAAGGCAGAAAATATTCAGTGCTTGGAGAAAAATATAAATAAAATAGATAAGAAAATAAATATACAGGCTGGGCGTGGTGGCTCACACCTGTAATCCCAGCACTTTGGGAGGCCAAGATGGGCAGATGGCTTGAGGTCAGGCATTTGAGATCAGCCTGGCCAACATGGTGAAACCTCGTCTCTCCTAAAATTACAACAATTAGCCAGGTGTGGTGGTGGGCCCCTATAGTCCGAGCTACGCGGGAGGTTGAGGCAGGAGAATCACTTGAGGTAAGGCAGAGGTTGCAGTGAGCCTAGATCATGGCAGTGCACTCCAGCATGAGTGACAGAGTGAGACTCTGTCTCAAAAAAAAAAAAAAAAAAAAAAAAAAGAAAGAAGAAAATAAATAAATATAGGGAACAATAAAGAATTCATTAGGAGAGATGGTTGATATTTATTTTATTTTATTTCTATAAGCATTTATCAAGCACTTATTCTATGCCGGACACCATACTGAGCTCCAGGGGTGCTAGAAAAGAGTGAGATGAGGTTTCTTGCTTGATGAGTTCATAGTCTAGCAGAAGAGGCCAACATGGTGAAAATATAGCACAAATGAAAGAAAAAGGTCTGAAGAGCAAAGGGCATGGCAGGGAAAACTAAGAGGAGATTAATAATTGAGTAGGGAATTGAAGCATATGTAGGAATTTGCTATTTTCCAGATATGCAGAAGGAAAAGCATTCCAAGAAGTCATAACTTTTTTCTGTTCTTTAGGTATCACCCTCAGCTATATCATCATAAAAGGAAAGGGGAGCTCACAAAGGGTGCTGCCGGTAGGGAGGGGAATTAATTTTGACAATGCTTATTGGTAGAAAGGACATATTGAAAGTGAGCCAGGCTGGGTGCTGTGGCTCACGCCTGTAATCCCAGCACTTTGAGGGGAGGAGTTCCCTTGAATCCCTTGAGGCCAGGAGTTCAAGACCAGCCTGGCCAACATGATGAAACCCTGTCTCTACTAAACATACAAACTTTAGCTGGGTGTGGTGGTGCATGCCTGTAATCCCAGCTACTGGGGAGGCTGGGGATAAAAATTGCTTGAACCCTAGCAGCAGAGGTTTCAGTGAGCTGAGATTACACCAGTCCACTCCAGCCTGGGCAACACAGTGATACTCTGTCTCAAAAAAAAAAAAAAAAAAAAAAAAAGTGGGTCTGGAAATTTGCTTTAATTGTAAGAGGCAATGTGGAGGTGTACTGAGGGTCAAAAGAACTGAAAATGAACCAAATGGGTGAAAGAAATCTAAAAAAATTTACACAAAAGGAAAGACTAGAGATGGAGTTGAATTTACATGGTGAAGTGAAACATGTGCTTAGACCACATCTAGAAAACCACATTTTAGTGGGTTAATAACCCTCACTACAATATGATACTTAGCAAGTCATGGACACCTAATTACTTCTTCAGGTGTTTAATAAGAAGTTGAACCAGCTTGTAATCTACAGTTTCCTTCTAGATCCGAAACACCCCAATGTTCTATGAGATGAAAAGTTAGGAGCTTGGACAGAGACGGCACCTGGAACTGTCTATAGCAGGTGCTCCATACATTCAAAGGAATGACTTCATCACCTCTCTGCAACGGCTGGAGGCAAGTTGAGAAAAAGGTGATGAAAAGGGCTGGGGTCTTGTGAAAAGATTGGAACAGCATTGGGCAAGTGGCTGATCTTATCTGTCTTTTGTAAATAGATGGGGGATTGGGACTCAAAGAGAAGTGCCCGGCAAGGAGATAATGCTACGGATCCTTAGTCAAAAGGGAAATATCTGAGAAGTTATTGCCCTGGGAATGGGAAGAAGGAAGAGATTAAATATTGGTAGGAGGGTCAACATTCAGGAATGCTGCTGTGGCTTACCCTGCAGTATAGCATTTAGGTCCCTATCCTGAGGGTGAGACCCTGATCCCTGGTGTGTGGGACCAGGCTAAGCTCATGTGTGATGATCAAGGCTCTGTAAATGCTCAAGGAGAATGATAGGCCACACATGCACATTGTCCAGCAGGAAATGTATGGGACTTGGAGGGGAAGCCAGGACAGGCCATTATGTACCTAATGGAGAGCATTAAACTTAATACCAGTCACTAGCTCTTCTCATGCTTTTGACTACATTTTATATTCTTTTTAACAATTTCCTGAAAGCCTTGGCAAAGATCTCATTTGACTTGCCCGTGGAGATCAGTGACTGTGTGCCTTGGGGAGAAGCCCGGGAAGCCAGGAATGGGGTACAGATTTACAGGTTAGCAGCAGCATTCAGCGTCCCATCCTCTGAAACTTCCTCAGTTGTCAAAGACAACATTTTTCGGGGAACAGTTTCCCAGAGACCTGAACAGAAAGGCACCTCAGCCCAAGCAAAAAGGGGGCTTGAGGAAAATGTTACTGTGATCATAGAGGCTTTGAGGGCCAAGAAGCTAAGAAATAATGGAGCGAATACCAAGGTGGAAATGAGTAGCAATTACTCTTGAGCACAAATGCTCTCCCACATGTACCTGTGATGGGTTTAGGAAGAAGGGATTTGATTAATCCATGTCAAGCTATTTGAGAAATGATGTCTCAACCAGGGCTGACATTGTGGGCTTTCTTTTTCTTCTGTTTTTGGGGGTAGGTATTACATTGAAAACAGAAAAAGAGTTAAAACTCCTCATATTGCCATCACTTTTTATTAATTATATGGAATTAAACATTGAATTTAAAAATGATGTTCCCATCTCAGCTACCAAAGCTACCCACTTTGAACATGTTGCCATGCATCTTTTCTGAGTTATCTTTAAGCCTGTTTGTTTGCCTTGCTGTCTTCCTATCATGTGTATACACGAATATATACATATAGATGCTATCTTTCTATATGTAATATTCTGAAGCTTTGGCTATATGGTGGGTATTTTTACATACTGATAGATATAAATTTGTAACATTAAAAAAATAGCTGTATAAAATTTTATAATGTGGGCTGGGTGCAGTGGCTCACGCCTGGAATCCCAGCACTTTGGGAGGCCGAGGCGGGCGGATCACCTGGCGTCGGGAGTTTAAGACCACCCTGACCAACATGGAGAAACCCTGTCTATACTAAAAATACAAAATTAGCTAGGCGCTGTGGCACATGCCTATAATCCCAGCTACTTGGGAAGCTGAGACAGGAGAATCGCTTGAACCCAGGAGGCAGAGGTTGCGGTGAGCCAAGATTGCACCATTGCACTCCAGCCTGGGCAACAAGAGTGAAACTCTGTCTCAAAAAAAAAAAAAAAAAATTTGTAATGTGTATTGTAATTTATTCAACCAGTGCCTTAATAATGGTTTTTAAAATTTTGTTGTAAACAATGCTGCAACAAAATTCATATATATGTGTGTGTGTGTGTATATATATATATATATAAAATATTTTTGTTTTCATTTCTGTAAGCTGGATTCCTAGAAATGGGATTACAAGGTCAAAGGGTATATATTAAAAAATTTTATTTTTCAAAAGGATGGGTTAATTAACGTTCTCAATATCAGTGTTTGATCCCTATTTTTGTTAGCTCTGGCACCTCTTAAAATGTAACTCTCAAATTTAAATTTTTTTGCCGGACTAAAGGCTGAAAATTCGTATCTCATTAGTGATTTAATTTGTAATTACATGACAGCTAGAAGGTTGAACATTTTTCTGTGTTTATTGTACACTTGTATTTACTTTTCTCTCAATTGCCTATTCAAATATCTTGCCTATATTTGTATCATTATTTGTGTTTTTGAATTAATTTGTAAGAATTCCTAATGTATTCAAATTAACTCTTTATTAACTTTTTCTTCCAAAGACAAATGACTCTCAAAGAAATGTTTAAGTAGCAAAACCTTTTATTCAATGGGACTCTCATGTGAAACCTCAATAACTACAATAGATAAAAGTGGGACTGCAGAATGTGGTCTTTAAATACCGTTGCTCACTAAAAATAAGCCAGGGCCCTTTGGAAAAATGGCTAATTCCAGATCTGGGGCAGGAAAGGTACAAGAAGCACCGAGAACATCTTGACATACTAGCAAGAAAGATATCAAAGACTACAAGGGTCATATTTCAAGGATCCAGGAGCCAGTCTGAGTCAGTTCCCTCTGGACAAAGACAGGTTATATATGTAAGAGATTCAAAGAAGGATGTCAGTTGCGAGTTGCTTAAAAAGTTACGAGCTGCTTTAATTCATGGGTTCATAATGACACTTAACAAAAATCTTCGGATGATGCTAAGGAACCAACCTATTTTGAAAACTGACAAATAAAGAAATAAATCATTTATTTTGCTTTTCCTATACCTCAGGGTAACCAGGGAGCCGATGAGAAGTTTTCATCATAGCAGTATTTTAGCTGTTATAGCTATTAAAATTAGAGTATCACCCATTGAAATAGGGATCTCACCTAATGATCCTAATGAATCTTCCTAGTGGTTTACAAATTGTTTCATGAACTCCTAATGAAGTAAAGGATCTAGATAATGATCATACATGGCTGCCAACATCACAAAGAGATCAACATCCAGTAGACATGAAAAGCCTGATAGACCTTTGAAATACTTTTGCCAAAAAAATCGAAACCAACTCTGAGCAAACCTCTGGCTATAACTACCATATGACAGGAAATACACTGAACAAAAGAGAAATATGTTAAGTGATACCACGGGGATACAGTCAGCAAAATCCAGACTCTATGGAACAAAGGACATGATTGAAGCAGGGGTGGGGGCAGCTTTAGATTAAGAGAGACTTAAGAGATGTATCACCTAATTTCAATGTATGGACCTTATTTGATCCTGATTTGAAAATACACACTTTACACTGTGAGACAGTTGGGAAAATGTTAACACTGACTAAATTGAAGATTACAAAATTAGTGTTAACATTTTCAATGGGATAAGGGTATGTGGTGATTATTTTTTTAAAAAAGATTATCTGTGTCTTAGAGATACATGCTGACAGTATTTGCAGATAAAACAATGTGATGTCTGGGTTTTGCTTCAGAATAATCTGGGTAATGAGGGTGAAAATGGGTATGAAAGGAGATTGGCCATGAATTGGTAATTGTGGACACTGGGTGAGAGGTACATGGTGGGGATTCATTATACCACTCTCTACTTTCACATGCACTTAAAATTTCTATGACAAAAACATGCTGTCTTGTTGAAGTGCAGTTCGAGTGTGCAGACCTCTATTGGCTCAGTCCCCATCCTCTTGTGCCCTGAGACACCCAGAAAACTCTGGGGTCCCACTGGAATGAAGCTCCTTCTGAGGAGAGTTTTGTTTTCATTCCTGATGAATCCCCAGTGTTTAAAAGAGTGCCTGGCACATAGTAGGCCCTCAGTATTTTGAGGATGGAAGGAATGCTTCTCAACATGACTGGTATTGGGTTAGTTTTCTCTGACTCACTTGGGGAACATGTTAGCCCACAGAAACCTGGGCACAAGCTTTGATTAGGTGCACCATGGGCACCTCTTCTGAGTTTAGTGACTACTGGTACTAACAAACTCATAGTGTATTTACAAATCTGGACTGCCCGAGATCTGTTTCCAGTGGCAAGCTGAGGACCTTGACAGCAGCCTTGTGGCCACACATGGTCAGACTGGCCCAGCTGGCTAGGTCTATAGAGGTCCTCCATTATTGTCACCAAACCAGAGGTTCTCCACATTGTCTGTGCAGCGGAACCACCTGGGGAGCCCATTAGAAATACAGGTTCCTGGGCCCTGCCTCTGAAGATTTGGGTTTGTGAGATCCAGGCAAGCTATTGTTGAGAATAAAAAGCTCCACAGGTGATTCTGAGGGCTCTAAACATAGTCACCCAGCCCTGTGCTGGTGTTGGCCTATGGAGCCGTGGTCTAATAGTATTCCTATATGATTCCCTTGTCGGCGGGAGGCTGAATAAGCACTCCTTCCAGACGGCATCTGCAGAAGTTTCCCTCAGACTCATGGATGGAGTTCCAGGTCCATCCTAATTCTCCTTTGCTCTTCAGCTCAGCTGCAAGTATTTGTTCTCTGAAGTTAGAACATTTTGCTTTACAGGCCCTTTACTCCATGTTCTCAGTAGGCAGCCCTCCTACCTCAGCCAGATCATCCTGCTTCTTTGTTTTTAACTAGTTTCTGGAGGTGGGACTTCCTGCTGCTTCAGTTACTCTCCGGGTTAATGCTTCCAACTGATAGCCTCCCTGAAAGTTACCTCAGAGATAAGACTTCTTCACGGCTTGGAAGTCTGGTTGATTCTTGCCTGAGCCTTGAGTGACTTTTGCTTTGCTATTATAAAACCTTATTGATTAATCAAAAGTATTGCTCACAGCGCTGGTTAATGGATGATAGCTATGGAGTTTGCCTGAATACAATTATTTATTGCTTTATTGATGTGCTACTTATGACTCTGTTAAGTACCATAGGGTGTTTAATTATGTGAAAGGGAAGTGCAAAGGCAGCTGCTGAAAGCTGGAGTTAAAGAGGTCCAGTACCTGAGTTCCTGACAATGTGTCATAAAACAACTTTAAAACACATGCACACCCAAAGGACAAAACCCATTCCAAAGTTTAACAAGCTCGGAAGCAGAACGGGCTTGGGGAACTGCCCTGCCACTTTGTGACTTGACGTTAGCCACAGCACAAGCAGTGAAATCTGAATGTTTTAAATGAAAAGGGGACCTTTATTTGGGGGCTTTTGGGTATTTTCTATTTATTGCTAATGATTGAAGTGGAGCCCATGATAAAAGTCACAGCTAGAAGAGAAGGAGCTGATGGGACTGAAAGTGGCTCCTGTTGCAATGGATGTGGCCCGCAGGCTTGGTGGAATCTGGGTTTCTTTCTGGTTGGTGGTCAACTCTTACCATTCTAAAAGGCAGCTGTACTGCGCCAGGAAAAGCTTCTAAACAAACCCCACCAGGTCACTGATGGAGTACTTGCTACATTTTGCATCCCATTCTGTCCCTGCCAATGGGGATCAATTCTCTAGCATGGGACCAGAGTTCAATGCCCCACAGCAGAAGTTGTGCCTGTGTCTGAGCAAACTGCTTATTGCCAAGTCTGAGTCCTGACCTGACAAAGGGTCATTATTTTAATTCTTTAGATTGGAGATTTTTCAAGTTATGCTCTGAATAATCTTAGGGTACCTTATTTCAGAGGTGGGCCACCTCACCCACCATGTGCTAAGCTGAGGCAGCAGGATCTTCGGGCTAAATGCCTGGGGTGGCGGCTTCCCTGGGAGCCCAGTATCCACACCCACTTCCTGCAAGCTCAGGTCTTCCCCATTTGTAAAGGCTCACCTCCACCCTACGAATCTCTCCTGTCTCAGGCAGGTATCCCTCCACAGTTTTGATTTAGGGAGAGGAAAGTACCTTCCTTCTAGTCTCATTTGAAATCAGGAAAAAATTAGAAATCAATATCTCGGTAAATAATCTTGTCACAGAGGCATATATGGATGCCGACATAAATAATTTGTATGATAGATTGTGTTGTAGTGCAAAGAGCTCTCAGCTGAGAGTAAAACAGAACTGAAATCCTACTTTTGCCGCGTTTAGTTGTATGACCCTGGGACAGTCCCTTAATTTCTCTAAAACTTACTTCCTTATTTATAAATAGGACAAAATAATAGCTACATCTAAAGCTTGTTGTGGGCATTAGTCAGGAAAATAGATGTAAAAAGCCAACTCTGTCTCTGACTCATGATGAATGGACAAATATTAATGTTCATTTTTTTCCCTGATAACCGTGTAACACTTGCACTTTTTAGATAAGAAAAGGTAGAGATCACATTTTGACTTTTAATGCATTCCTTTCTGGAATTTTCTTCATGCTGAATATTATAGAGATTGTATATTTGTAAAGTAATGACAAGTTTTTAAAAAGCATCAGGGTTGTAAACTTGCATATATAATATAATGTCTTTTGAAAATGTACTTTTACAAGCATAGACTTACTAAAAGTTTAAAAAGAATTTACAAAATTGGAATCAAATACTGTAGGCAATTACATACCCTCCTTTTTAATTATTTGTATTAAACAGGCTTGTTCTGGGGAGATTTGTTTTGGAACTTCAACTCTGTTCTCAAGAATTCCGAGGAACTAAGTTTGCTTGAGTACATTTAAAAGAAAAAAGTTGTTTACAGTAGTTAAGAGCGCATATTTATCTCATCTAATAGGGAACGTCTAAATGAAAATAAAGACTTCTCCAACACTAGCATTCAAGACTTGGGCAGTGTAGAGCCGAGGATGAATGCATTGTTCCCGGAATCAGGCGGTCGAGATTTGAATTTCAGTTCTCCCACTTATTAGCTTTAACTTGACCTTGGAAAAGTTCTTCAGCCTCTCTGAACCTCAGTTTCATATCTATAAAAGAGGAAGCTAATAGCTTCTAACCTGGAAGGCTGTTGTGAGGAATAAATGCAGTTACTCAGGTAAGGCATTTAGCCCAGTGCCCAACACAGAGTAAGTGCACAGTAAGTGAATAGTAAGTTAGCAATTATTTTTTGATTCCTAGATTCCCCTAAATTAAAGTGAGTTCATTGAGATGCAATGAAAGGAAGCCATCACAAATCGGACTAATTACTTACATTTATTCTTGTTGACTTGGCTGAATTCTTGTGGAAGGCTCAGGAATACCTTAGGATGAGAGCATTTGGAAAGCAGTGACCACAACTTTGCGTTGTCTTATAAAGTATATTCATGACTCACATGGTTAGTCTGGTGACTATCAACGCTTTGTTATAAAATATTTTTCCCTTGCAATGCTTAAAGTTAGAAAATTATCAAAAATATTTATTTTATTTTTATCTATTATAGTTATATTTTGATTGGCATCAAACGTTACGATATTGTAGAAAGTCAGTGTTACACAGTGGTTTAAAAGCTTCTCTTTGGCATCAAGCAGGCCTGGGCTTTGGTTTTGTGAAGTCTGGGCAAATGACACATCTTTTCTAAGCCTCAGCTTTATCAGCAGTGAAATAGAGATAATAAAAGGGCATTCACTTTGTATCCTCCACTCTTCCTGGCACATAATTAGTGCTCAGACATTCTGGCAGGATCACCTTCTGGCTGAGTTTTAGGCTTCTATCTCCCGGCTTGATGTGTAAGAGGCCCTGCTTGCCGGCCACTGTAGTCAGCCCCACTCGGATGACTTCATTGGTTCAAGGGCTTCTGCTATAAATTATACTGTTGGTTCATTCTGAATCTATAAACACTGTGTTCTGAACATGAGCCTGCAGTGCCCACTTGGGCATGTCTCTGCCAGATCCTGACTCTCACATGCACCCTCATTTCCTCACCAACCATCAGTGATTCGAACCCAATTCCCTCTGGGCACCTATGTGCTGCCCTTTTAGGTCATCTCACAGTCCATAACCTAATCCAAACACAAATCGGACTCGGGGGCATTTGGAGAACTGCAGAAATGCTTCCCTACATTGACAGAATGATTTGCAAGTTCACAACCCTATCTTGCTCAGAAATGAGATGACATATATAAAAGGACTGTGTAAACTGTAAAGTGCTCCGTGAGTGTGACTTACCCTCTCATGATATCTGTTTAGGACTTCATTCTCAGGGGAAGGAGTAACAGGCAATTTTGTGTCCATTTTAGAGATGAGGAGACCTTGTACCACAGAGGCTAAGTGACTTGTTCAAAGATATGTAGATAGTTGGTGACATGAGTGGGATTTCAAGTCAGGGAACTGATTCTTGAGCCATTTTGGTACCACTGAACACTTACCAAGCTCAGTTACTGTACCGAGCTCAATGTCATTTACTTTCTCAGTCTTATATTATTAAATACTATGGAATAGGCATTGTAATAAGTGATTGTACTGTGGAATAGGCATTGTAATATACTATGGAATAGGCATTGTCAAATAGGCATTTTCTGAGGCTCAGAGAAATAAAGTAACTTACTCAAGGTCTCACAACTAGAAGTGATAGAAATGGGGTTTAAACTTTGATCTGTCTGACACCAAGCCTGAACTGATATTATATAGTTTACTGAGAAAAGTTTGAACTGTTTCAACATTAAACAGAATAAACCATATCTGTGAAGCATCAACAACATTTTATTAATTGATGTCTTATTCTGTCTTTCCTTTCTTCATTCAACAACTATTGAATAGGATCTGACAATATGTTAGCCACTATGCTAGACATAAAAAGAACTGCATTTAAACCTCCCTCCACCCAAGGCACCTGTCTGGGTCCTGCCCATAGCCCCTCACCCTCTTGGCTTCAGAGCATGTCAGCCTGCTTTTCCACTGTCAGCTCCTGCATTTGTCTGCTTGAGAGTTTCCTTAAACTTGAGAGTTTCCTTTGGCCACGAAAACCTGATTTTCCTGCCTATGTGGACAGCTGCTAGTACCAGGGAGCTAATGCCTCAAAGGAACAACCTCATCCAAAGGCTGATGGCAGCTGGTACATAAATATCCCAGCTCCCACCCCTCTGGTGGGATAATTCTGAGGTGTTTGTTCTACATGGCCTCTCTGAGTTTCCTCATTAGGGTTAAACAGTTGCCCACAGTGGTAGCTAGCTAGACAACACACTTTGCATTGACTGGCTTCCCTATCCTGTCTCACTTTCCTTCTCCCCACCTGGGGTTTCCCTTGTTTCTCAGATCAACTTCTTGCACTCAAATCCTACTCAAGGGCTGGACATGGTGGCTTATACCTGTAATCCCAGCACTTTGGGAGGCTGAGGCAGGAGCGTCATTTCAGGCCAGGAGTTTGAGACCAGCCCAGGAAACATAGCGAGACCTGACCTCTATAAAAAAAATGGGAAAAAATATCCAGGCATATGTCTGCAGTCCCAGCTACTTGAGAGACTGAGATAGGAGTATTGGGTGAGCCCAGGAGGTTGAGGCCAAGATCTTACCACTGCATGCTAACCTGGGCAAAGAATAAAAAAGGAAAAAAAAAATTCCTGTCTAAAGGTCTATTTCTGGGGGAACTCACCTTAAGTCAGGGCCCCTAGGGGTTCGTCTATTCTATCATTAGTGGATATTTTATATCTTAAGAAGACAAGTAGCTATACTTAAATTGTCTTAGAAGTTAACTCATGATCCAGTAGTGGTTGAACTTATGTTTAACTCCGCCTCTCCATGAGTTATGTAGAGTTGTTGAGTGAGGTCACCTACTACATCGTGCAACGTTACTAGATATTAAAAAAATAGTGTACCAAACATTCTCCTGAGAGAAAACTGCTCTTACTTTCAAGAGATTTTCTTTGTGAGGCCTACTAGAGTGAAAGATAGTTAGAGAATAAGGACTAGAATTTGATATTATTTTCTTTTTCCTGAATCTAACTATTTGGAAGGAAGTGCTGATTGCTGTTGCTGAGAAGGGAAGTACACACCAGTTTTTGTCAGGTAAAGAGGAAGTCTGAATGAGTGAGCCTGGGAGCCATCCTTATCTCCTTAGAGGACATTTTCATTCTGCTGTTCAACAAAAGTTGATTGAACCTTAACAGGGTTTGAGCCCCAGGCTAAGCAGCATGGAACACACATAAACACGAAAAATGGAAAAAAGGCCCGACTCCATCTAAGCGTTCGTGGATCTTGGAATGGCAACCGAAATCCCCCTTTTCAGGGTTCATTTGGGTGGTAATACGTTTCATTCTGGAGAACAACAGAAAATCAAATCGACTTTCGTATGTTTGCTTGATTTTAAAAATATAATCCTAGGGGGAAAGTGGCCTGTCTGCGGAGACAAATGGTTACCAATCTCAAAATAGTTTTCACTTTATTTTTATTCAGCCAACAAACATTCTCTTTTGGAGTCTTAACCTAATTTCCCAGAGTTGCCTGGCCTATCTTTCTCCTCTAATTTTAATGTTCTGCCCAAGTCTTTAAGGTCTCAGTTGGTTAATGTTTAATGCTCTCCACGACCAGTGTTTGATGTTTACACTTTATTGGGCTAACCAAATTTGTAGAGCAAATTAAATGTGTGCGGGTCTCTGGCAAGCCACGTTTAGATATGTGTTGCTCAGAAACCATCTCCTTGTTCAATACTGCATGCCCCAAATAGTTTCAATTAACTGTTCTTCTTTTCTGGCAATATCTGCTGCTATCTACATTGCTTTTGGGGAGCTATTACTTCCTAAATTTACGGATGTTACAGCTTCACACCCTTCTGTTTCCAGAAAACATGTCACAGCAGAGAGCTCCACTTCTCTGTGAAATGAGAGCGTCAGCAACAGGTAACCTATTAAACCAGATTGACCAAAGACCAGAAAAATACACTAGGGTTGGAGCAGGGGAGGCTGGAGAAAGGAGGGAGTAATAATTTGAGTTGGCATTTTTGTTTAGAAAAATATACATACTCTAAGAAAACATACAGGTGGAATAACACACACAGTTTAGGTAAAGAGCCATTAATATAATTACCTGAAGACACATGTTGTTTTTCTTATACCCATGAATTTAATTTCAGTCTTCTTTTTGAACAAACTGAAAAGGCAGATGGTACCACACCATAGTCATGGCTGGGGAAACCAAGGCCTCAGTTCGATGTTCAGCTACGGGGGGCCTCCCCCTGGTGTGACCTTGGCCAAGCCCTCTCTTTAACCTTATGGAAAGTCATCCAGAAAAGAAGAGAGTTGGCTATGATCTTGAAGTGCCTTCCAGTTTGGGCATTTTTTTTTTAAGACAGAGTCTCACTTTGTCACCTAGCCTGGAGTGCAGTGGCCCAATCTTGGCTCACTGCAACCTCCTGGGTTCAAGTGATTCACCTGCCACAGTCTCCCGAGTAGCTGGGATTACAGGCGGCCGCCACCACGCCCGGCTAATTTTTGTATTTTTAGTAGAGATGGGGTTTCACCATGTTGGCCAGGTTGGTCTTGAACTCCTGACCTCAAGTGATCTGCCCGCTTTGGCCTCCCAAAGTGTTGGGATTACAAGCGTGGGCCACCATGCCAGTTAGGGTATTTTGGAATTTAATTATGTCTTTAACTCCATTTATAACGTTTCTAGGGAGAGGGAGACATGGCTTACAATAATCTTCTTAAACGATACAAGTTTTACAAATAATTGCCCAATAAACTACAACTTAATTTCTTCAAAGAGTGCCTTGATTGTGGCTATCAGCAATTCTTCATTTTTTTCCTTTAAATTTTATTTTATTTTTTTAAATTTTTGAGACAGGGTCTCACTCTGTCATCCAGGTTGGAGTGCAGCGTCACAATAAAGCCTCACTGCAGCCTCAAATTCCCTAAATCAAGTGGTCCTCCCACCTCAGCCTTTGGAGTAGCGGGGACTAGTAGTAGTGCCAGCACATGCCACCAAGCCTGGCTAATTTTATTTTTGTCAAATTTTTTTTTTGTAGAGACAGGGTCTCCTTATGTTGCCCAGGCTGGTCTTGAACTCCTGGACTCAAATGATCCTATATCTCAGCCTTCCAAAGTGCTGGGATTACAGGTGTGAGCCACCACGCCTAGCCATAATTCTTTCTCCATCCTTCCAAACTGGTATTGTCTTTTAGCCTTGCTGAGACATACACAGTTTTGACTGGGTATGAGAAAATATTAAGAAGGTTCTGGGATTTAATCAGTAGATGAAAATAAGGAATCCCCAAGTTTCAGGGTCACTGATGGACTTTGGGGTTCAGGTTTCTTGGGGGTCAGATTTCCTGTCTCAAGGCTACCAGAAAGAGTCAGGCCAGGTCTGGAGTGATAGCTGCTTTTCTGGCACATCAGCAGGAGCTGAACACTAATGTGTTTAACAGTTGGACTTATTTTTAATCTACTGTATTAGGAGCACAAATTTAATCAAGAACAAAATGTTACCAATGTTGTTTTTTGTTCCTGCATATGCATATATCCTTAACACTGTTCTGTATTCCCTTGTGCTAGAAAGCTCTCCATCTGACATCTGACTTATTTCATAACATTAGTTTTTTTTAAGTGCAAATATATGTGGAGAAAAAAAAGAAACGAGGAGCTGAATTTCCACTCAATGCAGCCCCCTTACTTAAAGAACTAGCTGCAGTACAGATTTTAACAATTAACATTCCTGCCGTGAATGTCGTTATGGATGGAGCTAATAAATGTTTTCAAACACGCCTCGGCTCAAATCCACGTTCAGCTTATTTTCTGTCATTTGATGGCATTGGTGGGTTGAGACATTCCTCTAAGCTTTTTTTTTCTCCTTTCTAGTAAAAGAAAGAGATCTTATCTCCCTACCCACCCTAACCCACCCCTTTCTCTGCCCTACCCGCTCTGTGCCTACTAAACCTTACTTGCAGGTCAGGAGGCTGGTAACAGATTAATTTTACTCTGTGAGGAACACCAAGCATTTTGGCCAGGACACATGAGAATCCTGCTATAATATTACCGTTTTTCTAAATTAAATATTAGGAAAAATTAAACCAAATTGTGGCACATAGTGCAATGGAAAATATTTCTCTTCCAAACACTTCTCTGTGATAAATGCGTGTGTAGCTGAAAGCACAATAAATATGCACTACTTAAAAAACCCAGATTATTCAGGTTTTAAGACTTATAGCTAAAAGTGGTTTAATGTTTCATGCCTAATAATAGATTACTCCTATCACATTTCTAACCTTTATTTCTCCTCGCTTTGAAGTCCAGCCATATAAAGGTTGTTTGTAGAACCACACGAAAGTTAAAGCAAATATTACTTAGAGTGATTCATACCAGCAAGAATTTGCAATGAAGGCAGAGGCTTTTTTTTTTGGTGTGTATGTGTGTCTGAATCAAAGGAAATGAAATGTTTGTAATATTTTTTGGTTGATAAATTTATTAAAACATTTTAGAGGCTTGTAGTAGAAGCACAGCTGAAATAAACAGACTGACTGGAAACAGATTATATTCTGCTCTGTGGGGGAGGCAGAATTTAAAGGGGGAAAAAATTCCCTGGATTTCAAAAATTGCCACCAGGTCACAGCAATACTTAATTAACTGAATACATTAAGGGAGGGTTATAACATAGATGCTAAAAAAAGAGGGTGGGGGAAGTAGTCAAATTCATTTAATCCTGTGTTCTTTGCTTACAGATTAGCCTTTCAGAATGAGCAACCTGATTTTTTTTTTTTTTTTTAAGGATCCATTTACCTTCCAGAGCTTTTCATAGCAAAACATTTTGCATGGTTGCAAAAGAAATTAATTTGTTGCCAGTTGCTCCATACTGGCAGGAATTCTGAATAAAGAATGTAAGCAATCTATCTTTGTTTGCAAGATATAATTAATCTGGCAGTTAAAATTCTTTGGAAACATTCTGATGACTTATGTGGAAAAGTAGCGCAGCATTTTCAAAGAAAACTCAGAACTGTATGCCGGGGAAGATAAAAGATATATGAAGTGTTTGTTCTAAGCGATACTATTCATTTAAAGATCATAATGTAACCCCACCCTAGCAATTATTGTGAAAAACAAGACAAATCTCCATCTATAGCTTTCTGACACAGTCTTGATTTGAGAAACAAAATAAGCACATTACTGTTAGAGTCTAATAGACTGCAAGCTGTTTTATTAGAGTCAGCTGAATCCTGTTTTGCATAAAAAAGAACTCTGTTTGCTATCAAGAACACATTTACATTAATATGACTTTGACAAAGTAAAATAAAATCGCATTAAGATGATGTAAGTAGATAAGACAATGAAATCTCTGTGAGAGAGTTTTGGCACACACTAATTACAGTCAAGTCCCTGCAGAAAAAGAACATATTTTTACACCAACTATCCATGTGTTTGAAAATGTAGAGAGCCCAAAATGCGATCCTTGGTTTAGGTATTTCCTGAATACATTGTATTTCTGTGCTTCTGAGATAGGGGTTTTTATTTTTTTCTTTAAAGGAGGCTGCCCGATAAATAATACTTTCATTTACAATAATACAAGCAAGTTTCTTTCTGAATACTAGCCTGTAATCATCCTGATTATTTTAAGGGACTTTCCAATACAGGGCAGCTGAAAACAACGTTTTAGATTACATGGTAATTTAGGAATGCATGAAAAGCTAAGCAGTTACCATAATAGGGTTCTGGATAAACTTCATGCTTTTTAGAGCAAAACATAACAACATATGTTTTGTGATTTGTTTCAATGATTTTTCTATATTTTTTTGGTTCAGGTTCTATCAAAATATTTGGAGGCCTCATCTGCGTACAGCATTTTTATAACCTTATTTTGAAAACTTTGATGTCTCTCTTTTTAGTTCAGTCATTAAAAGAAAGGCAATGATGGATGATGATAATGCCTCGGATTTTATGACTAATCAGTTCTTGGCAGTGGCCATATTTCTTCTGTAGTGAAACTTTAATACTCCTTTGGCCTTGCATAGGCTTAACAACAAAAAAAATTTTTTTGGAACTGTGTTACACAGGCTACTTGTTAAGTATTAGCAAACAGTTATTGTACAAAAGTTAGCACTCTGATTTAACACCTGACAAAATGGAGCAACCAGGAAAGATGATTTCTTCTCTTTTCTGGATTCTCACAAATTTTAGGTGCCTTGCTATTGGTTTCTTTTTTTTCCCCCATGTTTTACAGACAGAAATACGGAGAAAAGCTATTCAGATGGCAGAAATATTGAGAGGGGAAAAAAGGCTTGTAGGGGTGGGTTGGGCTGCCATTTGCATTTTCTCTTCCTGAATTGTCTTTGTGATGATGCAATTTTTATGAGAAGCCTGATTTTCTGCCTTGAGTCTTGATGTATTGTTCTTGAAGTTGCAACAACAAACACCAGGTGTCTCCACTTAGCTGAGCTAAAGGTTCTGAAAAGGAAGGCCACTTTGCCAGGAAAAGTTGAAGCTACCTTCCTTTTTCCTCCCTAGTGCTCCTGGCCACGCCTGGATAAGGCCAGAGGGCTGGCTGTGAGTAGGGGAGTGGAGTTTATTCTTTAATAAGTGCTCAGTTTAAAGCCTATGGACTCATATTAGATCTGTAAGGGAACCTGATTTTTGTGTGGAAGTCATGAAGACTGGCACCCGTGGAAATACTGATAGCTGTGAATTAGGCAGCTGTGGCCTGTATTGCATGCCTGTTCTACTCTGGTGGGGACCTGCCATCTTGGTTGGTAAGATGCCCTTCCTGGGTGGATGGGGGCCTTCTTCTTTTGGGATAGCCAACTCCATGGGGACCTTCTGCCTGAGAACAACCAGACCAGAGACCCACAAGCTGATGTGCTGGCTTCTTCTCTACCAGTGGCTGATGTCCCAAATCTCAAGTTGCTGTTTCCATGAGCATATATTTATTTCTTCAACAAATATTCAGTTAATCTCTACTGCATGCCAGGTACTGCCCTAAGCAGTAAAAAACCTAGAAAAACCTGCTCTCATAGAGCTTGCGTTAACATATGCCCCTTCCATTTCATGCCTGGGGTAAAAATCACTTCCGGTGTTTCTCAAAATGTGTTTTGTGGCATTCCAAGGGTCGTAATAAGTATTGTGCTGAGAAATGTTTTCATATTTCATTATGCTTTGGAACTGCTGGGTTAAAAAGTGTCTAGATGCAAAACTCCTTAGTAACCTCTATATGCTAATTTGCACAGTCCCTTTCTAAGAGATGTCTTATTTCTAAAATATATTTGGCTAAGGAATAAGTTTTTTAAAAATAAAAACATTCTCCAAGCCAATTTTTAAAAAACGAAATATGTCATTATTACCCTAGAGAAATATTCCAAACATTTTATTCTGTTACTCAAACACTACCTTCATAATTCTTATCATGTCAGTTGGTCATCCTCCTTTTTTTTAAACCTAGAAATTACCCTGGACGTAAGTGAATCCTCTGAGGAATATACTTTGGGAAAAATTGCTTTGAGTAGTAGACATTCAAAGATTGGAAGATTTGGAAGCTAGAAGGAGGTAAAGAGGCTGGGGCTTAGAGGCCACCTGTAAGGGGAAGGAGATGTTTGCCCCTAAAAACATATTTAAGTTGTGCTGGTATCCTTGCAGAAGAAAACTTTGTTCTCCATCAATTTCTGAGCAGCCATCAAACAACTATTTTGGAAGACGGGAAAGCTAAGAGATATGGGTTCCAGTTCCAGCTCTGTTTTTAACTAGCTGGGCAATCTTGGGAGTAATTTGCTTACCCTTTTGGTCTTAAATTTCATGCCCAATAAGTGTTGAATATACACTAAGCCGCTTAATCACCAAAAAAATCATCTGAGGTAGGTCATGCTTCTACAAGATTCCTTATAGAGAAGGAATGAGAGTAACAGATTAAGGAACCTGCCCAAGTTACACAGCTGGGAAGTAATGGGCCCAAGAATATTGAATGATGATCTTGAATTGGATCCCTTCAAAATCTAACATTGTATGATTATATAAGAGTGACTTTTGCTATGTTTCATATCTATTGTGATTGGCAGTCAATCTTCTAAGCAGAAATCATTCATCAGGCAACAGAAGTACTGAGCGTGTATTCTGTGTCAGACACTAGCCAAGGCCCTGGGGAATTTACAAGGAAGAAGGCAAAGTCCCTGCCCTCCGGACTTTACAGTCTAGTAGGGGGTGGAGCACAAGTAAACATGCATTCTACCTGTATATTTAAAACATTATTATTACTAATATTTCTATAGTGAATCATTGAAATATTATGGTATATTATTCACAAAAGTCCAAATGTGGGAACAACCCAAATGCCCATCAACTGAGGAATGGACAAACAAAATGTGGTATAGCCATATACAATGGAATGTTAGCCATAAAAAGTAATGAAGTACTGATGTATGGTACAACATGGATTAACCTCATAAATGTTAGGCTGAGTGAAAGAAGCCAGATACAAAGGGCCGCATATTGCATAATTCCATTTATATGAAATATTCAGAGTAGGCTTATTTATAGAGGCAGAGGACAGATGAGTGGTAGCCAAGATCTGGGGGATGGGGACAATGGGGAGGGACAGCTTAATGGGTACAGGGTTTCCTTTTGGAATGATGAAATGTTCTGCAATGCTTGCACAACATTGTGAATGTACTACATGTTACTAACAGCAACTTTTATATTATGTGTATTTTACCACAGTAAAAAATGCAAAAAATGAAAGCCACGATGGTAGATAAGGCCAGGCTTATTGTTGTCATTTCAAGTTAAGTCACTCTTCAGCACCTGCATTATGAAAAAGTGGGCTCAGTAGTGTTTGCATATAAAAGTGAATAAGATGTAATCCCTGTCCTTACCGATCTTCAAATATACTTATAGGAGTAATAGAAGATCAGCAAAGAATTACAATAAAGCATGATTAAATTATCACTATAATGGAAGAATAGGCAAAATTCTGAGTGATATTTAGAAGAAAGAAAATTCACTTCTAACTGAAGTTATTGGAAAATCCTCATGGAGGAGGTGGTGGTTTGCCACATTCAGCCTGTTTCCACCTTTCTCTTGAAGGCTGAATAGAAATTCAGCAGACAAAGAAGGGAAAACCAACAGACAGGGAGGATAAACAACTTGCTAGATGTCACACAGCAGTGACAGAAATGGAATCGTAGGCTCCTCATCCTAGTTAAATAAATATAGTACATAATATATAGTATTTAATATACTTAATATAGTACTGATTATATACTACATATGCTATGTAATGTATATATAGTATATAATATAAATAATATATAGTATTAATTATATACTATACATACAGTATATAATACTACAATACTCCTAATACTATATATAGAATAATTATACACTATATTGTGACATTATATATAGAATATAATATAAATAATATATAGTAAAAATGTAAACAATATATATAAAATGATATAATATAAATATATGTATTATAGTATATAATATAATGCATATTATATATCATATATTTTATAAATAATATCTTTAAACAGAAACACATATAAAAGAAGGTTATGTGTTGATAGACTGATGAAATTGTTGTGACTAGAGGCTCACAGGAACTGAGCCTTGTATTTCCTCTAGGAGCCATGGCTCAGTATTCCCTAACTCAGTGTGTGTGACAGCTTTGTAGAAGCTAACTACTGCAAGTAACAGGAGTCAGCTACTTCTCATATCCTCTACTCAGGTTTGAAATTGAGCTATTCCTTCTCAGCTCATCACTCATTTTCAAGCCACCCCCTGGATGAACACACACACACACACACACACACACACACACACACACACACCCCTACCTAGAGATGGTTACAAAGTTTTCAGGATTCAGAGCAAAATGAAAATTCAAGACCCCTTGTTCAACAGTTCCTAAGAATTTCAGATGGCAGGAGCAGAGGATTAAACCAGGTGTTGGGCTCTGTGTTCAGGTCGCACGCCCCTGAAGCCAGCCCAGTTTTTCCCTCCACCTAATCAGTTGTGTCTTCACTTCAGCACTTGTGCCTCTTTTTTCCCTGGGATCAAGAAATATGATCATTGTTTACCTTGCCTCATTTGAGATAAGGAGTTTACCAAACCACTCATATCTCTGGGGAAAGGGGTAATGAGCTCACAGACGCACAGTCTGTGACCTGGTGGCGGAAGGGTTGGTTTGGCCTTTGGCCTCCTGGAATCCAGTGACTTGGAGGGGGTTCATTTTCTCACTGACAACCGGCCAGAGTCACATGGCTTGCATGTCAGAGCCAAACAGAGCTGCAGAGCTGTCCTCGGCCTCTCATGAGTCTCCTGGGCCACATTCTCTGAAAGACGTCTCCTGCTGATTTGGTAGGTCCCAACTGAGCCTCCTTGAAGTTCCTGGACAATGCACAGGTCTTGGCAGCCTCTTGCAGGCAGCCTTTGTTCAGGGACTGTGGACTCTCCAGCCGGAAGGCGAGACTTCCAGAACAGAAGCAGAGGGAGGGCATGACAACAGAGTCCTGAAGAGGATTTGCTTGGCTCATGCCTTTTACAAAAGTTGGGGCTTAAGTTTTCAGCAAGAAAAGGACAGGAAGGGAAGAGTAGACATCCAAAAGCAGCTCACTGAAGACAGATCCTGGAGTCAATTTTCTTATCTCAGCTTCCCTCACTCCTGCTCTCCCTCTGACCAACTAGGAGTGGTATGAAGCGGGGAAACGCCTTGCAGACTTTCGAGGAAGCAGGCTTGGCTTCCTTTTGGACAGGAGGACGCAGGCCAGTTTGCTGGGCTTATTAATTGTTCCCTTGCTGTTTGCAGCTGTCCTCATCTCTTTCTCTGCACAGGCGCATCTCACACAGCCTTCAGAGCCACCTTTCCTCTAGAAAGCCGCCTGAGCCTTGGTCAGGTCGGGGGCTGCATTTGTTTCCCAGGGCTGCTGTCATGAAGCCCCGAATACTGGGTGCCCTACGCAACAGGCATTTACTGTCTCACATTTCTGGAGGCCAGAAGTTTGAGATGAAGGTGTCAGTGGGGTTGATTCCTTTTGCAGGCTGTGAGGGAGGATCTGTTCCATGTCTCTGGTGATTTGCTGGCCATCTTTGGCCATCTTGAGTTTTCCTTGGCTTGTAGATGTATCACTTAGACATTTGCTTTGAGAACCATGTGGTGTTCACCTTGTGTCTCTGGTTTCAACTTTCCCCTTTTTATGAGGATACTTGTAAGGCCCACCCTACTCCCAAATGACCTCATCTTAGCTTCACTAATAACATCTGCAATGAACCTATTTCCAAATAAGGTCATATTCCAAGGTATTGGGGGTTCAGACTTCAACATATGAATTTTGGGGAGGGGACACAGTTCAACCTGTAACAGAAGCCATGGTGGGAGTGAACAACACAGGTAAGATTTAGCAAGCTGGGTGCTAATGGAGATGGGCCAGACCAGAGTGCCCAGAGTAGATCTGGAAGGGGTGGGACCGGGAGTTTGACAGAAACTATGGAGACAGACTGTGATTACTTTTAAAGCCAAGCACAGCAAATTCAGACTTGGTGTGGAAGGCAAGTCAGAGCCACCGTAGGTTTTTGAATTGCATTGTAATACTGTAAAAATGGCATTTTGGAACAATGACACAGACAGTGTCATAGAGGATGGATTGAAAGAAGATGTCAGTAGAGTCAGGGAAAGTAATTGGAATCTGGGCTATAGTGAGAGGGGAATAGAAAGGCTGGGAGAGTTTCTAAAGGAAAAGAAGATGGTAGGATTTGATGACAAATGGATTCAGAAGATGACAGCATTAACAGCAGGGACCTTGATTGACTGTAAAGTTCAGAAGGGAAAGGTGGGGATTGAGGGGTCTGTGTGTGCATGTGCATGTACACACATGAGCAGATGGAAGTCTTAGTTTGGGAAGTACTGAGTTTGAAATGATGTATATGGCATCTCAGAGGACATGTGCTCTATGGTCAGCAAATTTTTTCTATAAAGGGCCAGCTGGTAAATATTTTAGGGTTTTCAGGCCATGTTAGCTCTGTTGTAACTATCCAACCTTGCTGTTAAATTAGGAACGCAGCCACAGACAACGTGTAAGTGAGTGAGCATGGTTGTACTCCAATAAAACTTTATTTACAAAAACAGGCAGCACTCTGGATTTGGCTCAAGGGCTGTAGTTTGCTGATTCCTACACTACATCGTGGGAAATGTGATACAATCATAGGTTATAAGGAGAGAGAACATAAGTCCTTTAACGGCTGGTTTTGTGAGGGTTTTTTTTTTTTTTTTTTTTTTTTTTTTGAGACAGAGTCTCACTCTGTCGCCCAGGCTGCAGCGCAGTGGCACGATGCCCGCTCACTGCAGCCCCGCCTCCTGGGTTCAAGCGATTCTTCCGCTTCAGCCTCTTGAGTAGCTGGGACTATAGGCACACGCCACTACGCCCAGCTAATTTTTGTACTTTTAGTAGAGACGGGGTTTCTCCATATTGGCCAGGCTGGCATTGAACTCCTGACCTCGTGATCCGCCCGCCTTGGCCTTCCAAAGTGCTGGGATTACAGGCGTGAGCCACCGTGCCCAGTCTGTGAGGTTTTTAGAGTGATGAATATTCAACATTCAGTGGGAATCTATAATACCAATGGAAACTTATTCACTTACTAACACATGTAACAAACATGTTATTGAGAATGAACGAGGGGCCAAGTGTGCTTGCATGTTATCACAATCACTCTCCACTGACCACCTTGTGAGTGGGTAATTCTTATTCCCTTTTTGACAGATGAGATAATGGAGTAAACCCTCAGTAAGGTAACTTGAGGCTGTTAAACTTTGCTCCTGACTAGGAAGTTTAGCCAGTCTCTAAGTGGAGGCCTTCCACTCAGGCAGGAACGCTTTAATAGTTTGCATGAGGCAATGTCAAATTTAATATCTGCTTATATGTTGTCATAGTTTTAACTCTGCACTCAACAGTTTTCAGGATAACTGCCCTCTGTGTTCTTGCTACAGTAAGGTCTTGAAACTGTGTAATAGCTACAACCTGTCAAGTACCTGGAAGAGAGAAAAATTGAGAGAAGATAATTTAAGGCTCATGTAATCTCCTCATTTCTCTAGATTACCTATTTTTTAAAATTGATCAAGTTGATTGCTGGGTCTCCCACAGAATAATCTTCATGTAATTTAAGACAAAGCATTGATCTCTTTGTTATAATTGAAAATGCTTTCTAGATTTTGCTGTTTTAGCTGAGAATTATTATTGAAAATATTATTTATTACATCTCCCTATATATCGTTTCTTATGAGAAAATGATCTCAGAATTTGACATAAGAATAATTCTTTTTTCCTGAGAAGATATGATTCTGTTCTTCAGCTAGACAGAACTGTGCAACTAATTGTGTTTCCTTTTTTGATTGGATTTCCAGGAAGCTCAGAGCTAGCTTTAAGGTGCAAAGATAATAGCTATCGTCACTTACCATCAAAGTACTTTCTTATGTTTTCCAGGCTGCATCACCTTTTTAGTTCCAATTTTATTAATTTTTTTCTTTTCCTCCCATAATCTGCTTCAAATACTTCTTAGAGAGAGATGAGCATTTATTTATTTATATATTTATTTTCCTAAGATGGAGTCTCACTCTCGTAACCCAGGTTGGAGTGCAATGGCGCGATCTCAGCTCACTGCAACCTCCACCTCCCGGGTTCAAGGGATTCTCCTGCCTCAGCCTCTTGAGTAGCTGGGATTACAGACACCCACCACCATGACTGGCTAATTTTTGTACTTTTCATAGTGACGGGGTTTCACCATGTTGGCCAGGCAGTTCTCAAACTCCTGACCTCAGATAATCCGCCCATCTTGGCCCCACAAAGCGCTGGGAGTACAGGCGTGAGCTATTGCGCCTGGCCAGAGATGAGTATTTTTAAAAATTAAATTTAATTGATTCAGAATCAAGATAGAGAGTCTTTCAGTCAATCAAGATTGTTACTTAAGTTTCCTTAGACTTGGAGAAAAATGTTGAAAACGAGTTTATGATTAAGAGCAGATATTTGCTTGGGTGACCCTTTGAGGACATTGACATTTGCTCAATAATGACAAATTATTTCATATTTGTTGAGGGATCTTCCTAAATGGACTACTATATACATTTGCCTTACTATTAGGCAAGCACTGAGGGGCTGAGGGCATCAAGCAAGCATAAGGTTTGGAGTTAGAAGATGAGGACTTGTTTTGATTCTGCCACTAAGTACTCAGGTATAGGACACACAGCCTCCGCTGGATAATTTTGAATGTCCCTTCAAATGTAGCTTTCTATAGAAATCTGTTGTCTACCTTCCTGCTGCTGTCTGCCAATCACTCCCTCGCATATTTCCTCAAGTAAGTCAGTCTTATTTTTCTAGGAAGACTCTAAGCATCAGGGGGCAGGAGCTATATGAATATGAATATAAGGCATATGAATTTATTTTTATATTCATTGAATCGTAATACCACCTTATTCCAAATAGATTCAAGGTGGCTTACAAAGATAAATGCAATAAAATAAGATAAAAATTTAAACTAAAGAAAAAGTGTTCATATGGAAGGAAAACAGATTAAGACTAGAGAGATGAGCAGGTAGGTAGGTAGTAGGCAGGCACCTGTAGAATAAACCAATCTCCATCTGTCTCCAGAGAGCACATTTGGTTTCTGCACAAACACAAATTGCCTTGGAAACTGAAGCAAAATGGAATGAGTGTGAAGAAATCTCTTTGTTTTAAGTTAAATTTAACCATCACATGATGGAAACATAGCGCGTCTTGATTGAGTGTTAAAAGTCAGGTGCCGAGTCATTGATCACTAAAGGTATTTACTGGATGTGGTAAATGGAAATTCCTTCAGACAAAAAGGGCACTGCAGAAGGTGGGGAGAGATTTGCTACAGTGGGACAATGGAGAAGAAAGACTTTGCTTTAGAAGGCAAGTGTTTCATGAGGAAAAAGTCTTGGTTCATTGATGTCTCCCTGTGGTTCCCAAAGTATGAGGGGCTGCTTTGGGAGCAAAGCAGATAGCAGCGAAAGTGCAAAACAAGGCAAAAGCAGGGTGGAGGAATTTAGCAAACAGCACTTCTTATGAAATTAGTGAGTAGTAAGGTAATATAGGGGGCTGTTCCTTTTTATGGGAAATATTCTCTGGTGAGCTCTTCAAATGAAATATTCTCAAATACTGTAATGCACTGATATGAAAGATTTATGTAGCAAGAGGCCTTAACCAATAGCAGAAGACATTTGAGGCTATGAAAGTTGGCAGTACTGTCATTAATACTTCATTCATTTAACAAATATTTATAGAGCCCTTACCATGTACTGGATACTGTGCCAATCACTTAGGGAATGAGGGCAAAGGAGCAAATAATGAGTAATACACCATATTTGTCTTACAGAAGCTCACATCCTAAGAGGGAGATGACATAAAATACATCCGATTAATTCATTAAAAGCACTTATTGAGCACCTTTGCTATACCAAAAGTAGTTCCAAGTGCTAGGTATGTAATGCAGAAGTAACATAAACAGCATCTGTTTTAAAGTATTATGTTAGAAATCAGCAGGGTTTTTTGTTTGTTTGTTTGTTTTCCTGCTCAACAGAGAATTAACATGAAGATTTTGACTGTGGAGAAATGCAGAGATTAAAGAGAATTAGAGAGAGTGCAAATAGTATATAATAAAGCAATAGAAAGAGAAACAGGCCACCACTTACAGGTTCCCTTTCACTCCTGGGCAATTTTTTGGTAGACTTATTACTAATACATATTTATCTACATTTAAATAAATAGTAAGATTTTCTTGCTTCTGAAGATTGAGGTCATTGGTTACCTAAAATAATGCTCTTGTACCTTTTCTAGTGGCAGAGCCTGGAAAAATGATCTGAGTTCCAGAAGAGAATCCAGAGATAGCAGTTATATAGTAAATGTCACTAGACCCTGTGCCGCATGTCCTTGGCAGACATTACTAATAGATCACAAGTACTTCTTCCTGCTACGCCTGGATGTAGCCTCAACATTCTCCCTATGAGAGAGTACCAGGTGGCCAGAACTTGTCTTGGCACGTAAGACAAAACCTCTCTGCCCTCCGAAGGCCCTTCACTCCTTTAAATACGTTCCAACTCTTTTTAATGTAAGAAACAACTGAATACTTTGGGTTTCTTTGGGGCTTCTTCCTTAACTCTCTGTTACATTCTTGTTTCAAAGTTTGGTTGATATTGCTGTCTGACAGTTGTTAAAAGGTGATGACAATATATTATTACTCAGAACTTTCATAGCTTTAGGAAATAATAACAATTTTTATCTTTTATAATATGCAACAATTTAAATAATTTTATGTAATTTTAACATTTATTATTGTCATAATCAATCCCTAGCATGAATTAAACATATATAACCTCCCATGCACTATACTATGTGCTTTACCTGAATATTTTATTTAATCCTCACAGTAACCCTGTGAGGTAGGTGCTAGTAGTGTCTTCTGAAAAGAACTTGCCTGAGGTCCCACCAGTAGTAAGTAGTGGAACCTGAATTCCAATCCCCGCTATTTGATGTCAGAGCTGAAGCTTGTTCTTGCCTGCAGTCAGGACTGTGAGGTTCTCTCTCCTAGGAAGTACGGCTGTTCTTCTCCATGAAAAAAAATGGCCCTCTTCTTTATAAAATTGAAGGCATCATCTGAATTTTCAGGAGAAAGAACAGAACCAAGCATGCCCTTAAACTTATGTTCCATCTTCTTAAAGGGAAGCAGGTGAAGTGTCTGTCCTCAAGAGTTAGTGGCTAGTCCAGGACCGTCATTGCACACCCCTGTCCCCATGGTCTCCACTGCCCATGGTCATGGCCGTTATGGGGAGGCAACAGCTGGCACAAAACAGCAGGTCTGGGGAAAGGGGAGTAAGTGGTTGGACTGCTAACATATTTTTTTCATCCAGGGCTGTTGATGAACTGATTTGAATTTCATTTTTTTTTTCCTGTCCTGTACTCATTCTGGGATAAAATGGACAAGAAGTCAAGGTAGGCATTAGAAAAGAGAAACAATAGACATGGACTCAAAGAATAATAATTCCCAGATAATCAAGGGTTGACCTTAAAGAGGAAACATCTTATTTTCTGAGCAAATATTCACAGAGTTAAGATGTGGATTGAATGAGATAGTGTGGGAAATTGCAAAAATAATACTATTTATTGAGCTCTTACCATATGCTGGGTACCTCTTAAAGTGCATTACATGGATTTTTAAGAAAATTGCATGACTAGGTATGGGAGATATTATTTTTTCTCTTTTATAGTTGGGGAAACTGAGGATCAGAGAGTTTACAACACTTGCCTAAGGTGATACAGCTATAAAGGGTCCACCCAGGTCAAACCAGGGTTCCACTATAACTTAGACTCTTCATTTATCTGTTAAATTTGACCTATGTGAAAATGGTCTATAAACTATCAAGCATCAAAGAGTGAATTAATCATGCAGTTATTAAGTTTAAACTTCAGGGACCCTGGTTGGGCATGGTGACTTCGCCTGTAATCCCAGCACTTAGGGAGGCCAAGGTGGGTGGATCACCTGAGGTCAGGAGTTTGGGACCAGCCTGGCCAACATGGTGAAACCCTCTCTCTACTAAAAATACAAAAATTAGCCAGGCGTGGTGGCAGGCACCTGTAATCCCAGCTACTTGGGAGGCTGAGGCAGGAGAATTGCTTGAACCCAGGAGGTGGACATTGTGGTGAGCCGAGATTGCACCATTGCACTCCAGCCTAGGCAACAAGAGTGAAACCCTGTCTCTAAATAAATAAATAAATAAATAAATAAATAAAAAACCTTCAGGGATCCCTCACTTTCCAGGGCCTTTTCTAGGACCTCGGGAGGGGCCTCATTAATATTTATTTATAATTTTGCATTTTTTAACTTAAAGAGCCCCCAACCCCACCAATTATGTAAATTTTGGGCTCATCAAAACTTGCATCTGGCCCTGAAAATACCATATTATTCTAGACTAGATGGTCACATGGTCCTTCCATTCTTATCACCTACCACCCCACGGAGAATGTGGTATGAGTAGAGCCTTCTCTTTTCTTTAGTATTATTCATCATTCAAATTCCTGATATTTCCCTTCTCTGGAACCTCATTTTATTTAGACAGCAAGCTGTGTTGGGGACTAACAGCTTCTAGCCACTCAGCAGAAAAGTATTAATCTTTTCTCTGGCATCTCACATGTGACATCGCCAATGGTGTGTTTGCAACCCCTTGTGAGAATGTCCAATCTTCTAATTATAGTAAATGCAGTCAAGGAAAAAGGGCCTTGATTTTAAACAAACAGCTGTGAATTCTGCATTTGCATGTCATGCTCTGAAGTAGTCTTTTTCTGAGTCATGGATTATAAATTATCAATTTAGATCAAGCCACAAAAAGTACTGTATTTTGTTAATTTGGGGCCTTTGGAAAGGGCAAAAAAATTCTAGTCAAATATCCTAAGAGATTCTGCACTCTTCAAAGTCAAACATCTTGGTGAGTCACTAATAGTTCTTGAGTGAATACACATTTAGGATGAGAATATATTTATGCTAAGTGAACTATGTTTCTAGAGCTGTGACAAGGTTGAGTATGTGATTACTAGAAGATTCAATAAACCCTTGAAAATGTAGAATTAATGTAAAACTTGATTTGGAAACTAATTTGGACCATATGATTATTGGGACAAGACTTATTTTTTGTTTTGTATTAAAATAAACCCAGATATGTGTAAGGGAGTATTTGTTTAAGCAAAAGTAATGTCACTAATAATCCATGTGACTTTAGACTGCAATGATGATAATAATAATAATGATAAAAATTAGCCCTATTGATTGTTTACTAGGTCAGGTACTGTGCTAAGCACCTTGTATCCATTATCTCACTTATTCTTTACAAGTCTGTCATTGTCCCTGTTCTTCGGATGAGGACCCTGAGGTCAAAAAAAGTTGAGTGACTTGTCAAGGTAGTTTGGTACATCGTGGACCTGAAATTTGAGCAAAGTCTGTCTGATAGCAGAACACAAGCTCTTAACCACTCTGCAAGCTATTTTGCCTCTTTGGGGTTCAGCTTTCCTATCTGCAAAATGAAGGGCTTGGCCTTCCTGATCTCTGCCATTTCTTTCAGCTCTAAAGCTCTAGAGTGCTATGATTTCAAGTTACAATCCTCTGGCAGCAAAAGAGCTCTTGGTAGTTTACTAATATGTTTGTTTTTCTAATTGATCTCTACCAGCTCAGGGTAATTAAAACCCCACAGCTCTTACATTCCCCAAACAAACAGAAGCATGCATATTCACCACTCCTCACAGCAGTGCACATGGCATTGTTTACGCATGGCACCTAAGATAAAAACCAAATATATGGTGGAAAGTAGCAAGCTTTGTGAGAACAGAGGAGTAAGTGTGTGTACCTTCCAGTCTAAAGTTCTGTAAGTTTCTGCTTATTTACCAACAGTAGTAAGTGTTGACCTGATCCAAGGCTCTCATCAACAACCTCAGATGTTCTGTTGGTAAATCATACTTTACATTCATGGTAAATGTATGACAGAATGATGGGTTTAGAAATTTAGAATACCATTTAGCAGCCTGTGATCTAGGTAACCATTTATTATGGCCACAATAACAGAATTATCAATATGAGAAAAAACACTCAGCCTTTCTGGATTAAGATACTCTCATGGCTGATTCCTTTGTGCACAGCCTTAGTTACCATGGGGATCATGATGAAGAGTGTTCTAAGTTCTTGTCTTTGCTGCCTGGTGAGTGCGTCCTTTCCTTTGGGGTAAAGCTATATGCCTGAATGAAGACAGAAACAACAGGATTTCCTGCAAGGAGTGTGGATGATGCATCACCCTATGTAGCCAGAGCTCTTCAAGTGCAGTCTGTCAGGACAAGGAAGAGGATTCTTTGTTCATTTCATGAAGAGTTACTGATTACTTCCTTTCCTGGCTTTGTGTTAGGTGGCATTGTAAGCATTATCATGCAGTATTTGAGGCTGTGCCCTCAGGAGCTTATAGCAAGGGTGAGAAGATGTATGTAAAACTCTATCTGTAGGCTTACCACTGCACACACTTCTTTCTCTAACTTATCTTAACTTCATGATAAGGTGATATTGGAAATAGACCTTATGGGATAAGAATCTGTACATACAGAAATTGGGGTAAGGATGTAGAGGATGAAAAGGCAGGAGGAGAGGTTAGGTGAGGCAAGACAAGAAACAATCTGGGCCTAGGATAACACTGTCTGTATTTTTCCTTTGTAGCATCATTATAGTTGTCATTTTTTTTGTGTTATTTGTTTATTGACTGTCTCCTAGATTGGAAGGTAAGCCCTTTGAGATCAAGGACTAGGGACGAGGTCTCTCCTATGCATTGATGTATGCCAAGTGCCTGTGACCACATATAGGTAGATAAAGGGGCTCAGAAAATACATATCTCGTAAAGGGAGGAAGGAAAGTTTGGAAAGGGACTCGCCAATGGTGAAGACATAGCTAGAATCTCAAGATCAGAGGCATAATAGTAGTTTAATTGCCCGGAGAGTTAGACAAGTGTTTTTTTTTTTTTTTTCTTTTCTTTTTTTTTTTTTTTTTTTAAGTCAGAGTCTTATAGTGGTCATAATCCTATCTAGGCAGATAGCAAGAATTTTAAAAAATAGAAGAGCAGGCATTAAGACTGAGCAACAGAGGAGAGAATGGGGGCAGTTTAATTTAGTTCAGCAAGCAGGTACCATCTATGAGCCAGGCATTATGAAGTGGCAAGGGTATGAGTGTGTACAAGAGAGGTCAAGATCAGCTTAAATAGAAGTTTGAAGGAGGGAAGATTGTATCTTTGGGATAAATAGTAGCTTCACAGAAGAGGCAGTGTTTCAAGGAAAATTTAAATAACCAGATTTTATAATTTTTCCAAGAATGCAATCCAAAGTCCAATCTTAGATTTTTCTAGAATGGGAGTGGAGAGGCCATTCTAATAAAAAATAGAGGTGGGAAGAGAAATAGCTCCAATGGAGCAAGATTATAGGTGAGCAAACTGACCTTCCTAATGGGTCTGTGAGTTGAATCCAGGTCTGTCTGACTCTAATCTGGCAAGAATGATTACAATAATAGTTAATCATTATTGAGCTACCTACTTTCTTATCTGCTTGGGAATCTCTTTTCTTCGTGAATCAACTCAAGCGTGACTACCCTGATACTTTCCCTGTAAACCTCTGCATGGGGTGCTTTGTATGTGCTCTAATTAGAGTATTTATCTCACCATATTGCAATTGTCTAAAAACACCCATTTGGAGCACACTGGATTGTGAACTTGATGACGAAATAGACTGAATATATCTACTGCCTTCTACAGATGAACTCCAGGTGGCTCTTCTTTTTGTAACCAACAATTGAATTCAAAATCTCAAGTGGGATCATCAGATGATCAGAATCTGGATTAAATGCTGTGCCCTAGCTGAAAGAGAGGCTGGAGAAATGAATTCCTGGTATCAGTTTTGTGACAAGGGACTAATAATGTGGGGACTCTCCTGTCATAGTTGTGGCTGTTCAGATGAGGTAAACATCCAAAAAGGAAATACAGAGAAGGCAGAGCTGTTAAATTATTTCCTGAAGCAGCTCTGAGTAAAAATTAGACACTGGTTTGAGTATGGATTACGGATAAAGGAAGAATGGGAGAAATGATAAAGGAATTAACATCCTTACAGTGACACAGGTGAGCCACACTCTGTGGAGGCAGCAGGTGGCAGAATTTACCATCTTGAGCTCAATATGGGCATCAGTAGTGGGACATAAGTGATCTTAGGGGTATATGAACATATTTAAAAATATTTTAATAGTTATTTTAATGTGTTACAGGAAAATAATTAGCACATCAAACCTGTGAGTTCACAGCTGTTATTGCTTAGGAGAAGGTTAAGTTTAAGTTCAGTTTAAAAAGTTATTCAATATTAAAATGATTAAATAAATAATACAGCAGGTGGCACTTAGCTATGGCATGATTTCTGAAGGTAGCATGGGAATGGCTGATGTTTGGGGAAGTTCATACATGGAGACAGGAGGCCAGAGCTTCACTCATCACCTACGTGTGTTTTATCTCACTGGGCCTCGTTTTTTGGGGGTAATCTATCTATCCATCTATCTATCCATCTATCTCTCCATCTATCTATCTATCTATCTATCTATCTATCTATCTATCTATCTATCTATCTATCTACCTTGTTTATTTATTTTTAATTCAGCTTTGAAGTTTAGGGGTATATGTACAGGTTTGTTATACAGGTAAACTCATGTCATAGGGCTTTGTTGTACAGATTATTTCATCTCCTGGGTATTAAGCCTAGTACCCATTCATTATTTTTCCTGATCCTCTCCCTCCTCCCACCCTTCACCCTCTGATAGGCCCCTGTGTGTATTGTTCCCCTCTGTGTCCACGTGTTCTCACCATTTAGCTCCCACTTATCAGTGAGAACAGGCAGTATTTGGTTTTTCAGTTCCTGCATTAGTTTACTAAAGATAATGGCCTCCAGCTCCATTTGTTTTCCTGCAAATGATGTGATCTTGTTCCTTTTTGTGGCTGCATAGTATTCCATGGTATAAATGTACCAGATTTCTTTATCCAGTCTACCACTGTTGGTCCTTTAGGTTGATTCCATGTCTTTGCTATTATGAGTAGTGCTGCAATGAACATATGCATGCATGTGGCTTTATGATAGAATGATTTATATTCCTTTGGGAATATACCCAGTAATGCAACTGCTGAGTGGAATGGTATTTCTGTGTTTAGGTCTTTGGAGAATTGCCATACTGTCTTTCACAGTGGTTGAACTAATTTACACTCCCACCAACAGTATACAATATACAAGTGTTCCTTTTTCTCTGCAACCTTGCCAGCATCTGCTATTTTTTGACTTTTTAGTAATGGCCACCCTGACTGGTGTGAGATGGTATCTGATTGTGGTTTTGATTTGCATTTCTCTGATGATCAGTGATGTTGAGCTTTTTTTTCATATGATTGTTAGCCACATATATGTCTTCTTCTGAAAAGTGTCTACTCACATCCTTTGACTGGTTCTCAGTTTATACTTTATATTTTATCTAACTGGGTCTCAATTTTATACTTTATGTTTTATCTCACTGGGCCTCAATTTTATACTTTCAAGGGGGACAACACCATCTTGGCTTCCTGAAGTTAGGGTCAAGACTAGACTAGACTTGTAGTCTAGACTAGACTTAGAGTGTCCAAGTGATACTTACTTGGTTTGCCAAGACTGGTTGTGAATTCTTAGGAATTTGATCTATTCATTCTCATTATTCAGCCGAACCTGCAAAATGTCAACGCTCTGAGTTATCACTCTTTAAATCGAGACTTCACCTGAGTGGCCTTTGGGGAAAGTGAGTCATCACGGGTGGGCAGGTTTCTCCATTTGATAAATGATTTAAGCTCAAGTTTTTATTTGCACTAGACATGGGTCCATTCCCTGGCTCAATGTGGCCTCTTACAGCTTTTCCATTCACACATCCTCCCACTTAGTTACTGGCTGCTGTCTTTCCCACTGTGAATGACTGAAAAGTATGCATTCTCTTCTCAGTGTCTAGCTCCTAGTCTGGTTCATTGTAGGTCCCTGGTGAACGTAAAAACAAAGCCCTTGAGAGTGGACGTTGTTCTACCATGTCAATTTAGCTCTCAGGAAATTGTATGGACTTTAAAAATGTCTCCCCCGAGAATCATTTGGTTACTTATTCCTTAGGAACCACTGTGGTTCAGCAAGACCTGGTGCTTCAGGAAGCAAGGTTAGAAAGAAAGGCGGCTGGGATGAGCAGCGTGGGATGGGTGCTGCGGTGCACGTTGTCTTTGTTAAGATGTTGGAGCAGTTTTGGCATGGGGAGAATCTGGCTGAAAATGAAGTCACAGCAATGAGGAAAACCTGGACTCACTGCTTTGAGCACTTGTGCAATGGTAGCCGGAGCTGTGTCTTACTGGGATTTGTATATAAGACAAACATGATCCTACATTCATAGTTACCTTGAATGTAGGATCTACTTAGAGATTATTCTTAAATATAGCTTAGATTGCATTGGCAGGGGGTTTTTGACTCTACTAGTTAAGCTAGGTCAGCCACTACACTAAATAAAATGGGGCTAAAGATTATACCTTCAGTCAGCAACCTCAAACATAAACCTTTCCATTCATGAATAAACCTAGGATGAACCATTTGATAAGTTACCTGCCTCATTTTATCTTCGAGTTAGTAATAGCAATGTTGATAGTATTACTGCTCACCAAATATTCAATTTTTCTTATGGCACCTTTTCTGCAGGACAGTTATATATTTCCACCTTGTTAAACTCACAAGCAGCGATATGATTTGCCTTAGTCAATGAAGAATGGGCCAAAGCAATGTATATCTCCCTGTGCTGAGAATTTTAGATGTTCTGTCTCATTTAATATGGTAGCAACCTTGTGAGATAGATACCTTTCTTTAATGTCTAGATGAGGATGCTGAAACTCAAAGAAGCTGAAAAGGTTTATGTAGTCACATCACCTGCACATGTGTTCAGGATTTGACCTGGCCCTTGCTCTTAACTGCTTCACTTTATTACATCCCTATCCCAACAACTTTTGTTAAGCTGTCATCTAACCCAAGTGCCAAAGATTCTGATTCTCAGATCCCTCAGGTACCAATCCCTGCAGGGAACAAACCTAGAAAAGTAAAGTGTAGTCTTTCATAATCTGGGGAACAAAAGAAGAAAATGTAGCTGATCTATTGCTGACAACCTACTATTTATTTTATAAGAAAAGACTAGAGTCACATACACATAAAACAATGCCCTATACCTGTAAAAATAATCTAGTAATTTTATTACACTAGCTTGATAACATGTTGGAAATTATATAAAGAACACAAATTTATCACCAATAAAATGTCATTGTACAAACAAACTCGGAGGAATATAAATATATAGCATGTATGTTTACACAATAGGTTTATATTATAAATGTATACAAAATTTGCTTTGGAATAATGGTCTGGATGATGCCTATTTAAACCTCAATATATACCTGTCTTAAAGTTTAGTTTAAAATACTGTTGGTGCCAGTACGCACCGTTCACACAGCAGGGTTCCCCAAACAATGACAACAAACTAAATTAATTATGATGTAACTAAACCACAGTAATGTGTAATTGAAAAACAAGGACAGCGGCAATTTAAAAACCACAACCAACGAACCCAAGATAACACTGATAATATACTGACAGCAAAGGATTCATCCCGTGACTTGGAAATTTCAGCTGTTTGTTTGTGAGCTTGTGTTGGAACTGGCAATGTTACCAAGCATTGTGTAGGAATCAGAATTGTTAGCAGAAGCAATGAATTTGTGTGCTCAATAAACTAGTAATGTGCTAACTTGAATTTGAAGACTAAAATTTGGTGACCTAATTGCCCACTTGCTGCTAGTCCTCATGCCTATGAATTAAACCAGGATCAGTTTCCATTAGGTCAAATGGCAGCCAATCAACGGGTCTCGCTGGTCACAGTTTGATAATCATTCTTCTAGAAGTCAGCTTACCCAACTTTTCACACTTAGACCCTTATTTTGATAAATCTTCTGGCAAAATGCAAAAAGCTTCCCAACTGAGGCTCCAGGCATGGGGCATCCACTTCCCATACACTTCCAAAAAAGTCACTGGGGATCTATTGCTCACCTTGTAGAATGCATTTGGTTTGCCAGGTGCTTCAGGTCTGAGAGAGAAGTGTCTTGTGTTGAAGGCTTGCATGGTTTGCCGTGGTCCAGTGGTTACCATCATGTTTCCTAAAGCTGGGAGAATTCCAGTCCTATTGTTTCATGACCAACAGGACCATCCTATTGGTATTACCAGCTTCCTTCATAGATACAGTGCCAAGTATATGGTGTTTCAGGCCCTGGTGGAGAAGTTTTTTGGTTCCTGGCTGGGAGAGCCTGGCTAAAGGCCCTTAGGTGGCGTTTCCCCAGGGCTCCTGTCTGGACCACTATGCAGGTAATTTTACTAGCTTCCTCTTACTTCTCAGTCTTGCACCCCTACCTACTAATTGCCCTCAAGTAGAGGTGAAGGGTAATGAATGACTTAGAGACTCTTCCAATGAACATCACCTTTCTCAACTGAAGGCATTTTTTTAAGTTCAAGTTTGGTCACTCTCAACTTAAGGCATCCTGCTAGCACAATTTTCCTGTGTGTTTTCTCAGCATTTGTAACTTATGATACTCTGTGTTATGGGTTGAACTGTGTGCCTCAAAATAGACATGTTGAAGATCTAAGCTCCCAGCACCTCAGAATGTGACCTTATTTGGATATAGAGCCTTCACAGAGTTAACCAAGTTAAAATGAAGTTATTAGGGTGGGCCCTAACATGTCATGACTGCTGTCCTTATAGAAAGGAGAAATTTGGACACAGAGACAAACACGCATAGAGGGAAGACTGTGAAGACATGGGGAACATGGCATCCACAAGTCAAGGATGTCCGAGGCTACCAGAAGCTAAGAGGGAGGCCTGGAACAGATTCTCTCTTAAAATGGTCAGAAGGAATCAACCCTGTCAACATTTTCATTCCAGACTTTTAGCCTCCAGAACTCAAACAATACATTTCTGTTGTGTAAGCCACCCAGCTATGGCAGTGCCAGGAAACTAGCATACAATGTCACTTTGTTGGCAATATTAATCCATTAAAATTGAATCCAGTTTTTGCAGTGGCATGCATCTATAGTCCCAGCCACTTGGGAGGCTGAGGCAGGAGGTTCACTTGAGCTCAGGGGTTTGAGACCAGCCTGGAAAACATGATGAAAGCCTGTCTCTAAAAAAATATTTAATTCAGTATAACAAATGCCTGTAAACGAATTCAGGCAGAGGTGGTAATAGTTGATAATGGTGTAATGTGCTGCTCCCTCCTCAAGCCCTCCATATCTCTTCCCCACTGAGACCCACACTTTCCTATCATCTTTCCACTGTCCCTCTTCTCAAGCAGGAGGAGGTTCTTGGTTTACTCTCTACCCAGTCTAGACTCCTTGGACCATCATTATCATCACTTTATTGCATTCCATCAACTAGTTCACCCTCTCTCTCTTCATTGTGTTCCTCTGGAAGACCCCAACCTGGATTAAATTCCACTCTCTGCTTGTTCCTGTGCAGTTCAATGTGGCGGGAGAAAACACACAGGCTGAACATCACACCTTAATTAATAACCACTAGGGCTGCCAGAACTGCCTGGTCTAGTCTTTCCCTTCCTTTACTATGGACAATTTTACTTCCCTCTCCTCGAAATTCTAGTATCCCTTTCCCTCCTCTTCTGCTCTCCACTCTCAGCTAATGATTTTGCTTCCCGCTTCACACAGAAGTAATCAAAAGATGTCTACATGTTCCAGTTTCCACACCTACCTGAATCTGTGCTGTTGGGCTCACTGGCCTCTTGTGACTATGACGGGCTTTCCACATGCCTGTCTAAGGCCAGCCCCTCCTACTGGCCACCAGACCTCAGCTCTTCTCCCTATTCAAGGTTTGGTTCTTGGGCTGTTTCCTTCTTTCTGGCATCATTAATCTCCCTGTTTATTTGTTTCCTAGATATTTCCCATTAGCATATGAACATGCTGTGATTTTTCACATCTCAAAGAAAAAGAACCTCTCCTGACACACACCTTTTCCAGCTGCCACTCTATTTCTCAGATCTTCTTACAAGAAAACAAGTTGAACAAATTGTCTTTATGTTTTTCTCCAATCTCCTTTCATTCTCTCTTGAAGTCACTTGAATCAGTCTTGTGCTCCCAACACTCCACAAAAACTGATACTGTGAAGGTCACACAAGGATCTCCAAACTGCTGAGTCCATTGGATTATTCTCAGTTCTCATCTCACTCGACTTATTAGAAGCACTTGACACAAATGATTCCTTCCTCATCATTGAAACATTTGTTTTTCCTTTGGTGCTAAGACTCTATACTTACCCATTTCCCTCCCATTTCAATAGCCACTCCACTTGCAACTCCTTTAATGGTTTCTCTTCATTTCCCAAACACCTAAATGTTACCATGTTCCAAGACTCAGTCCCTGGAATTCTTATCTTTTATATCTATTCCCACTTGGTAGGTGAGTGTGGCACCTTTCTCAGGGTTCAAAGTACCTACATGCTGATCATACCTGTATTTATCTTTCAGTTTTCATCTCTCCCTTGAATGCCAGATTGAAGTGCCCACTTGACCACTCCATTTAGATGGCGAATAGGGTCTTCAGTTTCACATAGCCAAAATGAAACTCCAGGTCTCCTGTCCCACCAGTAAATTTTTTCTTCCAGCAATGTCCTTTTTGTATTTTATATGCATTCTTTTAGAGACGGTATCTTGCTGTGTCACTCAGGCTGCATGCAGTGGCTTGATTATAGCTCACTGCAACTTCAAACACCTGGACTCAGTGATCTTCCCACCTTAGCCTCCTAAGTAGCTAGGACTACAGGCACATGCCACTATGCTTGGCTAATTTTTCTATGTTTTGCAGAGGCTGGATCTCTCTATGTTGCCCAGGCTGGTCTTGCACTCCTGGGCTCAATCAGTCTTCCCACCTCAGCCTCCCAAGGTGCTGGGATTAGAAGCGTGGGCCGCTGAATGCAGACAGCAATGTCCTTTTCACAGTACATGGGAACTTTCCCTTTCAATTGCTCAGACCTCAAACCTGACATTTACCTCTAACTCATATTTTTATGTTCAATTTCTGAGAAAGAAAAGATGTTGACTCATCCTTCAAAAGGGACACAAAACTCAGTGACTCTTTCCACCGTCACCACTCACTTTTTGGTCCAAGCCACCATCACCTCACACTTGTTTTTTGCAACAGCCTCCTAGTTGGTTTTCGTGCTTCTGCCCTTGACGCTCTATGGTTTCACCAAAGTAGCCCAAATGATAGACTGATTTTTAAAAATAACACTTTATTGGGTTATCATTAACCTACCATATGATTCACCATGTAAAATGTTCAATTCTCTCTCTCTTTTTTTTTTTTTTTGAGATGGAGTTTCACTCTTGGTGCCCAGGTTGGAATGCAATGGCGTGATCTTGGCTCACCACAACCTCTGCCTCCCAGGTTCAAGTGATTCTCCTACCTCAGCCTCCCAAGTAGCTGGGATTACAGGCGTACGCCACCACACCCACCTAATTGTGTATTTTTAGTAGAGATGGGGTTTCTCCATGTTGGTCAGACTAGTCTCAAACTACTGACCTCAGGTCATCCGCCAGCCTCAGCCTCCCAAAGTGCTAGGATTACAGGCATGAGCCACCATGCCCGGCCCGATTTTTAATCTATTTACAGATTTGTGCAACTGTCACCACAATAAATTTTAGAGCATTTTCATCACTTCTAAAAAGAAACTCCATTACCATTTTCAGTTGCATTTTATTTCTTCCTAACCTTCCCTGCCCCCTTAGTCCTAGGCAACTGCTAATCTACTTTCTGTTTCTATCAATGTGCTTATTTTGGACATTTTATATGAATGAAATCTTATAATATTTATCCCTTGTGAGGCCAGGCCTGGTGGCTCATGCCTGTAATCCAAGCACTTTGGGAGGCTGAGGCAGGCAGATCACTTGAGGTCAGGAGTTTGAGACCATCCTGGCCAACATAGTGAAACCTCGTCTCTACCAAAAATATAAAAAATTAGCTGGGTGTGGTGGTGCGCACCTATAATCCCAGCTACTGGGGAGGCTGAGGCAGGAGAATCACTTGAACTTGGGAAGCAGAGTGAGCCAAGATTGCACCACTGCACTCTAACCTAAGCCACAAGAGCAAGACTCTGTCTCAAAAAAAAAAAAAAAAAAAATATATATATATATATATATATATATATATCCCTTGTGACTAGCTTCTTTCACTTAGCATAATGTTTTCAAAGTTTATCCTTGTTCTAGCATGTATCACTATTTCCTTAAAGTGTCTAAAAATATTCTATAGTATAGATAGGTTACATTTTATTTATCCATTTATCAGCTGATGAACATTTGGGTTGTTTCCATGTATTGGGTATTATGAATAATGCTGCTATGAACATTTATGTACAAGTTTTTGCGTGGGCATATGTTTTCATTTCTCTTGGGTATATACCTAGAAGTGAAATTGCTAAGTCATGTGGTAATGATTGTCTAACTTTTTGAGGAACTGTCTAACTTTTTGAGGAATTGTTTTCTAAAGTGACTGCATCATTTTACATTCTCACCAGCAATGCATGAGGGTTCAAATTTTTCCACATCCTTGCCGACACTTGCTATTATATGCCTGTTTTTGTTCTAACCATCCTAGTGGATGTGAAGTAATCTCTCATTGTGTGGGCTGATCCTTCAATATGTAAGTCAAATCCTGTCACCTGCGTCTTATGGGCCCTGGATGGTTCATAGCTCACAATGGTTTTTGAGGCCCTATATAATTGCTCCTCACACATCCTGATTCAACTTTCTCATCTCATTTCCTGCCACTTCCTCTTTTGCTTACTCTGCTGTTTGGACTTGAAGTCTTTGCAGTTACTGTTCCTTCAGCCTAGAACATGTTTACTCCATATGTCCACGTGGCCTGCTCTGTCACCTCCTCTGTGTCTGTGTTAAATTGTCATGTTGTCAGTGGGATTGTGATCACCCACTAACTCATAGCCCTTCCTAGCACATTCCCTGCTGGACTTTTCTCCATGGCTCTTGACCCCATCTGAGATGCAATAACAGATTTCACTTGCATGTTGTCAGGCTTTCCCCACAAAAGTTACATTCCATGATAAAAGGAATTGTGCCTTCTTTTTCTCTATGCCTGTTCCTTATGCTTATAACAGTGCCTAAAACATACTAGGAGCTTGAATGATATGGAATGAGTAATCATCTAAAAGAATTCTATGCAACTTTTCTTTAAGCTGAAAGAATTAAGTTTGCTGTGGAGTTTTAGATACCACAGCCAGCAAATGAAAGTATTTTGGGCTGGAAAAATCTTTCAATAGATAGGTATCCTGAGCTACATTAATTTGGTAACTTATAGCTCTTTCTGATGAGGTCTATATTGCATGGCCTTGACAAAAATTGATACTTAAAAAAAGAGGGTTTTTTTTTTTCCCCTCTAAATTCTCTTAGTTCTTTAAGGGTAAGGGAAAATAAGGTGGAATTGGAATGGCTGTTGGGTAGGGCATTAACATATTTGCCAGATATTTACTGTATTAGTCTGTTTTCATACTACTATAAAGAACTGCCAGAGTCTGGGTAATTTATAAAGGAAAGAGGTTTAATTGACTCACAGTTCAGCATGGCTGGGGAGACCTCAGGAAACTTACAATCGTGGCAGAAGGGGAAGGGGAAGCAAGGCACCTTCTTCACGAGGCAGCAGGAAGGAGAAGCACCAAGCGAAGGGGGAAGAGCCCCTTATCAAACTATCAGATCTCCTGAGATCACCATTATCACGAGAACAGCATGGGAGAACCTCCCCCATGATCCAGTCACCTCCACCTGGTTTCTTCCTTGACACATGGGGATTATGGGGGTTACAATTCAAGATGGGGACACAAAGCCTAACTATACCAGAGGAGAGGTAGCGTTAGAAATTTGGCTCCATTTGTCCCTTAGATACCACAAAAGATGGTGCCTCATAACTAGCTGGAATAACAAAAGATGATGGGCATGTGTGTATATGTGTAGGAGGGTGCCCATAAGGAAAGGGTTCTAATTTCTGCCATGTCACTAATTTTCTGTGTGACCCTGAGTAAGTAACTTAGCCTTCCTGAGCTTAGTTTCCCTATTTGTAAAACAAGGAGGTTAGACTACATGATTTTTGAGCTCTCCCCACCCCTGAAAGTTCATATCCTGTCATACTTTTTACCTAATGAGATGTTAACTCTGGCTTCATTTTAGGACTTAGGGTCCTGGGAACTGGCAGCTATCAGCAAATAGTCTCCAAATGAAATTTGAACACAGTGGAGCTTAATGTATTTTTGTATTTGGGCTTTGGGAGATCAAACTTTGAATTGGCAATATAGGGAACTCAGTTACTATTTTTGACAAGCGGTTGGACTTACTGAATGATGGCAGCATTACTAATGAATCAAGGAAAAAGGACTGAGTTAACATTTTCCAAATAGTTGAAGGGCCTTAAAAGGTTGACCCTAATGAGGACACTAGATTTTTTTTAGGAACCATAGCGTTTGCCTTGCAAAGACCCTCATTATGCAGAATGAGCTACTTAAAGCCAGAGGAGAGAGGTGGTATGAGGGGAGGAGGGTTAGAAGGGGAAATAAAGCTTTGGGGATGATGGGAGCTCAACTGGTCTAAGCAAGAGGACTATTATTTTGCTCACAATAGATCAGTTAGATTCTTGTGTGTGTTTGTTGGTAGAGGAGGAAAGTGGTGCTCATGAAATTGTGAGGGTAGGAAGGTGGGGTTGGTGGGTCTTTGTGATGCTTGTGGAAATAAAAGATTTTCTTTCTGTACAGCAAATTTTCTATTAATGACACAGAAAAATCAGAGCTAATTTGCACTAATGTGATGACACATCCTAAGATCGGCTTTTTGGGTGATAGTCTGACCCTGTGTGATTGTTTGACATGCCCTAGGATTACCTCAATCTAGAGGTTCCCTAGTGGGTTGAGTTAGGGATGGATGGGGCTGGAACCTAAGCTATGGATGAACTCCCTGGCCATAGCCTACCAAGAGGCAGAGAGGATGAAGGGCATTGGAGAAAGTGGAAATATGGTCTAGAACTTACACCTCAGCTGCTGAGTGTCTCCATGGTCTTTCTGCTGACATGGGATCCTAGGGTGTGTATACACAAGAGTTGCTGGAGCTACCCTGGCTTGTGAGTCTTCGTGCATGGCTCTGCTCATTGTAACCTGTGGATGCGAGAAGGGAACTTTCATTCCAGATCATGGTGATCTGTGGGTTTCATGGTGTTGTCAACATGGATTAGTCAGTAGTGATTTCCTGGAGCACTTCGTTGAGAGGATTCTAAGTTTCATATCTAGGTTCAGCATAAAAGACTACCTTCATGCATTAGCAATGTCTGTCCTGAGTGAGAATGGTAAGAAGATGTGCTAGCCATGTATTTTCAATATCTGACCCAATCTTCGAGACAAATTGAGGTCAAAAGAGGGGAAGTGACCTATCTGAGTTTACACTGCTAGTTAGACAGCTGGGGAATAAACCCAGGTCTCCTTTCTCTGATGCCAAGGATTTTTCATTTTGCCATGCTGGGATCTACTTTCATAAAGTCTTCTGTTCCATAAGGATAGTCACAAAGTATGTAGGAAAACATAAAGCCAGGAATGACTGGGCATGTGATAACATATAAACAACCCACTTTGAGCCATATTGTGAACTCTGCTTTTGTTCTTGGTCCAACAGGGCCCAAAATAGCACATGTCTGCTTGCATTGTCTGTGAAAGCTACAGTACTGTGGAAGCCACAGAAACACTGTTCTTTGAGCAATTAACCTTTTTAAAGGAAAGTTCATTATTTTATAGAGACACATGAAGTATTTACATTTCTTTCCAATATTTTACCCTCATAACTTATAATTTGGGGCCTTTGCCCTTTGGAATTCTTAGTATCTGCTTTTCTCTTAAAGGTGAAGTTGCTAACTTAGGCTTTGGAAGATTTTCATTTTATTACAAGCGTTTTTGTCTGATGGGCTCTTTAATGCTGGTTCCCTCTTCATGCCTCCAGCGGCTGGGAGTGGAAGCTGTTCTTCAGCAATTGCCTTGGTGGAAGGGAATTGCCTTGTTCATGGTGTGTCCTTTGTCTAGGGGCAGTCTCCATTTAGGAACTGTCTGCAAAGGGATTCAAAAGTGGCTCTGAAGAGCCATTCTGGCTCCAGTCCTCCCCATGGGGTCAGCTGAAGTTTCTGTTGCAAGCACATCAGTTAAACTTTTTCCTATGCTCAATCCTACTTAACCTTACCTTCTTACAGGCGTTGTTCCTAAGAGCACACACCAATAAACATTTTGTATGTATATCACCATCTCAGAGTCTATTTTATAGAATAGCTACCCAGGCTATTCTGGTTTCTGAAGGTGCTGAACCAAGGGACAGAATATAAAGTTGGATAATGGAGAATTTACCCAATATGAGAGCATTTTTCCCTGGACACTCAATTTTAACACATTGGCAAAGACCCCGGGAGACAGTGCTAGAATGGCTCTTGGAAACTCGGAGAATGCAATGACCCACACCAAATGAAGTAGAACTGGCAGAACTGCCCAGGTAGATGGTGAAGCCATAGGAAGGCTCAGAGAAGAAGCCCTGCTAGAATATTTATACAAGATAAGGCCAGAAAAATGATTAATTGACGATTTTCCATAGACGGGTCAGGAGAACATTCTTACCAAAGCAATAAGGAATGTGCTAGTGAAGTGAGCACTGATGTGGCCTTGGATACATAGACCAGTCATTGATCTGGTGAGTGCATTTATTTCATCTCCAATTGTATTAGTCAGGGTGCTCCAGAGAAACAGAACCAATGGAGCCAGTGGTATCAGTCCCAGTCTGAGTCCACAGGCCTGGGCGCTAGGAGCACTGATGTCTGAGAGCAGGAGAAGATGGATGTCTCAGCTTAAGCAGAGAGCAAATTTGCTCTTCCTCTGCATTTTGTTCTGTCGAGGCCCTCAGTGTATTGGATGACGTCTACTCGAAGAAGGGGATCTTCTTTGCTCAGTCTGCCAATTCAAATACTAATCTCTCCCAGAAACACTCTCATAGACATACCCAGAAATAATATTTCACCATCTATCTGGGCATCTCTTAGCTCAGTCAAGTTGACACATAAAAATTAACCATCACAAATTCACCCTTTATCAACTTGGCACCCATATACATTGCCTTAAACAGTACTTCATCTCTCCACAGAGACAATAACGAGGTCATAATTCTGTTTAATGTGATAAAACTAACTCTGTGTACAACTGAAAACCTACTTATCCTTCCCCTAGAAGAGGAGGTAAAGTCCTTGAATAGTGTTTACTGTTCTACTGATATTCCATAACCTAAATACTGCGATGTAAAATTAACAATACTTATATACTGACAAAAAGTCAATATAACTTATGTTACATGATAACATAATAAGAGGAAAGAAAGCAAGGATACTTGCTTAATATATGTATATATACACACAAATGTGTATGAATAAAAATAAATTCCTCGTAATGAATAAAGAGGAAATCTTCATGACAATTACAGTCATTGCCTCTGTTACTGGTCCTGTATATGGTCATAGCTGCTATTTCTAACTGCCTTCTTCTACCATCCATTCTTTATTCTCTTTGCCTTCAACAAGCATCTCTGCTGGTTGTGGTTCTTTACCTGGGATACTTAGGGAAGCAAACTTTCATTCCTGAAGGGTCTGGACCATTAGTAGTCCTGCCTGGATTGGGTTGCTGTAGTTTTCCATTGACCTTAATGAATCACAGGACATGATAATACTAAGAGATGCCCTAAGGGAAATCCTGCATTTCAGACAAACTCTTCCTCAACTGCATTGTGGAATAATATCCCAATTTACCCTTTGTAATCAGGATCAATCATCCCTGCCAACAGTATAACTCCCTTATTTCCCTGTTGATTCAGAGGCACAGGGAACCCAAAGTGGCCAGGTGGCAATCTTAACTTCTAGTTTAAATGGAATCATTATTGTGTCTCCTGGTAGAGGCATTCCTCTGACCTCTGGGCCAGTGAAGGTCAGCGACTAAGACCTCTGAACCGGCAGGGCATAGAGTTATGGGAATAGGAAGCAACAATTTTGTTAGTGGGTCCCTAGGGGTAGTGGTGAGTGGTGCCACCCCACCTTCATCATTTCATTCCTGGACCCATTAATCCTGGATATGGGAGACACAGAACCATATAATGTGCATTTATTCAGAGAATCTATCAAGCCAACTGCTTCTGGATGGTGGAGAACATGATAAAAGCAGTGAATTCCATGAGCATACGGCCATTGCCCCACTCCTTTTGCAGTGAAGTTAGTTCCTTGATCAGAAGCAATGTTGTGTGGAATATCATGATGGCGTATAAGGAATTCTGTAAGCCTATGGATAGTAGTTTTGGCAGAAGCATTGCATTCAGGGAAGGCAAATCCATATTCAAAGTAAATATCTATTCTTATAAGAACAAAACATTGCCCCCTTCGTAATGGAAGCAAGTCAGTGTAATCAACCTGCTACCATGTAGCTGACTGATAACCCTGGGGAATGGTGCCATATCAGGGACTCGCTGTTGGTCTTTGCTGTTGGCAGATTAGGTACTCGGTGGTGGCCACAGGCAAGTTAGCTTTGCTGAGTGGAAGTTTCTGTTTCTGAGCCCAGGCATAAAGTGCATCTTTCCTACTGTGACCACCTTATTCATGAGCCTATTGGGTGATGATAAGAGATGCTGACTGGTATTTTATCCACTTTTGTTGAACATTAACATGGAACACAAATATCTTCACTTTTCTGATCATTCAGAGTCATTTATCCACGTACCCTTTCTCCATATTTCTTTGTCACCAATTTTGCAGTCATGTTTCTTCCAGTTCCCCGACCATCCAGCCAAAACACTGGCTACAGCCCATGGATTGGTGTAGAATCACGTCTTTGGCCATTTCTCCTTCTAAGCAAAGTGCACAACTGGATGCACTGCCTACAGTTCTCTCTACGGAGAGCATTTCCTTTCACCACTGTGTTCAGGTACGTTCCAGAGAGGGACTGCAGTGGTACAGTTGTATACTTTTGAATGGTGCCTGCATTTCATGCAGAACCATCTGTAAGTCTGGCTTGAGTCTTCTCTTTCTCTGTCAGCTGACTGTAGAAATCTCCTCATGTGACCATCTCAGTGCAGGCTAAGAGACAAAAGGCAGTGTAGCTGTAGCAACAGTGGGGACCATGGGCATTTGGGCCACTTCTTCATGTAACTCATTTGTGTGTTCAGGCCTGCTGGGGCCCTGATCACATAAGTACCACTGCTGTTTGATGATGGAATGCTGCTGGGCACACTCATCTTTATGGCTAGGTGGATGTAGGTTTGATAATCTCCATCATAGCATTTTTTAATTCACCAGTCTGACTCCCACCAAAAAACTGATAGATTCTGGTAGTTGACAGTAGACCACTGTAGCTTCAGACAAGTAGTGATCCCAATTGTGGTTGCTATGCTCGATGTTGTATCTTTACTGGAGTAGGTTAACATAGTTTCAGATATGTAGACCAGTGTGTGACTATTGAGCTGATGAGCACATTTTTCCCATCTCTGTCATAAGAAAGATCAGAAGCATTCTCATTTATGTGGAATGGGCATTCTTTCCCCAGGGATTTGTTGTTTTTCCTTTTTATTGTCGTCATATAGTCTGAAGGGACCTAGATCATAGGGACATTGCACAGAGCATCACCCTGGTCCTTTACATTGATGACATCATATTCATTGGATCAGATAAGCAAGAGACAGCAATTAACTGGAGGTTTTGGTAAGATATATGTGCTCCAGAGGGTGGAAGTTAAACACTAGGAGTACATAGATGAAAGTTGGTGACACTGATGAAAGTTTTGGAGTTCATGTTGTCTAGGTTATGCTGAGACATCCCCTCCAAAGAAAAGGAACAATGGTTTAACCACTTCCCTCTACCACTAAGAAATAAGGACAGATTTTAGTTAGGCTTTTTTTTGGGGGGGAGCTCTGGGGCAGAATATTTCACCTTTGGCAATACTGCCTCAATCCATTTATATATGACATGAAATACTGCCAGTTCTGAGTAGCATCAAGACCAGGAAAGAACTCTATAGCAGATCCAGTCTGTAGTGTGACCAGCCCTGCCACTTGGACCATTAGACCTGGTAGGTCTTATGGTACTATAAGTCTGTATGGTGGAAAGGACTCTATGTGGAGTTTATGGCAAGCCCAACAGGAAGATGACAATGTAGACTTCTAGGATTCTAGGGTAAGGCCATACTATCTGCAGTAGAGAACTATATAGCTTTCAAAAATAGCTCTTGGCATGCTATTATTCCCTGGGTGGACAGGCTGTCTGACTTTGTACCATCAAACAGCTTTGTGGCCGGAGTTGCTTACTATGATCTAGATTCTCTCAGATCTACTAAGAATGGCTAGTCCCCTCATGGTCACCACCACCATCATCATTATCATCATCACCTGGCATTGGCCATGAACAGGGCCAGAAGGCACAAGTAAGCTGCACAAGGGGTGTCCAGATCCTTATGCCATCCTCCACTTTGGCTCTAAGCCCTCTTTCTCAGTACACACTTATAGCCACATGAAAGGTTCCTTATAAACAGCTGACAGAGGAGGAAACTGTGGAGGAGAAAAGACTAGATTGGTTGGCTTAGTATGTGAGTGGAAGCCTAGAATGGGCTGCTGAGGCTCTACAGTCCTACCCTGTGAAAGGGAACAGTGAGGTGAGATCATCTCAATGGGCAGAGCTTCACGGGTTACACTTGCTCCTCCACTTTGTGTAAGAAAAGAAGTGGCCCAAGGTAAGAATACACGCAGACATGGGCTGGGCATGGTGGCTCATGCCTGTAATCCCAGCACTTTGGGAGGCCGAGGTGGGCAGATCACGAGGTCAGTAGGTCGAGACCATCCTGGCTAACACGGTGAAACCCCGTCTCTACTAAAAATACAAAAAAAAAAAAAAAATAGCCAAGCATGGTGGTGGGCACCTGTAGTCCCAGCTACTCAGGAGGCTGAGGCAGGGGAATGGCATGAACCCGGGAGTTGGAGCTTGCAGTGAGCCGAGATCGCGCCACTGCACTCCAGCCTGGGCCACAAAGCAAGACTCCGTCTCAAAAAAAAAAAAAAAAAAAAAAAAGAGAGAACACACACAGACGCATTATCAGCAGGAGATGCTTGGATTGGTCAGACAGGGGCCTGGGAGCAGGAAGATTAGAGGCTGGAGGACAAGATCTAGGGAAGAGGTATGTCAGCGGACTTGTGGAAAGGGACAGTAAGTCTGAAGACCTTTGCATCACTTATTAACCCTCACCTGCGAGCATTCTCCCTAAAAATGGCACTAGCAACCAACCATCTTCTTATTGTGAAATCTTGGCCTTTGACCAGTAGGTTGGCTGGCTTATCATTCGATTTTCAGGTTATTTGCTATGACTCCAGAGAGAACTTTTTTGACCACCTTACTGCTTTCCCTCACTGCTCTATCATATCACCTTTATTTTTATTGTTCTTACATAAAATGATTTTGTTTGTAGTATGTTATCTGTGGCTTTGAATGGTCTCCAACCATGGAGAAGGGATATCTTTGTCCCATTTATCACTTTATCTCCTATGCTCAGAATGATTTCTAACCCAGAGTCTGCATTCATTATATATTTGTTGAATGAAGGCATAGAAACAAGCAAGGTTGGTAAAGTCATACAACTAATAAATGTTAGAAATGAGGTTTGAACCCAGGTTCAGAGTGCTAGCTTTGTGACTTTGGACAAGAGACTAAACATCTGTCTTTGTGCCTTAGTGTCTTCATTCCTGTATGCAGGAATGATAGTAGTATCTATCTCTAGGTTATTGTGAGGATTAAAGGAGTTAGTGTATAAAAGTATTTAGAATAGTGTCTGGCACATATTTGGCATGGGAGAAGTGTTTGCTGTTATCAAGTAGTGGAAATGAGATTGAACTTGGCTCTGATTGGCTCGTCAGCTTTGGTAAACCCCGGAAGTGGCATTTTTGAGGGTACAGGGAACTTGTAGGAAAAGGAACAGTGACTGATAAAAGGAAAGGATAGGTTATCGTCAAGTTACCTTTCTAATCTCACCACTCCTGTATTGAGTATGTAATGTACACAAAGCAAAGTGTTGGGCACCATGGGGAACTCAAAGACAGCTACAATATGATCTCTGTCTTCAAGCAGGTCTTTCCCTAGGTCACAATTCCTTACAGCCACATCAGTGAATCTCAGGTCACCGGGGCAGTGCTGAGGCAGGAAGTGTCCTTCTCCAGGGCTGAGGATAAATAGCTATTGACACCCACTGTCATCTCAACCGGTTTATATACTTTCCCAGTCCAGTTGTATGAGAACATCTGTAGAAAACCTGGGAAGCCTTCCTCTGACATTGACTCCAACTTCATTTTGACTCATGTCACTGAATTTGTTCTCTAGTCCACCATAGGACTTGTCTGAGAAAGAAGTAAGGGTAGCCTTCCTGAGAACCTTAACCTGACCACTTTGGTCTTGACTTCTGGACTTCTGAGCACAAAGGATCTTGAGTACTGGTTTAGGAGGAATTGATGGGCCAGGACTGCTTGGGTTTATATCACTGGCTGATGGAAGCCTGTGGCCACGTTTTCACTCTCAACACTGAAAACTTTACCCAAGTTACTCTCTGGTGAATTGTATTTAACTTTGCCTAGTAGTTTGTGCCAGCATTGTTTACTGCATACTATAGTGAGTGCTGAGCTTATATGTATTGCATGATTTAACTGTTAAGTTTTATCATTTGGGTTGAACTTCATGCATCAAGGTAAATAACAAGGTCCATTATGTCTTAATTTTGTAGATTCATTCATTGCTACAGGCACAGTGGATTCTGCATGTCTGACAGTGGGGGCTGATTTTTAACATAGGATGCCAGGAGAGTCCTTGCTTTGCTAATATTAGAAATAGGGTCTTTTCTAATGTGAATATGTGTGAAAAATTCTTATTCAGCAACTTATATTGCTCTTCTTTTTGCTGCTGGCAATGTATTGTTGGTGTCTCCTTTGCTCTTGGTCTCAGGAAAGGTTATATGTTGTTTTAATAGCATGTGTATATAATGCCCATTAGTACTAATGGGATGTATTCTTTCATCAGGACATAATCGCCGACAGCATGCAAATCAGCACATTTGTTCTTCTTCAACGTTTGCTGAAGGCTCTGTTCTTGGGCAACATATGGTCTCCAGTCACCTCCTCACTTTGCTCTGAAAATTTTCCATTACACATCTTAATCACCAATTTTTCCCCTCTGTTTAAGAAATGAATTAAGGCAATACAAATTGGAATGATGACCACTTTTAGATTGAAAAGTACCTCTTCTTTTGGCTGCCAAAACCCAGTGTTACATTTTTATTTTTCATTTTTTTAAATTTATTTTTTACGTCACTAATTAGCTCCTCAAAATGATTTTTATGTCTGGCATGCATGGGGTGTGAACTATAAAACTTATAGTTTCTAAGCTTTTTTTTGCTGTGTTCTGTGGAAAAAATTTCCTTTATCAAGCAATTTCATAGGCACAGGGGATAGTTGTTTAAGATGCATCACGAACAGCATTTATTCAGGCAGTCAAAGTAATTTTAGAAAATGTGTGGGTTTGATAACAGCGAATCTGATGAATACCCAGAAAGAAGAAATTATTGAAAGAGCACCTACTATGTGTCAGACACTATATATCATTTAATTTTCTTAATGGAGAAGGCATCTAAAATAACTGACCCAGATTTATTCATTCATTTGGACATGACTCTTCTACACACACACACACACACACACACACACACACACACACACACAATTACTGGTTACTACTTTGTTCTAGGTGTTGTGTTAAGCACTGAAGATAGCATAATGAGCATGATAGGCTTGGTTCCTGCTCTTATGGGGTTTGCAATCTAATTGTGAGGACAGATAAAATATAGCCAAACAAAGAAATAAATCAATAAAAAACAAATGGTAAACACTCCAAAAGGCTATAAATAGGATGTTGAAATAGAGGATAATTGGGGTTCACTTAGAAGGCTCTTCTTTGATCTTGAATGCCATACTGCAAGTAGGGACAAGAGGCTTGATCCAAATCCAAGTTTATCTGGCCCCAAAGCTGTTCTCTCTATTACACCTGCGCCTCCTGAGCAGCTCCCTTCTGAGTTTTGATGATCTCTATGATTGCTAAAAGTTCCTGAGTCCCTACTATGTCGCAGGCCTTATTTAATATTGTGTGTTGCTTTAGCTACCTTATGAAGTGGGAATCATTTTTTTCCTTATTTTGCAGATGAGAAAACTGAGACTTAAGAAAAATCTGCAACTTGCTCAAAGTGACAGTGCCACTTTCTTGTCAGTTCCAATGCTCGTGTTCTTAATAGAGAGATTTTGCAGCCACTCTTTTTTCCCAGGCCCAAGGGTTTTTATTGCGCTCCTTGGGAACAGAGACTTAGGCAATGCAGACTGGCTTATGCGACGTTCTGTCTCTCTCTCTCTTGCTCTAAAGTAAAATAAAATAAAATAAAATAAAATAAAATAAAATAAAATAAAATAAAATAAACCACGCTCATCCCCCAGCCAAAAAAAAAAACGACACACAAGAAAACCCCCCAAAGCATTCATGCCTAGATGCTGAGAGTGAAGAATAAAATATATTTTGAATGGTGCTTTACTTCTTTAAAAGCATCATATATTTTTTAGATTAAAAAAGTGATATTTGCTTATTATAAGCAATTTGAAAAATAAGAAAGAATAGAAAAAATGCAAAGGCAAGAATAAAAATCACTTAAAGTTTTGCCACCTGGAAAGCGCAGTATTTTGGTTCTTTGAAGCAGTTTTTGAATGTGTAGTAGCAAAGATGACTGGCCCGTATACAGCACTTACTATTTGCCAGGTGTAATTCCGCACAGTGTACATATATTAACTCATATCCACGGTAGTCTTACATGGAGGGTATTATTATTATCCCAATTTAATTGATGAGAAACGTGAAGTAAAGAGTGATTAAAGTAACTTTCCCAAGACTACAGGGTCAACCTACTCAAACCATACAGCCTGGTTCTGGAGCCCATGCTTCTCTTCTCCTATCTCACTTTTCTCTGTAAAATGTATATTCACATTATCTATCTATCTATCTATCTATCTATCTATCTATCTATCTATCTATCTTAAAAACCTGAAATCAAATTTTACTTACAATTTTATTATTTTTATTTTTATTTATATTTTTTTGAAACAAGGTCTTGCTCTGTCCCCCACGCTGGAGTGCAGTGGTGCGATCTCAGTTCACTGCAGTTTCAACCTCCCTGGGCTCAAGGGGTCCTCCCATCTCAGCCTCCTGAGTAGCTGGGATTACAGATGTGGGCCACACCCAGCTAATTTTTGTATTTTTTGTAGAGATGGGATTTCACAGTGAGGTCCAGGCTGGTCTCGAACTCCAGGGGCTGAAGTGGTCCTCCCTCCTCAGCCTCCCAAAGTGCTGGGATCACCAGCATGAGCCACTGTGCCTGGCCAGATTTTACATACAATTTTAGATTCTACTTTTTTTTTTTTTTTTAACATAACATTTTTCAATGGGCATTCTTTCAATATCCTTAAATTTTCTTTAAAATATTTCTAATGACCATATAGGCATGTGTTATGTAGGAATCCCCACTGTTGCACAGTTAAGTTGTTTCTGATTTTTGTTATTACAAAAAATGATGTGGCCAGGCCAGGTGGCCCATGCCTGTAATTCCAGTGTTTGGGAGGCCAAGACGGAAGGATTGCTTGAGGCCAGGAGTTTGAGACCAACCTAGGCAACATAGCTAGACCCCATCTCTGAAAAAATGGAAAATTAGCTGGGTGTGGTGGTGCACTCCTGTAGTCCTAGCTACTTGGCAGGCTGAGGACCTGTCTTTTAAAAAAATTCAATGAATGTCTGTGTTTGTAAATCTTTGATCAGCTTTTTGATTATTTACTCAGGACAGACTCCTGGAAGAGGATGACTTGCTCAGAATTTTGGCATTTGTTCAAATCTTTGGTGGAGTGGAAAAAGGAAGAAAAAAGAGTTCAGAAGTGTGGCACAGATTTACATGACAGAGAAACTCAGGAGAGTTAGAGATCTGAGTGAGCAGAGGAAAACAAATCATGGAAGCCTTCTTTGAGGAGGTGGGACAGAGCATGAGCTGACCTTGGACAATGGGAGCCTGCTGGGGAAGGGCAATTCTCCGAGACTCTGGATGCCCTTTTTCTATAAGTCAGTTGACACAGGCACTGGGCTGGTAAGACAAGACTTCTTTGAGCAGAGTCTTAAAGGACAGAAAGGAATTTCCAAGACTGACAAGGATGTGAGGGGAAGAGGTAAGTGGGCCTGTTAGGTGGTGGGAACCATGTAGGCAGGCCCAGATGTAGAGATGGGAGAGAACCTGGAGGGCTTTGAGTTGAGGCAGGGAGAGTTTGAGAAATGCTTAGGAGAAGCAGGCAGGGGCTAGATGGAACCTCATAAGGTCCAGCACATCACGTTAAGGATGATGGATTTTTCAATGTAGGCAATGGAGAGCGCTGAAGACTTTGAGCTCACAGAGAGACATGATGACATTTGCATTTCTGATAGACCACTGTGGGGCCAGGGAGTAGACAAAGACAGAGGAAGACCCTTGTAGGAGGATGTTTTGGGAACCTGGAGGAGAACACTGCCAGACACAGGCCTGCTTCCAGTTGCTGTGCCCACAGCAGGGCCCGCAGCCATCTTCATCACTCCTCATGCCCTGAGGAGAATATTTATAAAATGCTGACATGGAAATGAAAGAGCTGCAGAAACAAAGAGCACAAACACTTCTCTATTTTGTTGAGAGTTAACATCCATGAGGAATATGCGTGTATGTCAGAGCAGAAAATAATGAGGCAATATACTTCCTTAAACAGATTCAGTTCATCATCGCCGGGGCCTGTGCAGGGGAGGATGGTTGGGGGCACCTTCCATTGTCGGTGTGGCGGCTCCTTTCCGAGCAGACAGGTCACTCAGTGCTTTCTTTCAGGCAATTATTTTCGAGATGACTGGAGATTTCGATCAACCAATCAAGCTTTTATAGAAGCCACTTTCCTTGATTATGTTCCTGATCTTTAACTCAGGGAGAGATTTTCCTCAGTATGGCTTGACAGCCTCAAGTTTTCAATTAATTTCTCTCTCCTACATCTTGCTTTTGCTTTCAGTTGGGCAGCTGGAGTGTTCACAGGCTCACGTGAGTTCCTGACATGATGTGTGTGTGTATGTGTGGATGTGTGTGTGCACACAAGTGCATGTGCGTGCTTTGAAGGCATCAGAAATCTCCTTCTGGCCTTTCCTTGATGAGAAATGTCCTGTCAAAGAGCAGAGGGACTTGTGAGCAGGAAGCTGGATGAACAAGGGGAGTCGAGAAGAGGCACTGTGGATGTGGAGGATCCTGATGCCTAGGGTGGCTGCACTCAGGACCAGCCCAGAGATATGTAGAATTAGGCAGCACGGATCAGTGCTTTCAAACGCAGGAGCCATATCCCTGCTTCCAAATATACTGACAAATATTTTGAATCATAATGAATGCATATCCATTCTAGTGTGATTTATTCCACAGAAATGATTGCTTTTCTTTCAAAATAAAATTATTTGAATAATATATAAATGACTTAAAGGTATGTATAATTATACTTAAGGTATATATAATCTATAATAACTTGCATAATATTTAAATGACTTAAAGTTTTGGCAAATACAAGTTAAGATGTTACGTGAAAGTTGGTGAAACTCTTGAAGGTGGCACATGTATTTCTTAAGATGAGGAGACCCTGGTGTTATGGAAAGAATTTTGGAGTCAGAGAGACATGGATAAAATCCAAGATCTGCCTGTTATGTGTGCCTGTGGGAAAATAACTTAATTGCTAGACCTCAGTTTGTTAGTCTGTAGAACAGGCATTTAAAACCCACCTTTCAGCATTGCTGTGCGGTCTGGAGATTCATTCATTTATTCCTGCAACCTTGAGATATTAATTGTCTGCTATGTGCCATTCACTGCTCTGGGCACAGGGAATAGAGCAGTGAATCAAAGTTCCTGTCCTCATGGAGCTCTCATTCTAATGGGGGAGATGGACAATAAATATATAGATAGCTATGTAAGAAACTACCAACTACTGTGAAAAATATATCAGAGTAAAGGAGACGTTATAGCAAAGCCTCTGAGACAGGAGTGTGGTAGAGATGTGTGAGGAAAAGCAAGGTGGTCACAGTGTGGTGAGAATGAACAGAGGGAAAGGGAGAAAGGGAGAAATGAGGTTAAACAGGTAGTCAGGTGCCAGGGCAGAGAGTGAGTGCCTGGTAAACTAAGGTAAACCTTGGGTTTTACTGTAACTGTTGATAGAAGATGATCAAAAGGTAGTATCTATTAAAAATTATATTCAATTAATATTAGAATAGTTTTATACCTTGTACCCAAGCTGTGCAGAGCACAATGTTAGGTTCCTAGGTTTTGGGTATACCAAGATAACCTGGACAGAGGAGCTCAAATTCTTGCTGGGGCAACAGTAGATTCTAATCAATTAGTATCTGACATTTGTTAAGTACTTGCTACATGCCAGGCCTAGTTCCAAGTGTTTTCCTTTAATGGAATAGCTTGTGTAGTCCTTATAAAACAAAAGTACAGTATATAGTCAGTTATTATCCCCATTTTACAGTTGAGGAAACTGAGAAACAGAGAGACTTACCATTATATATACTGCCTCTCAACTTCCAAAGAAAGCACAGTGGCCTAAAGGTGCTTCCCTGAGGTTGGAAGTGCAGTAGGAGCACAAAACAAACATTACCCCAAAGAGGGATGCCATAGCCACGGGACTGCAGATGCTCTGGAGGGAAACCGCCCCTGCTAACTGTGACAAACATGTTGCCTTTCCTCTCTGTGCTTCAGTTTCCTCATCCATAAAATGGGATCAGCAGAGGGTATCCATTTTATAGGCTAGGCATGATGATGAAAAGAGACAGTGGACAGGAAATGCTTTTGCACAGAGCCTGCCACATGGCAAGTGTCATTCAAGTCTTAGCAAGAGATTAAGGAGCACTTTATGAACTGGCTCTCCTGGGCCTGGCCTTGAGGCATGAGGAAGACTTTAACAGAAAGCAAAGGTAGAGAAGTTAATTTCAAGTTGATGGGGAATATTTCTGGAAATTAATAGAGTGTTGAAAGTGCATGGTGTGGCTGGAGCGCCAGACTTGTGGTGGGTGAGGGTGTAGCAGATAATTCTATCAGCCTGTGACACTGAGGAGACCTGAACTGCCATCCGAAGAGCAGTGGAGTAGTCTGCGAGAGGGGCCGTAACAAGATACCACAGATTGGGTGCTTAAGCAATAGATATTTATTCTCACTGTTCTGGAGGATGGAAGTCCAAGACCAAGGTCTTAGCAGGGTTGGTTTTCTCTGAGGCCTCTCTCCTGGGCTTGCAAGTGGCCACCTTCTCACTGTGTCTTTCTGTGGTCATTCCCTGGGCCAGCATGTTTTCTGTGTCTTAATCTTTTCTCCATATGGAGACACTGGTCCTATTGGACTAGGGCCCATCTATATAACCTCATTTTACTTTGATTAGCTCTTTGAAGGCCTTATCTCCAAGTCCAGTCATATTTTGAGGTATTGGGGGCTAGAACTTCAGCATATGGATTTGGGGGGGCACATAATTCAGCCCACAAGAGACAATTCAACATGGTGGGGGTGGGGGCTGTGATGTGCCCTGTGCTGTCATAGGCATGTCCAGCAACAGCAGGAGGAGAAGAGAGCACTTTCCCAGGTTGCAAATCCTCCAAGTCCGACTTGCACAGTGGAGAGAGGGTGGATAGGAAGGTGAGGGATGAGACATTTCAGGGGGTGGAACCTACAGGGCTTGGATACTGATTTCTCTGACTCTTTGGAGCTATACAGAAATAAACACAAAAGCAAGAAAATCCAGATTTGCCTTACCCTGGCCTCTTTCTCTGTCCCCCAGGGATGCGTCTACTTATAGCTCCTTAGTTTTCCCATCTGTTAAGTGGGAAAAATACAACCAGGATCTCATGGCTCCCAATGGGATGTAGTCATATGTTACTGTAGCACTAAGACTTTGTGCAAATGCAGACTGATTTCGTTCTCCCTGCTAATAAACTGTCTTTCTACCAGAATACAGTACCAACAAACTTGCATTTTCTGGATATCAGAAAGCAATGGTTTGGGTTTGAGCTATTCACTCACTTATGATCTGAGCTTATTCTAAAAAAACTTTGCAGTTTAGTCTAATTGGGTAATTGGGATGTTTCCAGATGAAATTCAACTTGTAGTTTTAAAAAATGCTTTGAAGAACTGGTTGCCATGGCGCTTTTCTGCTGACAAGATCCTTCACTGGCTCCCACTAAGCAGCAATAATGGGCTTCTATTTATTCTGTTTCAGGTTACCCCACCTGAACATCCTCCTGGGAGGAAGCAGGGCATGGATCCGAAGGAATTAGTGAAGTCCTTCCCTAGCCATCCTTGATGGCGGAGTCGGGGTATGTCTCAGCAAAAAGGTTTGTCATTGCAGGGGCTGGAGGGCTTAGACCTAGTAGCAGCCCAGCTGCAGTGCTGGGGCTTCCCAGACCACTTCACTCCTGGGCAGCTGGGAGTTGAGGAAGAAACCACTGTGCGTTTGTCACCGTATAAACCAGATGGCTGCTTCAGGATATGAACACTAATCCCCTCATATTTGTGGGCAAATGAGTGTCTGGCAGAGAGAATTGCCTTTATTTTAAGAAATAACATGGTCTTGAATATTAATATTCATGTTTTTATAGTATCACTGTTTTAAATTTGAGAAGATCTTTGTTCAAAGTCAATTTTTCAACCTATTGGACACCATTCTTACCCCTCATCCTTAGACTTTTTGTACCCGAGTGTTTATTGTTAGAATGTGAAACATCTGCCCCAGATGCAGTATTTTTGGCCTCATTAAGAGTTTTTCTAGTTCCTCTTCAGTTATGTCAATATTTACCTTGGACAATGCTTTGTATCCTTTTGTTTATAATTCCAGAATTCTCCAAGACAAACTGATTATTCATGACTCTCTGGCCTGGGTTACAATTTAAACATACCTTATGTTGATGTTTTAAGAGTATGAGTCCCCCAGACTATTTCTACTATTTCTCCTAGATTCATAATTCATAATCTTTCATTCCCACTTCATACCTTATATTTTTCCTCCTTCCAGGTATCTTCTAAACATATTCTTTTTTTGTGTGGATTATATTCTTAGAACATGAGATGCAAACTTTTTCCTCCTTTGCCTTTAAAATTCCATGATCCTGGCTGGATGTAGTGGCTCACACCTGTAATCCCAGCACTTTGGGAGGCCATGGCGGGTGGATCACCTGAGGTCAGGAGTTCAAGACCAGCCTGGCCAACATAATGGAACCCTGTCTTTACTAAAAATACAAAAAGTTAACTGGGCGTGGTGGCGGACACCTGTAATCCCAGCTACTTGGGAGGCTGAAGCAGGAAAGTCACTTGAACCCAGGGAGTGGAGGTTGCAGTGAGCTGAGATCACGCCATTGCACTCCAGCCTGGGCAGTAAGAGTGAAATTCCGTCTCAAAAAAAAAAAAAAAAAAAAAAATCCCAGGATCCCTCTCTCCTGCCAAGGATGTTTTTATAACAGTGCATTGTACCCACATTCTTCGAACACTTCCATTGTTTTCCTAGAGAGCACACTCTTCCACACTGCCTGCTCCCTCTTACTAAATTTCTGATCACTGATACAAAAGACACATGACCCTTGTCTCCCCTGTCTGAAGACTATAGTTTAACCTCACACAATGAGTATAAGGAGGCCTTAGTGGATAAATAGACATCAGAAAGCTCAAGCATGTTTTTCTCAAGTGATCCAATTATACAGAGTCAGTCATCTTTCCTTAATCACTCAGGATTTTATGAATCTACATAATAGTTTCAGTTCTCGACGTGTGCCTTGGAGTTGTAGATGACTTTAAATTTACTATTTTACCTATATTATTACATTTGATCCTTATAAAAACATTATGAGAGAGACCCAGAGGGTTCAAGTAACCTGTTTAAGATTACATTGTAAGTGGAATAAGAATAGTTTTTGCCCTTAAGAATGTTTATATTAATATACTATTTGAGTTTATACAAGTCTTTCTGTTCCTCTAAAATAGTACACTGTTTCTTGATTTGGGAGACATTGCTTTTGCTGTTACCTTTGCTTGAACTACCTAACTTCTCTCTTTGATTAGATTAACTCTCACCCATTTTTCAAACCTCAACTTCAAGTTCATTTCTTCTAGAAGTATTCCCTGATCTCCTGAGACTGGGCTAGAATTTCTTTCTCTGTGTTCTGTAACACCCTTAAAAATATGTAAATAAATTCATCCCATTGTCTGCCACCTAATGATAAATATTAGTTGTGATGTCATTCCCTATCCTATCTCTTATCATACTTTATATATCTTGCTTGCCATTGTATCCCCAGTTACTAGCTCTGGGGAGGTGCACAATATTTGTTGAGTGAATGAGCAATGCACAATGAGTCTTGTAATTGAGGTAGTCTTGGGTTCTTGAACTGAAGAGCAAATGCTGGAGAGGGCACTGAGATTGTCTAGAGAAGTTTAGGCATTTCCAAGTCTAATCCACAGACTACCATCTGAGTGTTGGTATCTAAAATGGTTATCTGTTGTTTGTCTGCCCAACACCCTTTTCCCTTATTTTGCCATCACTCTCTCAGTTTTCCTTTGGGGACTGTCCCCTCCCCCTCTTTTGATCAGTGTTGTTCAGGTGGGGATCCCAACACCTCTTGAACAGAAATAGGTCTAATGAGCATATTCCATCCCCTAGGTGCAGTGTAAAGCTTATGGATGGCATTCAACCCAAACTGGGTTGATGCACGTAACCCTTGGATTTATGCTGAAACTCTTAGAGCAGAGGGTCTGTTTTTTTTCTTTCTAAGATTGCAAGCAACAGAACAAGCCTGGAACTATAGGTTCTTTGGGAATTTCTGAAGACATCAGTGAATCCAACACAGAACATCCAGAGCCAGGAGATAGTGATAGAGTGAAGGCATAATGAAGACATCATTTGAGTACCTGGGGTTCAGTGGTACCTGAAGCAGGATAGAATTTCCAAGTTTATGAACTGATAGATTCCCTTTCTGTTTGCAACTAATTTGAGGTGCATTATTGTCAGTCACTGATAGCTGATAGTGTTCTGACCAGCTCAGTTGGAAACAAAATATCATGCTATTTTTATTACTGACATTAGTGCTTTTTGTCCCTTTGTGGATTTGCCTTATGCTTTCACTTTTTCATATATGTTTTGCATCCATGCAACTTGTCTTAAATAGTTAATCATGAACTAAGTAAGTGAGCATATTTTTGACTGACTTTTCCCAAGTCCAATGTCACGTGACAGGCTCATTGGATGTCCCCCAGTTCATATCTGAGCTGAGTACATGCTTGGGATTCTTTTTCTGCAAATGGTGATGACTTTACACAGATTCATCTTTCACCCTCTCACACTCTGCCTGTTGGACTCCCAGGGTAAACTGTGGGAGAGTGAATTCGCTGGGATCTGGGAGGGTGACCTGTGATCTCAGAGTGATGTAAGCAAACTCCTGAGCCTGTGGAGTCAGAGCCTCAGAGCTGAACCTAACTGAGTTTTGCATCCAGATCTGGGCAGACAAGGCCTTCAAACCCTCTTTGGAGAAACTTCATTCCCCCTTAGAGAGCTGAAGAATCACAAGGAATTGCAGGCTATTTGGTTTTCATGGTTGGTGGACACTGGTCTCTAAGTGCTATGGTGACTTCACGCATGGGCTTCTCTGTCCTATGAACTGAAGGACGGATGCATTCCTTTTTCCCAGAAGCCCTCTATGAAATGCCAATGAAGCTCCCTATGGTGCTTGTTTACCATAATCAATAGATGAATCAATTGCTCTCTATACCTGATTCAAGGAAGTAATTAAAGCAGGGAGGCAGGAGTATCATTAATAGAAATTCAGTCCTCGCTATTTGCCAAAATCTATTTCTGGAAACTGGATCATTGCCTTATGCTTTCACTGAATGTGTATAATGGATAATATATTCCCATTCAAACAGTGTTATATTTGGGAATTGTGTTCCCAAACAAGGCTACAGCTTTACATATCTCAGAGGTGACCTTTCATTGTCCTGAAATCCAAGATACAAACTGCAAAGTCTTAAGATAATGAGATTAGGATCTAATTACTATTAAATTGCAAAAATGTAAAATGACAAGTTTAAAATGGAATTGTATGTTCCATACCTGTTGTTTATATAAGGGCCTGTATTATCCATGAAGTATTCATATATCATTAAAAAATGTATTTGACTATCACAAAAAAATGTATTTGACTATCTCTACTATCTCAGAGAGTAGTGTTACACTCTCTGAATCTGGTAAAGACATGTAGGAGTAACATGCAAATCATCACATATATAATAGAGTAAAATTTCAATTAAAAAGGCATAAAATTATCCATGAGGTGAAACCCATTTTTGCCGTGAACCACATTTATTATTAAGAGGTAAAATCAGCTTCTCTTCTTCAGGAGGCAGAAGTAGGCAAAGTTTAGCACTCACTTCCATGTGGTATATTCAGCAAGGATATTTTGTACTTTCTTCTCATTGTAAACATTCTTTATTTGCTCTTTTCCTGTGATGTCCTAATAATAAGATTTGGCTTTAGGCACATGGGCAGGGTGAGAACCTAAAAATCCTGAGCGAAGGCATGGGCTCCAGCTCACCGTATCAGAGGGCTCTACCTAAAGGCCTGGGACACAAGCACAGCTGACAATGAGGTATTATTTGCCTTCTTTTTGTCAGGATTTCTTTTGCGTATGACTTCCCAAGAAATTTCCTAGGAACATAGGTCCCTGGGTCTTGAGGACACCATCATTTCCATTCCATCAGTACTTTATAGGATTCCTACTGGAACCAAAAAGAGAAAAAATGTTTTCTGCTTATCCCCAGTTAACCTGAAAATTCAATTAAACAACATTCTCCAAACACTACAGTTCATTGATGATTAACTATGCACGTTCTTGGAAAGGCCAAACTGGATGAAACTGACATTTTGAGAACTATATTTTGCACTGGAATAGAAATTGAAATAGGAATATATTTTTCCTTGCTTGTTTTGATAGCATTTTACTGATAGGAAGTTTGGGGAAGCTTGAGGGGGCAAATATTGAGCTTTTGATTTATTATCAGTGAACATTTTCTCCAAGTTGTACCCCACTGCTTCATTGACAAGTGATGTTTCACAGAACTATCTTTTTGCTTTGGGATTTTATGGCTGCTCTCTCTCTTGCTTCCCTAGAAGATTGTTGGATATATAAGGGTTACAGCCACTGAGGTTAGTGTTGTCTTCTGCATTGGAGGAATTTTCTTGACTTTATCCCAGAATTAGTGAGTATAGCCAATGACTGTGCTGATAGATCCATTCTACTTGGTGACACACTCTTGCCAGAGCAACTGGCAGATGGTCCAGTGTGGAGGATTGCACTGGAATGGGGAAGATGCTGTTAGGAGAGTGGGTCCTATTTATTTAAAGTCATAATCCTCCATTTTTCTCCTGATATTGAGCATTCCTGCTTCATAACTTTGTTCCACCACTCTAATTAGGCAGGCAGCCTTCCTCTGCCATTTTATTTTATTTTATTTTATTTTATTTTTGAGACAGGGTCTTACTCTGTCATCCAGGCTGAAGTGCAGTGGTACAATCGGGCTCACTGCAGCCTCAACCTCCTGTGATGGAGTGTTCCTCCTGCCTCAGCCCCTCAAGAAGCAGGGACAATAGGCATGTGCCACCATGCCCAGCTAACTATTGTCTTTTTTGTAAAGATGAGGTTTTACTGTGTTGCCCAGGCTGGTCTTGAACTCCTGAGCTCAAGTGATTTGCCTGTCTCAGCCTCCCAGAGTGCTGGGATTACAGGTGCGAGCCATCACATCTGGCCCTCCTCTGCCATTTTATATTTCCACTTGGTTGTACTTCATTTTCAAATCCAACGTTTTTATTCCTGACACAGAAAACTTTGCCCAAACTACTCTTGGGTGAATGTCTGGGGACGTTATTCCGTAAGTCTACAGCTTGATTCAATCTCCTGCTGAAATTATAACCAGGAAACAGCAGAGTCAATGAAAGGAGAGAAGAGGTGCTAACTGAGTGACAAAGGCAATCTCATTGCACTAGAGTTTTTCAGAACAATGATAGACTGGACACAGAGCACATGCCCTGTAAGATGTGTGTGGTGTTGTTTCGTCTTTGGATTGTATTACTGTGCCTTGAATGACATTAGCTCTTGTATATCTTACGTTTCTCTCAGAACATTATTCTCAGAACATGCTACCTTATGTTCCAGGCCCAGGGTGTAAGAAACCTATGAATAACACATTTGTGAGTGTCTAGAAATCCAGATATTGTTTTTTGTTTGTTTGTTTTAAAGTGTTCTTGATGGAAGGAAAAGGAAGCCTCCATTTGCTTCTAAGGAAAAAATAATTTCTTTCCCCCAATGTCCCTTGGATAGCTAATGGCTCTAGAGACAGGCATGGACATGTCTATGGATATAGTCGTACAAGCTCAGAATTTTACCCTTGATTTGTTGGGAATCTTTTCCTTAGAGTCCTTTCATGGATATTAATTATCAATTTTTATTTTTAAGCTGTGGATAGTTTACTCACCCTTGAGAGAAACTTTCTTATGTAAAAGTTGTTTTCCATGGTCCCAAGATGGAAAACAACAAGTTCTTTAATCAAAAGACTCTGAGGTACTGGCGCCATCTTTGTCTCTGGTTCCCAAAGAATGTTCTTGGAATCCTGACACCATAAGGAAAGTGTGGGGCAGCAAGCCTTAAGGGAGACTGTTAAAGCAAGACCCAAATCTTCTGTGCATAGCCAATACGTACTTTTTCTCCACCATCTTCTTCCAAGTGGTTATCATTCCTCCTCCATGGAGATCCTGCTTTTCCTGCCCTTTCCAGCCTTTAGCTGATACAGGGAGTATGGAAAACGTAGAGTGTTCCTTTAGTACTTTATAAAATCAGATCTTCTCGGGAGGTCACACCAAGGGGAATGTTGCTAAAAACAATTGGCTCTTTGGCAATGCTAATCTGCATTTTCCTAAAACAAATACCCAAGAGGGAAAAAGTACGTGTGTTAAGATGAAGATGGAGAATGAAGTTATTGATCTTCTTAAAGTTCATAATGTTGGAAGGGTCATGAGAGTAACACACTCTCAAACTGAGTAATAATCTACAAAGAGTTAAAACAAAAGTTCCTCCAGCCATAGCTGCACCCAGAGAAGTGGGACAGAAGTTCTGATTAAGAACTTTGATTTCCCACAGATTGTTTGAGTCTTACATGAAATTTGGAAAGTTTCCCTGACATCAAAGGCTGTTTCTTTTGGCTAATCTATTGAGTATGTTGTACCTGTCCTCCCATGAGCCCCCCACGACTGGGAACATATGTCAGATTCTTCTTGTGCCAGTAATTTAGAGGCTCATGATAATAAAACATCCTTTTTCTAAGTAAAAAAAGAGAGGTCCTGGGGAATTTTAATGCAGCAGAAAATAGCAATGATTTACTCCTCCCTGAAAAAAATATACCAAGTCTGATAGACCCATATCAGAATATTATCTGCATAATTTGAAAATAACACATTGAAGGAAATAGGCCCAATCTCAGTATCCTGTTCACATTTACATCTGGAACAGCTGCCAGGGCCTCTCAGAGTAGATTTTGTTCAGTTGTGCAGGGCCGATCTGAAACCCAGGCAGAAAATGAAAGTGAGCAAATTTACCTCTGGCATTCAAAGAAATGCTTTTGGTCAAAGTGAGTATTTCTGACCATGACTCATTTTCAAAAGAAGCATTGAATTCGCTTTGTCATCTTTGCCTGGATCGGGCTCAATCAGCCCTTTTATGATTTTTAAAATATCCTATATAGCTGGGATGGCATTTATTAGGCTTCAGCTATTCAATATTGCATTTCAATGTATAAAAGTCACTGTTCAATTGAATATTGAGTTTTCTAAGGAAGTAAACCTACAGAAAAGAAATTTGCAAGAATCTAAAATAAATGAGTTTGAGAAAGATCAAACTGCCCTATAGCTGTTTCAAAGATCAAAAGATCTCTCTTTTATAGAAATCAGGAGCAGTTTGAATAGCCTCTTTCCTCTATCGCAAAGCCCCATTTTTTCACTATCATTGATAGCTTGGGACTGCACCATAATGGTATGAAAGGCCTTGGGGAGGAGGGAAGACGATTTCATTCCCAAAAAGGACGCAGGACTTTTTCGTCTGAAATAGCTGGCTTTTAATTTAATTTGATCTGGAGTCCAGTAGAGTGAGCAAATGAAAACCTGTTCTCAGCTCCTTCAGGAGGAGCGGTGGCCTTGAGGGGCATGAGAGGGTCTCCTGATAATTGTTTTTAAAGGCTGCCATGTATCTTTGTTTCTGCCTCTAGGAGAGGCTGGATTATATGGTAGATCACTATCTTTGAGTTCATGTGTTGTGCGTAACCTTAGGAAGTTACTTAATCTTTGTAGATCTCAGCTGCTTCATGTGTAAAATGGGGATAATAATATGTACCTTATTCTTGAAGTAAGCTCCTTCCAATTCAGGGCCTTTGCTAGTGCTGTTCCTTCCACTGGGCTAATTCATGCTTGGCCCCAGAACCCAGCTGGAATAGCTTTCTTCTGGGAAGGCTTCCATGGACCCTCAGACCAAGTCATGCTAACTCCTCCTCCTCCTCCTCCATTAGACCTTGTGCTATGATTTTGCTTGTAGTACTTGCCTCAGTTATAATTGAAAACATTTTGTGTCAGTACTAATGTCATGTTTGGCTCCTTCTATAAGGGATTAGGAAACCTAACTTATTCATCTGTCTCATAAACTAGAACAAAAACAAAATATTTATTTAATGAATGAAATCAACAGAGACAAAGTCTACTAGCAAACGGTAGGCGATTAAGAAATGGCAATTTCCCTTGTTCCCCTGCACTGTGAGATCCTGGAAGCCAGGACAAGCCTCACCTCTTTACCAGAAGCCCCTACGATGGGGTCTTGACAAAGTAGCTGATTCAGGAACATCTGTGGATGTGCAGGTGGACATTGTCAATCATCTCTCTCTACCTATTTGCCTTCTTCCTCAGCCTGTTCTCTGTCTTCTGTCTAAAAGTGCACTATCAATTTTCAGAGAGATGCTAGAACCCTTGTTCATTTTCTTATATGCCAAGTTTTCTCTGTATAGTTTCATGAAAGCTCCGTAGATGAAGTTTGCAGTAAGAGGTAAGAAACTGGGTCGTGATCATGGTGTTTCTAGCCCCATTTAGAGGGTCAGGTGGAGAGGGTGAGTTGAAGTTGTCAGCCCAGGGAACTTTACACGTGAGGACAGCTTTTAAACATCACCGCCAACATTATCATCATCAGCAACAACTAATAACAGCTTCTTTAAATTTTAAAAAACCTTTGCCTTCTTGTCTAGGAAGAAAAAATCTCCATCAACATCATAGACCACTCATGGTTGTCTACCACTAAAATCTTTTGCTGTGATTAAGGCCATTATTCATAATAAGTTCCTATATTAGTTATTGACTATTGTGAATTAGTTTCTCAATCATTTCATCTGAGAAGATGAAGGGCCAAGTATTAAGTCACTTGGTTGCCTATGTGGGAAGGAAGCATTTCTGTCAGAATTTAGTTGTACATAACATAATTCAGTGTAGTCATTTTTAGCAGAAATGAGTTTCATACAAGGAATAAGAGCTTACAAAGATCACTAGAAAGGCTGGAGTTCTTGAGGCAGAACTTCCAGGAATCACACCTCAGAACAACGCCTCAGGACTGGCCCACGGAGGCAGCTGCTGCCTCTGCCATGATCAAGTTGGTGAATAAGGAGGTCGCCTCTACAACTGCTGGCTCTGCACCTCACCACGTCTATCCAACCTGCACTTGCCTCTCAATAGCCACAGTGATAGGGTCTGGATCCTGGGGGCTCTGTTATAGTTCCCACATATCTCCACACTGTGCTGGTCAGCAGAAGTAGTGGGCTGCAGCCTCAGCCTTGATGTCTGCTTCTATCATCCAGCTCTCATGAAGGAGTCTGTTTGGCTCATGCTGGGTTTCACATGGAACCTAAGCAGCAGGGGACTCTGCGAAATGAGGTTCTTAGCTTTTCTGACTCTTGAGGGCCATACAGTACCTATGAGGAGGGATCTTGCAATGGACCAGAGTGAATCAGTCTGCAGATTCTATTGCAGGGGTTACATAGTCGGGGTGAGGCGGGACATGGGGGCCAGAGGAACATTTTTGAGAGAGACATAAATGGAGAGGGGGCTGAAAAGAATCTTGACTGGCCTCACAGCTTTGCCTAGAGCTGGTCCTGATTATTAAAATGAGGCATTTTGGGAATGCCACAACAGGGAGACATTATTGTTTTCCTTGGGTAAGTGGTTTTGAGGTCTGTATGTAAAGTTTGTTGAGTAAATAGGCTCCTTCTTCTATGCTCCTGACATTTATGGTGGTGTGTTTTAGTTTCCTTCTGAGCAGAGACGCAAAAGTGTTCCTATACCCCGTTCAGACACTTCTACTACTGGGTAATCTTTCTTCATGCTAGTGTCCATCTTTAAAAACATCCCCATGACATTGAGTGAAAAGAGAAGCTTTAGATGCTATCCAGGAATGTCCAGTACTTTTATCTACTGGGTAAATTGCTATTTCCCTGATGAAGAGACCCAAATGAGGGCTGGAAGTCAGTTATTTTGGATGGATCATGGGATCCCCTCTGGGTTTTGGAAGCAGGCACTATCCTGCCATCTTCTTTTTAACATTCCATCTAGCAAACACCTTAAGCTTTAATAAACATCTTCTTTAATAGTGTTGACTCCAAGCTAATAAGGCAACTAGCAAATCCAGTGAAGGTAAATTTCTCATTAACAATTTATTTAACTTTGTTGAAGAGAGCAATTCCAACTTCTGCTAATTGAGTTTGTAATAAAAACATGGATCCATTTTACTGCCACCCTCAGGACCTTAATCAAACTCCAGGAAAGGTAAAGTCACTCTCATTAGCAGACTAAGAGGCAAAATCCAGGATGGAATGGAAGGTACCAGAACACTGTTAAATTCCAGAAACTTCAACAGGATTATAAAGCAGAGGCACAGACTGGCATTTCACAGTGTTTTGAATTTCATTTGCCAGAGGAAGAGCCCTTTTGACATGAAGCTAAAGCTGTGTGTAAGACTTTGAAGATACTGGCTTTAGTATGTGGGTGATGTGTTCAGTTTCTCCCCCTTTATTTAAGATCTCTCTGTGGAATATGGAAAAGTGTGCTGGCTAGACCTGTAAGAGGACTTGCCCTTTTTTCAGTCAATCCAAAGCCTTTTTCTCTGGCTCCAGGAGGTGGCTGTAATTTAGGAGTTTTATAAGGAAGCACTGAGGAAGACCGCCTAAAGTGACGGCCCTGTGGGCAGAGGGACATGTGGCGTGTCTGTGATCAGCCAGCAATTGAATTTGAAGGGATTTAATAATTCTTCATGAAATTCTCTGCTTTTTCTTCAGACTTTCCTCTGGAAGCCTGATTAAATGCGTATTATTTCTTCTTAAGTGATTTTACAGGTCGTTTATTTTGGATTTATGAGCATCAACATGTTTTAAAAGGTATTAGCGAGCTGTACTGCTGGATACTTGTTCCGTAAATCAGTAACTCTACTCTCTATCAGCATCAGATAATAAGAAATCCTTCAAATTATTACTTTTTTTCTTCTTATATATTCATTCGGGCAACAAATATTTTAAAACACCTACTGGGTGCCAGACATTGTGCTAGGTTCTAGAAATACTCCAGTGAAAAGATAGACATGGCCTTTGCTCTCAGTACATTTTAAACAAAATGTTTAAGTTTGGTGTCTATATTATTGTGAAATTATGGGGAATGAATTTGAGTTAAAGTTCCATTCCCATTCAGCACTCTTCGTCTACTGAGTCAACATCTATATGGAGAGGCATGAGCAGAATATGGTTCCTCTATGTTTTTGACATATGCTGGTATGTGGCTCCGTTTAAGATATGAAGAAAAGATGAGTGGGGGGAAACTTCCCCTTCTCCCCTCATCACCTTCTCCCAAAGTACCTGTCCCATAGAATTTGAAATTGTTCAATTGGTCCAAGTTTTTGCCCCAAAAGAGAAAATGCCCCAAGTGCTGGCAGAAGTCCTGAAACAGCCTATTTTTGGGGGGAGACATCTCAGTTCCTACATCTGCATATACAACTTTCTCTTTGTCTGTGTCCCATTCACAGGGCTGAAGTACAAGGTGCTGGGACCAGTTGTCGGCAAAGGGAGTGTGATTCACTGAGTTAATTACATCAGGATGGAGAAGAGAAGCAAAAAGCCCAAGCCAGGTAACTGGAACTACCTATGAAACTGGAGGGGTGTGGTGAACAAAAGCAAAAGGATTAGTCATAAGGTCAGGAGCAAGGTGAGTCAAGGGAAGTGGTTCAGAAAGTAGACTGTGAGGAATGTCGGGAGGTGGGGAGTGGGGTGGCTGTGTTTTATCTCAAGCCCTGCTTCTCAGTGTAATGGGTAGGGAGGGGACTGTCAGCTGAACAGCTCTTATTAGGCCACATACATGGAGCCCACCAGAAGCGGTTGGCTGTGCAGCAGCTGGAAGTCTCCCCTAGGACAACTTGTTCACTTCACCCACAGCATTGGGAAACCTGGATGAAGAAGAAGGTGGGAGAAGACAAGGAGGCCACCATTTTCTCTGCAGGAAATGGTGGTTAACTCCAAGCAGAGGAGAATTCAGCAGTGTACATGAAGCTTGAGACTTTACAAAATACTTTCCCATCCTTTTCTTTTGTCCTTCTCAGTGACCCCAGGATGAAGAAAGGTAGCTAGATGGAGGATGGTTCTCCCCATTCCACAGATGATGAACTTGAAACCAGCAAGAGTGAGTGAGTTTAAGGTCATATAACTATGTAGGGTCAGGGCTCGAGTGTAAATCTCCTCATTCTAGCTGTAACTCTTTCCATTACAATTTACTAGTATTCAAATGATATGTAAAAAATAAGCAAATAATGAAACACAGCATTTTGCAAGACATAAGGGTAAGATTGTAACCACATCTCTGTGATTCTCCTGGAGACTTTGGCATTTGCCCTTGGCTACCTCCTGTCTCACTCTTTTGGCCCTGATTGGGCACTGGTAAAAAGGTGTCTGTGAGTATCTACCACACCTGCCTCCCCCAATACACAGACTGGCATTCTTTCTATGGCCACAGTCCTAAGGGTAATTAAGATTGTGGAGTAACAGGAAATATTTTATTCAGTAAGATTATACTCATTTGCTTATTCAGTTGCTGAACTATCTTCCAGGAATACATCAGAAGGTTTTACCATTCTATTTGCCTGCCTTAGTTGGGAGATCTGAAGGAAATGAGTTTAATTCACCCTTCACATTTCTAATTAAAACTTTTTACATTTCAAGCTTTTTGACAGGAAAATAAAAAGAAAAATTGTGTGGAAGGCAGCTTCAAGAACACATAATCCATGTGTGATTGTTTGAGAGCAAGAAGGGTTAAAAAAGGCAACAACAAAAAACCTGCTCATTTTTGCTGCTTGCTTAAGAAAAAAACAACTCAAGCCATCTCCAAATGTAGTTTAATCCATTTTCAGACTCTATACATTATGCATCAAGATTTTGTACAAAAGGAATTTGAGAGGAGCGTTTGCATGAAACCACTTCAGTGGATTAAATTTGCAGTTCAGCACATTAGACTCAAAAAGTATACAAGACATTTTGAGAGTCCTGTCTCCTTCCTTTATATGCATAGTTCCTACTTCAGGTAAATAAGTTTTTAAGAATGAGTGGATTCCAGCAGCTGTCTTTAAGGAAAAAATTAAGAAAGGCTTTGGTCTACCTTCCACTTAGCTTGCCAATGACTGCAAATGTTTGAAGAACAGAAAGCCTAGTTGAGAAGGTGGATCTAAGCTGTTCTGTGGATCTCGAAATTCTTTTAGGCAAAGCCGCCCTATCCAAGGTGGAAAAGCTAATGTGAAAAGACATTCTCAATAGAAGGAGTTCACACAGCGACGTCATAACTGCAAACCCCACACACCTTCAGTTCAGAGTTGAGATGCCACTTGCGTAGACCACCTGGATGGGAAGCTCAGTCAGTCATCCAGATGTCTTCATCTAGTGGAGGCCAAATATCACTGAGACCACATCTGGATGTTTAGTGGGCCAATGACATTTTTATTTCCTGCTGTTTAAATAATGGATTTGGGGGATCTTGGGAACATAGTCTCTATTTCCTCTTACCCCAGAGTTGCTCTGCTGCAGGAGCACACTTTATGGCAATCGGGTCAAATCAGGAGCAGCCAGAGAGCCACCGGTTTCTGGGCTGTTAATGATGGGAGGTCCTAAACTGACAAGCGGAGTCTGACGTCTAAACATCATGACTGTTATAAACCAGGAGGTGTCCAAACAGCCTATGGAGCACCTGAAAGTTTCTATAATAACTTGTATTTTTTTTTTTCAAGTGTTGAAAAGTTCCTAGCAGTGTGGCTGGTTGCCTGGGTTACAGTGTTGTGTTGACAGCTCTGGTCCTTTTCCTGGCAGCTGAGGATCTGCACAGTGACCAATGAGAGGGGAGCATTCTGCTCTGAACTTTCCATTAGGCTGATGATTCACTTTGAAATCCACACTTTATGAATGCTGTGAATTCAATGTAATGTAGCTGTTGAGGTGTCTACATTCGAATAGGATTCCATTAACTTTATGGTGTGATTAAGTGTCTGAATCATCAGGACTTGGGATTGAATTTATGTGCTTCTGAGAGCCCTTTTGTAGACTGGCAGTTTTGATGAGTGTAATTTGATGTGTGGGATTGGGAGAACAAACCTAGTTGATACCTAAAGAGATATCACCTCAAATATAACAAGGATCTGAGAAGCCAAATTTGAGCATTGAGGTGGGTGGTCACTCTCAGATGTGCATAGAGGAGCTACTCTTCAGCATGCATATTTTTTTCTTTAAAGAACTTGATTTTTGGTGTTAGGAGGGACTTAAAGGTCTGCCGTTATATTGGCTTTCAAATTTTAAAGTACTTAACTATTAATTAGGGTGCTTCTTAAAAAAATGCCAGTTTCCAGATCCTGCCTTCTGATTCTGAGGGGCTGGAATGGGATGTAGGAATGGAATTATAGACCTCCCTGGGAGGAATGCTGACTTAGTTGTTTTGCATTTGGAGGGGTGACAGGCCTCATCCATGGCCTTCCTCACAGCTAGTGGTAAGAGAGTCAAGCGCAGAACTGGATCTCTACATGTTTCCTCAAGGGTCGTTCATCATGTACTTAGTTCATGCTCATGCGAACTGACATTTATGACATGGAAATTATTGGTAGTATGAAAGTCACATGTGCCATATTAGAAAGGAAAAGAACATGGAGTGGCAGAGAGAGTGGCATGTCGCAGTTTAGCAAAAATCAGTTCTGAAATCTCATTTGAAAATTTAAAGTTCTCTCTAACACATAGGGGTTAAATGGGAGATGCACAATGCTTCACATATTTGAGTCAATTTTAGGCAGTTGCTAAGATAGCAGTGTACAAAATATTTTTACTTTTGCATTTCCCTTTATAGATTTCTTTGGACTTAAATACACTGAAATTTTAATTTAAATTCTCCATGTATTTAAATTCCAGAATTGATGAAATTAAACACTTTTTCATTGTTGCTAACAATTTGTATTTATTCTTTAATTCTTTGTGAATCATTTTTCAGATCCTTTGTGAACTTCTCTACTGAGTTGCTGGCTTTTTTTGGTATTGTTTTTAAAGAGCTGTTTTTTTTAAAGTTATTAACTCCATATCTGTCATACAATTTCCTGAAAGTGTTTTTCTGTTTTTTGTTTATTTATGGTTAATTTTCTTTTATATGGGGCAGTTTAAACTTTTTCTACAGAAACATTAAACTCATTGCTTTTTTTTTGTTCTTTGTGATGATGTTTCATCAGTTTTATTTGTTAAAGCTCTCCCTATCACAAGATCAGGAAAATCATTACTTATACTTTCTTATAGCTATTTTGTAGTTCTAACATTTGGATTTGCTGCTTTCACTTGTTGGTATGCTTTGTAAAATGTAACATACAAAATATAAATATATAACATATAAACATTATTCCTCAAATAGTTGTCCTAGTATCATTTCCTGTATATTACTTTCTAATTGGTTTGTAAAATACATGGTAACTACCATTTATTATATACTTAGGTACAGTGCTAAATATATTTAATGATTATTCACTTTAATGCATATATATTTTATTTGGTTCTTACAACAACATTCTAGGAGTTATTTTTAATTCCCGTTTACAGATGAGCAAACAGAGGCTTAGATAGCTCAAGTTGCTTGTCTATTAAGAGGCAGAGCGGAGAGGCAACCTGAAGATAGAGTGACTCCAAAGTCCACAGACTCAGTCACCCAAATCAGTTTTACCACAAAACACATTCTTAGTATAGGTCATTTTAGGGTTTTGTATTCTGTTTCATTAACTAGGTTTCTATTTTTTTGCACTAATATCATACTTTTAAGTGTTTTAGCTTTATAATGGTTTTAAAACTGAAAGCTGTCACACTTTATTACTCTTCAGCTTTTCAAATATTGAACTCTCACTGGTTCAATATTCATGTTCACCTCAGACTAACATCAGCAAATACAAAAATGCTTCCTGAGATTTTCAGTGGAGTTACTTTTAAAACTTGACATCTTTCCTATATTTAAACTTTGCATCTAGCAAAATGTCCTTTAGAAGAGTTTTATAATTTTCTTCAAACAGGTCCTTTACATCTTACTGCCACTTTAAGTATTCTGTATGTTTGTCACTCTTGTAAGAGAATTTTTTCCATTATATTTTCTAACCATTGTTAATTTATAATCTATTTTTTTTTTTTTTGAGATGGAGTCTCACTTTGTCACCCAGGCTGGAGTGCAGTGGCACGATCTGGGCTCACTGCAACCTCCACCCACTGGGATCAAGCAATTCTCCTGCCTCAGCCTCCTGGGTAGCTGGAATTACAGGTGTGCACACCATGCCCAGTTAATTTTTGTATTTTGGGTAGAGATGGGGTTTTGCCACGTTGGCCAGGCTGGTCGCGAACTCCTGACCTCAAGTGATCCTCCCATCTTGGCCTCCCAAAGTGTTGGGATTACAGGCGTGAGCCACCAACCGAGCCCGGCCAGATAATCTATGTTTTAATATTTATTTTCTCATTTGGCTTCTTACTGAAATTTTTAGAATGATTTTCTCATGGGTTTTTGTTGTAGATAGTCTTACAGTCTACAAACAATAATGATTTTGGTTTTGTGTTAATTATACTTTTAAGTCCTACATGCTGTCTTATGGCAGTGGTAGAAAAATCAAAATACTATTGGTGAAAACAGCCAACCAACCAGCGTATCAGTCTGCCTTCTGCACTTTCTTTCACAAGAGATTTACAAAGTACCTATCCTGCACCAGAAACCATGCTTGACCTTGGAGATAGAGCACCAAACGAGATAGAAACAGTTTCTGTCCTTCCAGAGCTACAGCCTAAGCTGGAGACAGACATTAAACATGGAATGATACAATTACTTCAAATCACAACCCTTATCTCATTCCTGATTTTAATGGGAATGCATCTGGTGTTTCAATTTTTAGTCAATTTGAGATATTCTTTAAGATGTGTTCTTCTAAGACTAGTTTTCTAGTTCTTTTTTTTTTTTTTTAAACTAAAGTCAGTATGTCTCTTGACTTTTAGGAAAAGATTTCTCAGTGTTGCCTCCTTTCACCTGTTTTCAACTTCATGCATTTTATAAACAATAAACCTGAAGCTTAGTTGGGGCGATGTGACAGGCCCACCATTATGAAATTGATTTCGACTGAATCCTTGCTGGAATCCATCTTTAGAATTTATCTCAGTACTGCAAAGGCAATGTGTCTATTTACCAGATGTCATGAGCCTGTCAATGTGTTTAACTTAGATTGGAAGCTTTTCCAGAACAAAACTGTTTCTGGGATGCTCTTTGGGCTTCCCTGGGTCAAAACAGTGCCTGCTGCATTCTAATGATTGTTACTTTTAATCTCCAAGCTTCCAGTGGATTGATCTGGAGGCTGGCAAATGACACTGAAGGCTGGGATGCAGCATACACCTGTCAGAAGCAGTGGTTAATTTTTCTTATTCATAAAAAGTCAATATAGAATGCATGAAAAACACAAAAAGATTTTTAAAAAATCACCTGTAGTTTCACCACTAACAGATAACCCTCCAATTTGTTTGAATTCTTTTTCTTTGCCTATCAATGTTCCCCCACAAACACAAGTCATACTAAATGATAGATTTCACCCTTTTATCATTTGATAGTATATTATAAACAATTTCCCAAATCTGTAATTGTCTTATTATTTTGTTTGTTTTATTTCCTCCATTTAGTGCTGTGCAGTGCCCTGGTGATTCATCTGTCTATTCATTTTGAAATAGTTCTAACAAATAAAGGAGCCTATGAGGACACCTTGAATAAAGACACTTAACTAAATCTGAAATAGCCACACTTGGTTGAATGAGTGATGACCATGTCATCAAAATTTCAGCAGAAAGGAAATGGCAATAATAATTCAATATGAGGCCAGCACCCTAAGAACTGAATAGACTTGGTTTCAAAAATTTCTAGCTATTTTTCACAGACATGTTAGAATGCAGTAGGTTTTTCTATGACAATTATTTTTAAACCACACCCACACATAGAAATAATAATTAGCACCAATAGCATAATCTTTGAAAAAGAAGAAAATTTCTATCTATTTGTTTATCTATCTACCTATCTATTATCTATATCTAAATTTGGAAATGAAGAATGAAGAGAATGTTAGGTCATTTCAAGATATGAAATATTATAAAGGGAAGATCACTTTGTGGAGTAGAAATGGCAATTACCTGCCCAATAGCTGTTCTTTTTTTTCTCTCTCTCTAACAGAATCCCAGTTTTGTTCAAGTATTGGCTGACTCTGTTTTTCAGGGCCATCCTCTAGTCCTGGTTAGCAAATGTTAACCCACCTAAATCTATCATGAGAATTCTACTTCGCTTATCAATATCTGGTTTAGGGTTCACCATGTGACACAATTCTGGCCAAAGGGACACAGAAAATTCTCTTGGCAGGCTTTGGGAAGTTTTTCTTGTTCTTAAGAAGAGATATAAAAGAAGAAAAAAAGTTTCTTAAAAAGAATTTTTTTTTGAGTATTTAGTCCTTTTGAGAGGATATTGCTGCCATTTTTGGACTATAAAGGAACAATACTGGGGACAAAAGCCAAGGTGCTGGTGAGGGCACCACAGATAGAGAAATGATCTGGGTCCTCCATGACATCATGAAGGGTCTCTACATCTTTTTTTTGTTATTTTTTGAGTCATTTTAGGTTTAGAATTTTGCTTACTTGCAGCCAAGAATATGCCAGCTGATTCAGGTGGTACCCATCACGAGTGGACAACTACTAACTGAGCATGTTTGCAGGAGGGAAAAACAAAGTTCTGTTTCTCTTTCCAACTCTGTGTATGATCTGACTGTGCCTTTTATTTTAACCTATGGAACTGTCTACTATCCAAGCCAGATTAATACTTCAGAAATACATACTAGTGTTTAGAACTGGATATAGTTAATATCCATAGCAGTCAACACATCAATATTGGCTCTGCTGAGGGACTTAGCTGAGTTCTTGGAGTAGGTATTTAGTAAATAATTTTTAGTGAATTAAAGACTATATCAGCTGAAAAAATGACCTTGGCCTAAGGGGAAAATTACTAGCAAATTAATAATTTAGGGCCTTGTTTTTTACATTTCTTGTTGGAGAAATCCCAAGCCAATCATAGACATTTTAAAAATTACTAGCCTCACTTGAAGGAGAAAGTAGTTAAGGTGTGGACCCTGGTAGAAAATTCCTAAGTGTGCAATTCATCATACTTGTGAAGCTCAGTCAACTATTTCATAGAATGCCAGTTTAGGAGGGACTGTGGGCTTATATAAACTAAGAAGTAATTACCTTATATAATAAAACTATAAGCAGGTCCCTAGTTAATGAATTTGCTAGTTGTTTTTCCAGTTTATAGACATTGACCCATATGAGACATATTATGTATGCATAACATAGAAAGACATATCGATTGAGTTAATTAGAACAGGCTAAATTGTTGTAAAGAATAGACCCAAGAATGAAGTGGCTCTAAGATGTGGAAGTTTATATTTATTGCTTGTCAGACAGTCTGGATGTGTGCTCCAGGTTGGTGAGTTTCTCCTGTCATGTGTTTATTCAGGAACTGAGGCTGGTAAGTGCACTGTTACCTTCAAATTCTCATTGTCCTCACTGCTATGCAGCCAGCAGAAGATGAGAGAAGAGAACATGCAGGAGGTGTTGCCTGGTCTTGAACAAAGCCCTTAACATAGCCAATTTCACTTCTGCCCACATTCCACTGGGTAGAACTTCATCACATGGCCATACCTAACTGCAAAGGGATCTGGGAAATGGAGTCCAGCCACATGGTTAGGGAGAATGGGAAAATGGATTTTGGTGGGCAGATTCTGACACATATGTAGGGTAATAGAAAGAGCACTGGGCTGGAAAATATCCTAATTGGGGTGACCCCATCCTCCCAGGTCTCTTCTTCATTCTCCCTACTGCAGCTAGAGTAATCCTTGCATAGTGCAAAATGCCTGTCCTTCACCAACCACCTCCAAGTTCTGCTTAAAATCTTTTAGTAACTTCTGATTGTATTTAGGACAAAGACAAAACTCTTTACTCTGACTTACAAGGTTCTGCATTATCTAATCTCCACTTACCTATTCATCCTCAACTTTGAAAATGCTCTTACTTAGAGACTTCAGCCACACAGGCCTCCTTTCACACGCTCTGCCTTCCATATTTTATTTCCACAGGGATTTGCACTTGCTGTTCCCTTCGCTTAAAAACTTCCTCCTCTCCTTAATGAGTGCCCAATTCATCCTTGACATGTGCCTCTTCATTAGAACCTTCCTTGATTTAGTCAAATTTCTCTATGTGAGCTCTTGCTGCAGGGTATACCCTTTTTCTAGAATGCATTATAGTTTTTTTAAAACTAATTGTTTATGTAATTGATTAAAATCTACCTCTCTCAGTAGACTATAAACTCCATGAGGCAGTGGTTTTATCTGTATTGCTGATGTATGCTTAGCATAGCTTCTGACATACAGAAGACACCCAGTAAACATTTGTTGAATATAACCATGTTTGAATGAATGAATGATAATGTGGATGCTAATTTGGACTTTGCCATAAATTACTTGTGTTATTACAGCGTCTTTTCACTTTCCTGGCCCTCAGTTTCTTTATTGTGAAAGGGTTAAACTAGAAGATGTTTAGGACTTTTACCACCATGGTCCTACGGTAGTACTATTTTTAAATCGAATCTTGTTGGTCATGGATTTTGTTCGATCATTCAGTTATGCATACTAAGCAAATGGAACAATTCTGGCTCTGGCAAAATCAAGCGAGAACACTTTTTATTTGGAATTTTTGACTATTGCAAATTCAATGCAAACTTTAAATTTATCCTAATCCATAAAGTCCAATAACAACCCAAAAAGGGACTGGGTAGAGTTAATGAAAAATTATCATATCAATTTTTATACTAAAAAAGGAAAAAAAAAATTCATATTTTGTTGGTCATTGTAACAGTTTAACAACTCCCACGTGAGGTTGGAAGATGAGTACTATGTTACTTTTATTCTGGTTGAATTTGGGCCTTGGTTTTGTGAAAGCTATACATGTATTGACAATGCATTAATATAAAATGTCACTGGTATAACAACAGGGCCTAGGGGCCGGGCGCAGTGGCTCACGCCTGTAATCCCAGCACTTTGGGAGGCTGAGGCAGGTGGATCACGAGGTCAGGAGATCGAGACCATCCTGGCTAACATGGTGAAATCCCGTCTCTACTAAAAACACAAAACATTAGCTGGACGTGGTGGCGGGCGCCTGTAGTCCCAGCTACTCTGGAGGCTGAGGCAGAAGAATGGCGTGAACCTGGGAGGTGGAGCTTGCAGTGAGCCGAGATCTCGCCGCTGCACTCCGGCCTGGGGGACAAAGCAAGACTCCATCTCAAAAGAAAAAAAAGACAAACAACAACAACAACAACAAAAACAGGGGCTACTTTTTTCCTCTTTTTGATTTTGAGATGAATATTCAATGAAAATATTAATAACCAGGCCATTTTGATCTCTTTTTTTTTTGGTGCCAGGATGGCAGGTGATATGATTATTACCAGGCTTGATTTCAAGTAGCTGGATAGCATTTATTTGTTTATGTATTTACTGTGTTTTCCATGTTATATAAAACAAGGACTGCTCATTTAGAGAAATCTTAGCAGAATCTAAAGAAGCCTTACCTCATTGTGAGCTGCTTGAGAGACTGGGGCCATTCTATAAATGGTTGATTTCTCTCTCTGTCTCTCTCTCTCTCTTTTTGCTTTAGAGATGGGGTCTCACTCTGTCCCCCAGGCTGGAATGCAGTGGTGCAATCATAACTTACTGCAGCCTCGAATTCCTATGCTCAAATGATCCTCCTACTTCAGCCTCCCGAGTAGCTGGGACTACAGGTATGTGCCACCAGGCATGAATAATTTTTAAGTTTCTTTTGTAGAGATGAGGGTCTCTCTATGTTGCCTAGGCCGGTCTTGAATTCCTGGCCTAAAGCAGTTCTCCTGCCTTGGCCTCCCAAAGTGTTGGGATTACAGGCGTGAGCCACTGTACCCAGCCTGGTTGATCTCTCTATTTAAGATCAGCTGATAGAACACATTATAATGTTGTGTTATACAACGAGTTTGGTACTAAAAGAAATCTATGTTCTCTGCTTTTATAAAGTGTGCATATTTTTGGAAAAGTTTCAAATTCTACTATGGAACTAAGAAGGTATGAATAAGTCTAGAACGGTTGAAATTTACAATTACCTCTTTAAAATGGGATGTATTACTTTCTCTTTTTTCTGAGCATATTTTTTCTAATTTGCAAGATGACTATATTTGATTTTCCATGTGACATTTGCAAGGGGGTATCATTTTATCAATAGTGACATCTGACTGTGGGCATTTTTTCTTCTAATTAATTTTGTTTTGACTAAGATTCTTTTAAAAAATTAATAGATTTTATTCTTTTAAAACAGTTTTAGATTTTTTAAGGATAGTTGTAGATTTGTAGAATAATTGAGCAGATAGTACAGAATTCCCCTATGCTGTCCCCACTCCAGCACTGCACAGTTTCCTCTTAGTATTATTATTAATCTTACGTTAGTATAGTACATTTGGTGCAGTCCATGAACTACTATTGACACATTTTTATTAATTGAGATTCATAGTTTATTCATATTTTTTAAGATTTCCTTTTTCTGTTCCAGAATCCCATCCAGAATACCTTATTACATTTTAGTTGTCATTCTCTTTAAGCTCCTCTTGGCTGTGACATTTTCTCACACTTTCCTTGTTTTGATGATTTTGGCAGTTTTGAGGAGTACTAATCAGGTATAGACTGTTCCTTTTTTGGAATTTGCCTGATGTTTTCTTCATGATTAGACCGGGGTTTTAGGTTTTTGGCATGACGATCACAGAGATCTTCAACATTTTCACCTCATGTCAAGGGTACATGAATTAACATGATTTATTGACTGTTGATGTTGACCTTGATAACCTGGCTGAAGCAGTGTTTGTCAGGTTTCTCAACTATAAAAGCATTATTTTTTCCATAGTATATTCTTTGGAAGTCACTATGTACAGCCCATACGTCAGTGGAGTTACACTCCTCCTCCTTTGGAGTGGAGTATCCACATAATTTATTTGGAATTCTGCAAAGAAGATTTGGACCAACATTATTTTAAGTAAGTGGGTTTATATGGGTTTGAGGATTATCCTTATAAACATTTTGTGATTATAATTCTGCATGTTATTTTGAAAAAATAATTCACTTGCGTGTCTTCTGTCTCTAGATTATAAACGTCATTAATTCCATGGACTCTCTCAAGTTAAGGACCTTAATTGTCTTCTTTCATTGTGGTACTTAGAAAGCCCAGAATAAATTACAAGCTAGATTAAAAGGAAGAAACAAACACCAAAATGACCATTGAAGACATTTTCAATGAACATTCTCTGAAGCTAAAAATTATATTAACATAAAACACTTTGGCAGCTCTGACAAATAAAATATGATAAACCAATCTTCTTCACTGAAGGTACTTCTGTGAAAAGGAAAGTCATCCTGAAAGCAAAAGGAATTTTTAGTATTCTCTCTTTGGTTTGAAATTATTTTGATCTGGATGGAATTATTTTGATCTGGATTCGTTTTTCTTTGGAAACTTAAATTAATAGGTATTTTGGCTGTCACGAGGGGGTCTTGACTTCTCTTATTTAACAAATGAATGTCCAGGAAACAAATGACTTTCATGTCCAGAAGAGGGACGTCTTCCAGAGGCTGAAATTTGAGATGTCAGAAGTATTTCTCTTCTACAATTGTTGGGAAAAGGAGCACATTTATTCTCTAGGGGAACTGAAACATAATGAAATGCAATCTAAGAACATGCAAACTTATTATCTACCAGGATGATTGAATGGTTCCAATCAAATGAAGGATAGAAATAGGGGCTTTATATTCAGATTTTGGAAAAATGACTCCACAGTTATATTTAGGCACAACAGTGCCTGCAAATACCTGAAATAGTGGCAGTCTGTGGCTTGTTTATAACATAATGAATATATTTGCTCTTTGAAACTTATCATGGGATCTATGCAAAAAGTTTTCCAAATTATTCCTGCAAATAGAAGAAACATACTTTATTGTGGATGACGAGAGAAAAGCTGCTCCTAAGTGATAGGTTGGTATTATTTTTAAACTGGCTCTTCAGAGGGCAACCTTTATGCCAAAGAGTAATTAGAGTAGGTGGACTCTGTCACTTTAAAAAAGTCAAACATTTTCTTTATTTCTCCCTCTCTTAGAAACTGCTATGAAGTGTTGCTATGACATCATTAGCAGTAGGACTCTTTTTATAAGAATATTCCCTTTTCCAGGTCTCCATGGCTAGAAGTCTTGGTACCAGAGAGATGACCTTTTTAAAAACACAAATCTGATGTCACTTGCTACTTAAGGTTTGTCAACAATGAGTCATTGTTTTTACGTTAAAAATAAAAATCTGTGGCCAGGCACAGTGGCTCACGCCTGTAATTCCAGCACTTTGGGAGGCCAAGGTGGGCAGATCACAAGGTCAGGAGATCGAGACCATCTTGGCTAACATGGTGAAACCCTGTCTCTACTAAAAATACAAAAAAATTAGCCGGGTGTGGTGGCAGGCGCCTGTAGTCCCAGCTACTCGGGAGGCTGGGGTGGGAGAATGGCGTGAACCCGGGAGCGGAGCTTGCAGTGAGCTAAGATCACACCACAGAACTCCAGCTTGGGTGACAGAGCCAGACTCTGTCTCAAAATAAATAAATAAATAAGTAAAATATAATAAAAATAAAAAATAAAAATAAAAATCTGTAATGTGCTCCATAACCCCACAACAGCGTTGGCTCTGGACAATTCTTCAGCTTCAGCTTGTGTCCCAGGGACTTGGCACATGTCTCGTTCTGTCAGAAACACCTCTTCCTTCACCTTCTCT